>NC_091750.1:67662261-68022261 GCF_043380555.1 Nothobranchius furzeri
CTGGATAAGCTGCACTACCTGGGCCCCTTGTGTGAGTTGTAGACTCCGTCTCATGCTGCCACTGGAGTGGAAGCACCGCCAGCATTCAAAAGTGACCAAAACATTAGTGGGAGTGCTCCACCTGCAGAGACCTACCAGCAGGGAATGCTAAATCACAAAGCTTCATTATTGCTGCTGCAGAAGAGTCTGAATTCTCACTTAGTTTTTCTCCGTTGGTCTGGCTCATTTCTTGAAACAAATTACATTCTCAAAATAACGGACAAACCTCCAAACCTCTTGGCAAATGTTCACAACAGGGTGGCATTTCTCATTCAGTTTATCAAATGCCTTAGTACGTGTCTCAATTGTCTCAGTGCTTCTTTGAAACTGATTAAGTACATGTAGCCTACAGTTGTACAGTTAGCCCACATTTAGCCCATTTTCCAAATGAATAGATGTTGTAGATCTAAACTGATTAGTTGATTCTCAGTCTAATGATCATTCTCTCCTAAACTGTCTGTTCAATTGTCAGAATTAGTCAAGAACATAATACCATGAATACCATATACAGGGAGTGCAGAATTATTAGGCAAGTTGTATTTTTGAGGAACAATTGTATTATTGAACAACAACCATGTTCTCAATGAACCCAAACAACTCATTAATTTCAAAGCTGAATGTTTTTGGTAGTAGATTTTAGTTTGTTTTTAGTTTTAGATATTTTAGGGGGATATCTGTGTGTGCAGGTGACTATTACTGTGCATAATTATTAGGCAACTTAACAAAAAACTAACATATTCCCATTTCAATTATTTATTTTTACCAGTGAAACCAATATAACATCTCCACATTCCCAAATATACATTTCTGACATTCAAAAACGATACAAAAACTAATCAGCGACCAATATAGCCACCTTTCTTTGCACGGACACTCAAAAGCCTGCCATCCATGGATTCTGTCAGTGTTTTGATCTGTTCACCATCAACATTGCGTGCAGCAGCAACCACAGCCTCCCAGACACTGTTCAGAGAGGTGTACTGTTTTCCCTCCTTGTAAATCTCACATTTGATGATGGACCACAGGTTCTCAACGGGGTTCAGATCAGGTGAACAAGGAGGCCATGTCATTAGTTTTTCTTCTTATATACCCTTTCTTGCCAGCCACGCCGTGGAGTACTTGGACGCGTGTGATGGAGCATTGTCCTGCATGAAAATCATGTTTTTCTTGAAGGATGCTTCCTGTACCACTGCTTGAAGAAGGTATCTTCCAGAAACTGGCAGTAGGACTGGGAGTTGAGCTTGACTCCATCCTCAACCCGAAAAGGCCCCACAAGCTCATCTTTGATGATACCAGCCCAAACCAGTACTCCACCTCCACCTTGCTGGCGTCTGAGTCGGACTGGAGCTCTCTGCCCTTTACCAATCCAGCCACGGGCCCATCCATCTGGCCCATCAAGACTCACTCTCATTTCATCAGTCCATAAAACCTTAGAAAAATCAGTCTTGAGATATTTCTTGGCCCAGTCTTGACGTTTCAGCTTGTGTGTCTTGTTCAGTGGTGGTCGTCTTTCAGCCTTTCTTACCTTGGCCATGTCTCTGAGTATTGCACTCCAGTGGTGTAACAGCTCTGAAATATGGCCAAACTGGTGGCAAGTGGCATCTTGGCAGCTGCACGCTTGACTTTTCTCAGTTCATGGGCAGTTATGTTGCGCCTTGGTTTTTCCACGCTTCTTGCGACCCTGTTGACTATTTTGAATGAAACGCTTGATTGTTCGATGATCACGCTTCAGAAGCTTTGCAATTTTAAGACTGCTGCATCCCTCTGCACGATATCTCACTATTTTTGACCTTTCTGAGCCTGTCAAGTCCTTCTTTTGACCCATTTTGCCAAAGGAAAGGAAGTTGCCTTCTTCTTCTTCTGGTTTTTTATTGGCGGTTGGCAAACAACCAATGGTGCATTACCGCCACCAACTAGTGTGGAGTGTGGTCTGGAACAGTGCTCATAAAACAAAATCAAATGGGGGAAAAAAAAAAATATATATATATATACATACATACATACACATACATATACTGTATACACACACACACACACACACACACACACATAAAGGAAGTTGCCTAATAATTATGCACACCTGATATAGGGTGTTGATGTCATTAGACCACACTCCTTCTCATTACAGAGATGCACATCACCTAATATGCTTAATTGGTAGTAGGCTTTCGAGCCTATACAGCTTGGAGTAAGACAACATGCATGAAGAGGATGATGTGGACAAAATACTCATTTGCCTAATAATTCTGCACTCCCTGTTTGAATTTCTTGTGTGGAACAATGTCAATTTCCACCATAGCCCACTCATTAGGGGCTGGTTTGCAACACATCCAATGATGGTCATGGAGTTCCTACCACCTTACTCTCCTTTCCTCAATCTGATAGAGGAGTTTTTCTCTGCTTGGAGGTGGAGAGTGTGTGAGCATCATGGTCAGGGTCAGCCGTCCCTGCTCCATGCTATGGACGCAGCGTGTGATGACATTACAAGAGATCAATGCAGGGGATGGTTGCGGCATGCACGCCGTTTCTTCCCTCGTTGCATCGCAAGAGAAAGTACCCGCTGTGATGTGGACCAGAATCTGTGGCCAGACGGACAACAGCGTGTAAATAATCAGGAGGGTGAAGACAGTGGACAAGAGCGGGAGAATGAGTACGGCGACCACTGAATATGTGCTTGTTTTTTTATTTTGTGTTCATACAATTTACTGTATTACTGTAGTGTACATTTTCTTTTTACATATGTATGAAACTTTCTTTGCGTGTGAATGAAAAAGTGTTATAATTTCCTTGGTAGTGTGAGTGTAATCTGTGATGTCAAACTTTGGAGGCTACTCTTTTCGGTTATATTGTTGGTCCTCTGCCATAGTGACAAAACATCTAAACATTTTGCATGGCAGGACTCACACAATGCCAAAGGACGATGCATTTTGTGGGCACTGACCATTCAGATTAGAAGGAAATGTAGTTTTGACACATGAGTGAACTGTTTTAGGAGCGATATGAACTTTTGCAGGTAAACCATGTTGTTGTGATCAACCATCCAGGTTTATTTTGACAAAAGCACCAAGAATGATGAGAATGTCCAATCCGTGTCGAGAAATGAGCCAAAGCTATTGAGAAGGATCTTTGCCATTTTGTTGTTTTGTGTTGTGCTAAACTGTAAGAGTGTTTTGCCAAATGATCTTAGAGGTTTGAGAATGTAATTTCTGTTTCAAGAAATGAGCCAAACCAATGGAGAAAAACTGTAAACCAAACCTGCTCATCCACTTTGGTCTAAATACCTTTTAGACCTTGATTTTAATGTTTTGATTGATTGATTTTGTTGAGTTGGATTTTAAACAGTTGTATTTTTGTATCCCAAAAATTTAATCTGATTTAAATTTTAAGACTAAAATGAAATTTTTTGCAAAGTATAAAAACTCCCCTCTAAGGATCTAAATCATTATTTTTTACCTATGTAACAAATTAGGTATTAAACTAAGGTAAAGGTAATTAAAATATAATTTATTTTAATTTAATTACCTTTTATTTTTTTGAATTAAAATGTAAGTAAATTAAATTAGATTCTTTAGATATTTATTCCTATACCTAAATAAACATTTTACAACTGAACATTTTCACTGAGTAAAATTGTATTTTCCAGTCCACGCATTACCAGAACAGTAGATATGTCACCAAAAAGAGCATGCCTGTGGGGGAGTGGGCGTGTGACAGAGAGAGAGAGAGAGAGAGAGAGAGAGAGAGAGAGAGAGAGAGAGAGAGAGAGAGAGAGAGAGAGAGAGAGAGAGAGAGGAATTGACATGTGAGGTGGACAAAGACGGTGTGAGTGGGTGCAGCAACGAGAAGCTCATTTAGTTCTGAATGCAGGTTGTGAGCTTCAGTGATTTTTGCAGCTCATTCCAGTCGTTGGAAGCAGCAAACTGGAATGAGGAGTGGCCAAAGGAGGAGCGAGCTTTGGGAATAACCGTAGAGATTAGGGTACTGGAACACAAATTCTGCTGGTTGTTGGAAGTGATGAGTAAGGAGTGAAGACATCACGGTGTTCTACAGATGGCTGTTTTGTTTATGAACTGATACCAATGTAACAACCTGCCGGAATAGAAAGATGGCCAGTTAATGAGTGAGTACAGATCACAATGATGAGTACTGAAAGGGGCACCAGTGACCAAATGGATTACTGAGTGATAAATTACATCGAATTTATGAAGAAGTTTTTGGAAGCAGTCCTATAAATGATGTCACCGTAATCTAAGATGGGAAGGATTGTCATTTTGACTGAGGGTTGCTTTGCAGAATGAGTAAAGGAGGACCTGTTGCTATAGAAACCCAATTCTTGACTTGACTTTAGAAAGTAAAGAATAATGTGAATGTCAAATAAAAGTGTGCTGTCAAGCCAGATACCCAAATATGTTTATGTTTATGTATTTAGCAGACGCTTTTGTCCAAAGCGACTTACAAGTGATAATCGGCATGTTGCCCTTGAGGCTAACAACAACAACAACAACATCCATGCTTTCGTTCTGTTTTAAACACAGAAACAGTTTTGTTTACCTGTTTGTAGCTACAGTTTCGCCGACGGCTGCCGGCTTCTTCAGGCTGACGCTGATGGTGGCGTGTCACTTCCTTCTCCGTTTATCTGCGGGCAGCAGAGGACGTTGTCGCCCTCTACTGCCCGCTCTCCCCTCTCCGACGATGCAGTCCCATGCGTGGTCCAGCGTGTAAACTCTGTCGTCCCTGTTCATGGTCCCACATCCACGTCTCCTTATCTCGATTGCTTCCTTGATCCATCTTTTGTATTTTTGTTGTTCGGTGGTTATGATCCGTGTGCTGTCCCAGTCCATTATATGGTTTTCTCTTAAGCAATGATCTGTTACGGCTGACTTTTTTATTGTACTTTCTGCTTCTTCTTTTGCTGCTCTTGTGTGTTTACGAGCGGGCAGTAGAGGGCGACAACGTCCTCTGCTGCCCGCAGATATACGGAGAAGGAAGTGACGCGCCACCATCAGCGTCAGCCTGAAGAAGCCGGCAGCCGTCGGCGAAACTGTAGCAACAAACAGGTAAACAAAACTGTTTCTGTGTTTAAAAAAGAACGAAAGCATGGATTTAGAAAGACACAGCAAGAACACACCTAAGATAAACAACAACAACAACTTGACATCAGTCATGGAGAGGAGGGAACAAGGAGTGGACAGTAGAGAGGGGGGGACAGGTGCAGGGAGGGTGCTAGTTTAGAAGATGCTCTCTGAAGAGCAGGGTCTTCAGGAGTTTCTTGAAAACTGAAAAGGAAGCTCCTGTTCTGGCAGTGCTTGGAAGGTCATTCCACATTTGTGGAACGATTCATGAGAAGAGTCATGATTGTCCTGAGCGTGGTGTAGGCACTGCCAGCCGATGATCCTGTGATGACCGGAGCGGCCGGGCCGAGACGTAAGGCTTTGCAAGAGGATTCAGGTAGATGGGAGCCGTACCATCTCGTACTTTGTATGCTAGTGTTAGCAATTTGAATTTGACGCGTGCTGCTAGCGGTAGCCAGTGGAGCTCAATGAACAGAGGGGTGACGTGTGCTCTTTTTGGCTGATTG
This sequence comes from Nothobranchius furzeri, assembly GCF_043380555.1. Classification (NCBI taxonomy): domain Eukaryota; kingdom Metazoa; phylum Chordata; class Actinopteri; order Cyprinodontiformes; family Nothobranchiidae; genus Nothobranchius; species Nothobranchius furzeri. The sequence goes on from NC_091750.1 coordinate 67,667,879, forward strand.
AAGACCAGACGCGCCGCTGCGTTCTGGACCATTTGAAGAGGTCTCACAGTACAGCCTGGAAGACCAGTTAGAAGGGCATTGCAGTAATCGAGGCGGGAGATGACAGTAGATTGCACCAGGAACTGGATGGCATGTTGTGTTAGGTATGATTGTCATGACTCCCAATCCTTCACCCTCCTCTGCCCCTTCATTTAGCCTTCATGCTGCACACCTGTCCCCTCATCAAGCTCCTTACAAGCCCTGTTTCCCTGGCAACCACAATCAGCTTCATCCACTTCATCTGCTCCTGACTCCTCAGCTCATCACACACACTGGCTTCCCCTGCTATATATTCACCATTCAGCCACCAGTTCACTGCCAGATTATTGAACGCTATTGCAAGTAAATCTTCCAGCCATCCACCCTGCCTGATCTCTGCCTCCGGACCTCGTTTTCGCTCCTGACCCTTGCCTTGTACTCTGACTGCCACCACGACCTTCGCTTGTCCTCTACTTTGTCTCCAGCCTCGCCCACCTCTGGTAACTCCACAAAAAATTTAAGAATTTTCATCTACTTTTACTGTGTTTGGCGTCTTCACGGGTCATCTGAGTTCTGCTCGTGACAATGGTCTGATCTTTCGTATGTTATACAGCGCAAAGTGGCATGAACGAGCAACAGAGACAACATGATCTTTAAAGGTCAGGTGTTCATCAATCACAACACCCAGATTTCGAACTGCCTTTGAAGGGGCCAGAGATAGGAAGTCATTTTGGATTGAGATATTGTGCTGTATGGAAGGTTTTGCTGGGATGACAAGTAGTTCAGTTTTAGAGAGGTTGAGTTGGAGATGGTGGGATTTCATCCATTTTGATATGTCAGAGAGACAGTTTGATATTCGTGCAGAGACGGTGTGGTCGTCCGGTGGAAATGACAGATAGAGCTGGGTGTCGTCTGCATAGCAGTGGTAGGAGAAGCCATGTGATCGAATGATCTCACCCAGTTAGGTGGTGTATATGGCAAAGAGAAGAGGTCCTAGTACAGAGCCCTGGGGGACTCCTGTGGCAAGATGGTGCACGGTAGAGGACTGTCCAAGCCAAGATACACTGAATGATCGTCCTGTGAGGTATGATTCAAACCAGGCGTGTGCTTGCTCTGTGATGCCCATGCTAGAGAGTGTAGACAAAAGGAAGCCATGGTTGACAGTGTCAAATGCAGCCGATAAGTCGAGCAGGATAAGCACTGAGAATTTGGCAGTCACTCTAGCCTCTATTTAGGAATAAGAACCGACAAGTTGTAGTTCTGTTCCGTCCAGGGAAACAATACTAGGGTGGAAACTTGATTGTGGTAAGTTGCGGTTGAAGATCATGAACTTTGTTTTACTTGTGTTTAAATGAAGATGATTAAAGTTGTACTGCAAGGAGGACAAAGCTGTGTTTAAGGAAGAATCCGTTATTTGAATCAGATGGATAGATGGATGGATGGATGGATGGATGGATGGTGTGTGAGATTAATTCAAGATTTAAGAGTTTATTACAAATTCATGGAAACTAACAAGAAAAACACAAAGCCAACAGACATCTTTCCTCTCACCGTCATACATTTTGTTGTAGTTTCGAACTTTGGCGAAGAACAATCCCACAACGTTACTTTTTATTTTACAATTGCTACTCAAATATGTGTGTTACAAAAGTGACATTTTTATTTTTGTTAGGTAAGGATTTATGATTTTAAAAAGCGAATCCCCTTCTGGGACCGTTGGAGAACATTGGCTCAATGGATTTTGGTTAATTCGGTTCTCAACAGATTCACGTTAATTTGGTTCCACTTAAAACCTTTTTATTTTTAGGTAGAATTGATTTTATTTTTTATTGTATACATTTTTAGTTATTGCTGATTTTAAGGTGTGTCTTTTAAATATGAACCACTAATCAACCAAAAATAATATTTTTTTTTTGTTTTTGAGATCCTACTAACCCAAATTATTTTTTTAGAAAAAAACTAAAACATAAAAATAATCGCACCCAACAAAACCTCGGTGTATCTTTTCAAGTTTGATAAACCGAAACTTTGGCTTTTATTTTGGAAGTTTAACCGGAAATAAGCGTTCTCCCTTTGCTAACTCGACTGTAGTTGTGATGTTAGCCTGTTTTCTTGGACACTCCTAGCTCTTTTTCTACCTTTCTGGTAATCTCCTGAAACCCCTCCTCTGGAAACCATGTCCGAGGAGGCCTCGGGATCTCCTCCGTCGTCCCATCATGACGGTAAATGTCTCCTGTTTGACGCCTTGGCAGTGTTGACGGTTGGCAGCCTCCGAAGGCAGCGGCCTCTGCATCCTTAACATTAGCTAGTTAGCATCATCAGGGCGACGTGTCACTGCTGTCAGTTGCTCTTACTGAACATTTATTACCACGTACTTTTTGCATTTAGGAACTTATTTTGTATGAAAGTGAAGTTACTAAGGCTGTGCGTTTTTAAACACGAGTTGCGTTGCTTTATTTAGCAACAAGGTAGAGATAACGTTGTTTTTTCCTCTTCTGCTTCGCTCATAGTTTGAGCTAGTCTTAATTCCAAAAGTGGGGCTGGTCTGGGATTGACAGCCTCTAACCCGGCCGGGTCATGAGGGTAATACAGTCTGCTGTGTGGCATCTGTGTTGCCTAGAGTCTCGGTCAAATAGGTGTGTTTATTTTGCAGGTGATGCTAAAATGCAGAGACGTTTTGCAGACAAATCATGCCACAAAGTTTTAGCAATCTCGTGTCTTTTTCCCTAAAATGTTTAATAGATTCTACTCAATAATGTCTCAAGACAAAACAAACATTCAAAAATGTTGGAATGACAGGGTCTGTTTAGACTAAATCTAACATGTTATAATTTAAATGTTTACAGATTTTAGTTGGAAACGCTTTCATTGCATCTCAGGAATCAGCTGGCTATCATAATATGTAAACATTCATGCATCCCTGCTCATTTTCATGTATTTTTGTTACTTTTCATGATGGCAGGCACAATTTTCTAACTGGAATCACTAAATCCCTTCCCTGAATTCATATCTTTTGTGACATTTAAAAAATATATATTTATGAAAGCTCATTGAAATCAGCTGATTATGGCATTTTCGAGACGGTGCACTACAGCTTTGAATGGATTTTGATTTTTAGCAAATAAATACTTATTTGAACGGATCATCTCAGTTTATCCAGTTAGATTCCCAAACACACCTGGTGCAGTGGCTGAATGAATCATCTGTCATGTTTGTTTTTCTCTTTCAGCGGTTGCCTATAATAAGCACTTGTTCTGCCCCGATTAAATATTATAATATTGACACAGCAATGAATGTAGGCAGCACAACTCTGGCAGGGATGGTTTTAACTACGGTACTAAAAACTACTTCTTAATACAAATGTATTTTATCTTAAGCCATAATTATATGGTTTTATGTTCATTTGTTTGGCAGACACTTTTATCCAAAGCGACTTACAATTTATAACCTGTAGGGCGTGTTGTCATCTGTGGGGGAAACCGGAGTACCCGGAGGAAACCCACGCATGCATGGGGAGAACGTGCAACTCCACGCAGAAAGGCCGCAGCCGAGTTTCAAACCTGCAACCTTCTTGCTGCGAGGCAACAGCGCTAACAACTGCGCCACCATGCAGCCCATGTTTTGTACACTAGGACGCATTTTCTTAATTATTTGTGTCACCACAAAATTTGGAAGTAATATTTTTAGTCCGTTTTCATCCTTTTTTGTCTTATATGATTGCATGCTTTTGTGCAGTTGGAGAGGGATGCGATTGTGAATTTCATCAGTGTTAAAAATGAAAAGAATTCCGTCATAACTCGGTTATTTTTACATCTTAGTAAACACTAGGCTAATGTCTGTTCACACAAAGTCAAAATAACGTGCACAACGGCTCTGAGGAGCTGAAAGTCAAACACGAAAGGAATCCATGTGAATTTCCAGGGATGGAGTTCTGCGGAGTTTGCTCAGACATCACATGACATTGACAGAGTTGTGCTGAAGCTTTCCGCTGCTTATGGCTCACTCGTAAATGTTTCCGTTCGTCCATCTGCTTGTGAGAATCACAGCCACTGCCTCTCCTCACTGTTCTGGTTTTAAATAACTGCATTTAAAGGTCAGGGTTTGTCACATTTGATCAACAAACAAAGAGTCTGCTGCAGAACTAGAAGAGGAACTGATAATAAAGATGATATTAATATTTTTTAAGTCTTTAAGTAATTATATTTACTAGGCTTGTTTCACTGATTGGTTGATACATACATAAAATTTTTTATGTCTATATTAAATAGAATTCAGGAATAAATCCGATTTTGTGGGAAAATTCTTAAAATAAAACAAAAGTTTAATGTTTGTTTTCTGAGTCATGAATTTATTTTGGTTGTTGTTTATTGATATTCTGTCTTTGAGTCAGCGTCACCCTAAATGAATACTTTCATTAAAGAGCAAGTTACCCCTTACCAGAGTCTAACTCCACTCTCATTTCCTGTTTGAAAAATGCGCCACAAGGAGGTGTTGCCAGACAGACCGAGAGGGCGGTGCCGCTAACAAATACACACAGGCTCACAGCGACATTGTGACATCATAATGTACCAGCTGATGTCATAGGGTACCTTTTAGCCAATATCAAGGGCAGATTTAAATTCAAATGTAGTACAGAGTTTTTACCTGAAGAGGGCGTGACACTGACAGTTTTAGGCAGAGTATTTAAATTTTAACAAAGATGTACTAAAGTACCAAATTATTGACCACACGTGTCTGCAGCACGATTAGACACTCATTTATATAGTTTATCAGCAAAAAAAAGTTGATTTGGGGGTGACTTGCTCTTTAAGAATACTGTTTATATTTTATGGGTTGCTCCTGAGTTGTAACATTTTTAATTGCATGCAATCAGCTGATTAACCACGGCTCTTTTTGTTCTTTTCCTGTTGTTGTTTTTCTTCATCATCTTAGAGGTGCTCCAGCAGCGAGTGGCAGCTCTGGAGCAGGAGAGGACCGAGTTCATCAAGCTTAAGCAGCAGCTAGAGGCCGAGTTCAACCAGAATCGAGCCAAGTTCAAAGAGCTGTACCTGTCCAAGGAAGGTAGGTGTTGCAATATCATGAAACTCCCAGAAATTCTGTTAAATCATCCACATAAATGTGCAATTTTCTGGTTTTACTGGAGATATGTTTAAAAAAAAAACTCAAAGTCCATAAAAATAAGTTTTCGGTTCATCTCGTCTCCCATCAGAGGAACTGAAGAGGCAGACGGCGGCTCTGGAGAGCGCGCAGGCCGAGCTGAGCTCCGTTCAGGACCAGATGGCTCAGACTCGCGCCGAGATTGAGACCATCAAAGCCGTGGCGACTGTGTCAGAAAACACTAAACAGGAAGCCATCGACCAGGTGCGCAGCCAGTGGCAGGAGGAAGTTGCTTCTCTGCGGGCCATCATGAAAGGTAAGCAATCATCTCTTCCTGTTTTAGCTGCAACATTATAGAGAAAAATAGGATTTCACTCAAAACAGTTCTTCGTGTTTGGATGGGCAAGTTGCCCAGAGTGTTCATTTAGTCTGGTGAAAGCAGCTGAGAACTGGTGGAGCCAAAAATGCTGCTTGTACTGGGATTTTATAAGTTATATATTTAATTACAGTTCTTATATTTTACATGTTCATTTTCAAACACATTTCTCTGTTGTTACTCATTTTTTGGAATCCAGTGTTTCACCACCTGCAGATCTTTTTACACGTGTCATTTAAAAACACAGCTAAAAACAGCAGGATTCTATAAATAAATGTCACTAAAATAAATAAAACCTTTTTTTATTATATGTGCTATAATTGTGGTTTTGAAAATTAACTAAAAATTGAAAGAATTTGGGTTAATTAGTTAAAAACCACAAGAAATAAAATTTTACTGGTTATAAAAAAAATCTTAGGAAAAAAGGAGATGTCATAGACCGTATTTGCCTTCTAACGCTTGGTTTATGCTTGACGCATTCACTTTCCGCTTGGTGATGCGGCTCGTGGATGGAACGCGCTTCACAACTCGCAGCGTTTATGGTTCATGCGGCTTGTCTCTGCGGTGAGCCAATATTCTCCCAAACTGTAGGGGGCAGCATGGAGCTCTACAGCATGCATCCAACACTACACCATAGTAGAAGTAGAAATTACTGTTTACAACATGGCATTTCAGCATTTTTTAACAGCTTCCTTGTCTTTTCCGACAGTGCGAGCTATTTCTCTCCAAGAATTATTAACAACATGTTGATCACGGTGATCTCTGAGAGCTGAATCATACAAATGTCTGTATTTACCAACCTCTGCCATACTAGCTCTTGCCGGTCCGCCATGTTTTTCCGCGTCCGACCGTCCGCGTGGTTAGAAAATTTCCTAGGTGCGCGTTGCGGAAATTTTGGGCCGTGCGGAGACGCGGTGGAGGGGCGTGGTTGTTAAAATGACGCAATTTCGCCGCGCAGAGCCGTGCGGACCTCGCGGACGCGTCAAGCATAAACCAACCTTTTTTAGGGTTCTACAGCCCCCCAAGGCGCTTCACAACATAATCAGTCATTCACCCATTCACACACTGGTGGGGAAGATAGATGCCTGCCTCACTTTTGAACTCTTCTCATGAATGTGTGTTTTTGGGGCAAGGGCAGCAGGAGCTCAACAGGTAGAGCGGGGTTGTCCAGTAATCGGAAGGTTGCAGGTTCGATCCCGGCTCCGACAGAGAATTCTGCTGTTGTGTCCTTGGGCAAGACACTTAACCCACGTTGCCTGCTGGTGGTGGTCGGAGGGACCGGTGGCGCCTCTTTCAGTGGCAGCTGTGGCTACGTCGTAGCTCATCACCATCAGTGTGTGAATGTGTGTGTGAATGGGTGAATGATGCACTGTAGTGTAAAGTGCTTTGGAGTCCTTACTCTGAGAGGCGCTGTACAAGTGCGGGTCATTTATCATTTATCATTTTGTTTCCTCACAGACACGGTGTGTGAATATGAAGTCCAGTTCCACCAGCGCCTGGAGCAGGAGCGAGGCCAGTGGAACCAGTACAGAGAGGCAGTGGAGAGAGAAATGGGCGAGCTGAGACGGCGTCTCTCAGAGGGTCAGGAGGAGGAGAACCTGGAGGATGAAATGAAGAAAGTTAGCATCTATTTTTTTTAGTGTTTCCCTGTTCTGCGTATAAAAAGGTTTCATCCTGAGCCGAAGGACTGATCATCTGTTCTGGTCAGGAGTTCTTCTGTTTTACCTCAAGTTTCCCTTCCTAATTCAGAACCGACGGAACACCAGAGAACAGATCATAGTGTCCTCCATCTCTGAGCCAGCTGGACTCATACAGCCCGTTGACCAGTATTGAATTTAGCAGAGGAGAATCCTCATGCTAGGGTGTTTTAGGTGAACAGCTGTTAACACGTATTATATTTATTTCCAGAGTAATTATCCAAGTTAAAGGCAACCATCTATGTTCCTAAGTAAAACTCTGCTTTGATTAAAATCCAGATTTGCCTCAAATCCTTCAGATTTTTCATAAAGAGCAGAGAGATGCAGAGCTGATTGTTGCCCTCCTCCCACATCGCTGTCACCCACGTTGTTTTATGGAACTGCGGAGGATGAAGATGAGATTTGTAGAAGCCCATTTCTGCCACTGTTGAAAATCCTTGTACCTCACAATTGTGACGTAGTTATCCCAAAATGATGTGCTCTCGGCACCAGGGTACTTTAGGCTGCACTTCAACTTTGATTTAGCCTCATCTGATGTGTGGCCATGTGGGGCGGGGCTGTCAGCTACCTACGGCTACCCGATGGTGAGTTGGTGGGGGAGGATGCCGGTCGGACCTGGCAGGCCTACATGTATTGTGAGGGTCTGCTGGGAACGTCGGGCAGAGTCTCCTGTCAGAAGGAGCTTCAATTCCCGCCTCCGACAGATCTTTAAGCACGTCCCAGCCGGGTGAGGCAGGGAACAGTGAGTTCGAGTGGGCCGCGTTTTTGCATCCATTGTTGAGGCGGCCGACCAGAGCTATGGCCATAGAGTGGTCGTGTTTGTCGTCGCAGCAACTTCCGAGCCCACTGGTCGACACCTGAGGTTAAGGATGCTCTCAAGCTGAAGAAAGAGGCCTATCAGGTCTTTTTGGCCTGTGGGACTCCAGAGGCAGCTGGTAAGTACCGGCAGTCCAAGCGATACGTGGCTCGGGTGCTGGTTGACGCAGCTCTGCAATATCGCATGGACATCTGAGGCAGTTCTTCTGGATTGGCAGACCGGGGTGGTCCCCCTATTTAAAATGGGGGACCGCAGGATGTGTTCCAACTACAGGGGATAACACTCCTGAGCCCCAACTGGAAAAATCCACTCAGGAGTTCCGGAGAGGAGGGTCCGTTGGATTGTCAAACCTCGGATTCAGCAGGAACAATGCGGTTTTTGTCCTTGCCGTGAAGCGCTGGGCCAGCTCTATACGGGTCTCACTGTGTCGTTATGTCTTCAGGCTCAGGAGGATGCAGAGAAGCTGCGCTCGGTGGTGATGCCCATGGAGCGGGAGATTACGGCCCTGAAGGCGAAGCTGGCCATCGCTGAGGAGAGGGTGAAGGAGCTGGAGGCCTCAAAGGTGAGGGAAACGCACCCCAGTTGGTTGTCTTTTTGACCTTTTTGTCCAGGTACGGTCGCTCCAGAGTGACGATGAATAAAGGACGTGGCACATTCACCCATTGACACATTGGTGGGGATGATAGATGCCTGCCTCACTTTTGAACTCTTCTCATGAATGTGTGTTTTTGGAGCAAGGGCAGCTTTGTTTAAGCTTAAGCTTTGTTTCAGAGAATCGGGGAACAAAAATGTCCAAATGAATAACACAGAGCTTGTGTTTTCTTCGACAGGTGAAGGAGCTGAATCATGTTCTGGAGGCTGAGAAGTCCTGTCGCACAGATCTGGAGATGTATGTGGCTGTTTTAAACACTCAGAAGACCGTGCTGCAGGAAGATGCTGAGAAACTACGGAAAGAGCTTCACGATGGTACACGCTTCTTAAAGAGCAAGTCACCCTCAAATGAACTTATTTTACTGATAAACTACATAAATGAGTGTCTAATCGTGCTGTAAACATATGCAGTCAATAATTTGGCACTTTAGTGCCTCTTAGTTAAAATTTAAATATTCTACCTAAAACTGTCGGTGTTGCACCATCGTCAGGTAACGTCTCTGCAACTGCATTTGAATTTAAATCTGCCATTGCTACTGGCTGAGAGGTACACAATGTCGTTAGCTGGTACATTATGATGTTACAATGCTGTTGTGAGCCTGTGTGTGTGTATTTGTTAGCGGCTCCGCCCTCTCGGTCTGCTAAGCAACGGCATTTGTTGCATTTTTCAAACAGGAAGTGGGAGTTGAGTTAGTTTCTTGTAGGGGGTGACTTGCTCTAAGTAGAAAAATAAATACGAACATGAAATATTCACAGCTGATTAGCGAGTAAGACATCTGGTAATAATGTCTAGTTTTAAATGAATCACTTGCAAACCTGCAAAAAACGCTGAAATGTGAACACATATTTTTCCTTTCTGTTGTTTCCAGTCTGCCACAAACTGGAGCTGGAGCGGCAGCAGCACAACCAGCTGAAGCAGACGTGGCAGCGAGCCAACGACCAGTTCCTGGAGTCCCAGCGCCTCCTGATGAGGGACATGCAGAGGATAGAGAGCGTGTTGTCCTCAGAGCAGCTCCGCCAGGTGGAGGAGATGAAGAAGAAAGACCAGGTACGACACCGGCAGCTCGCATTCAGAGGCTACGCTCCGCTGGACGGTCGTCCGTGTGAAGCTCTGTGGGAACGTTTGAGTCAGTTAGGACTAAAATCACCCCGTTGGAACTATTCATACCACAAAAATTCTATTTTTAATCAAAATATGTGAAAATGATTTATTTTTACCTCCAGTAGCACATTTGACACACAAAACCTTTCTATAAACTATTTATTCAGCTGAAAATCAACAATAAATCTGTAGATACGTTACATAAATGTTCATGTTTATATAAAGTAAAAGTGCCTTTATCTTTTGTTATGGTCATGTTTTATTATGATGCTGTTTATACTGAAAATAGGAGTTTTACTGCATTCATGGTCATTTTCTAACTCATCATGAGACTCATTCGTTTTCGTGCACTGAAGCACTCATGGTAATGTGCTGTTTCCTGTTCTGTTGATAAAATAAGATTGTTGTTACATTTGTTCAGATACTAGATACACCTTTATGTTTGTTTTTTGTTGCTAAAATCAAAAATGTTGATTTCACTAATCGTTGTAAAAGCAGGGTTTGCGTCTGCTGATTGGATCAAATTAGACTCAACTAGATTATCTCATGAAAAACCAGCTAAGCGTTCATCTGAGAAAGTCATTTATTTGGGGAGATTTCGTACAAATTCTATTAAAACGTTTCCTTTTCTTCATTTGAGGAGGAGGATGAGAAGGAGCTGCTGAACCTGGTGAAGGATCTGCAGGAGGAGGACGGAGGAGACAACACCGAGCCTCTGGAGGACTTCCTCGGGCTGAGCGTGGAGGAGGTTTGTGTTTCTGTAATCTGACGCTTCCCTCTGAGACGCATCGGCTTGCTCTTTGCTTTACGTCACGGTTCATCCCCCGAGAGTAACGTGATCTTCACCTTCATACGAGACTCAGCCGGGCGTTAAACGTCGCCAAGGAGCCTGGGTTTGACCCAGACCTGCTTCTGTTTTAGAAAAATACACAAAGTGAAGATTTAACACAGATGAAGTAAGTAAATGTTATTTATAAGCACTCATCACTGACAGAATCACAAAGTGCTTCACGTAGATCAAAATAAAATAAAACAAAGTCATAAAATAATAAATAGATTAACATCATAAAATCATAATGATCTCAAAACAGAAATAGATTAACATCAGGAAAATAAAGTCATACAATTATAAAATTTCATCAACAGATTAAAGATTAAAAATTTGAGTTAAAAATAAGAAAATAAAAGGTTTAGTTAAAAGCAGCTTTGAATAAAAGGGTCTTCAGCTGTTTTTTAAAAGTGTCCAGACTGTCGACGCTGCATAAGGATAAAGGAAGATCACTCCAGAGTCGGGGTGCAACAGTCTGGAAGGAGCGATCACCTCCACTTTTATATCTGGTCTTTGGAACTTCTAGAAGGTTCTGGTGTGCGGACCTGAGGACTCGGGTTGGAGTATAAGGCTTTAACAGTTCAGTAATGTAGGGAGGAGCTTGACCACGTAGAGCCCTGAAAGTTATAGTGAGGATTCTAAATGAACTCTACAGTTAACGGGTAACCAGTGCAGAGACATCAGAATAGGAGTGATGTGAGCTCTTCTGTTTGCTCCAGTTAGGAGCCTCGCTGCAGAGTTCTGGACCAACTGAAGGCGGTCAAGGCTTTTTTGTTAAAACATGTGAAGAGTGTGTTACAGTAATCTAGACGGGAGGAGATGAAGGCATGGAGAACCATTTCAAGTTCATGTTTGGACACCAACCTTCGCAGTTTGGAGATATTTCTAAAGTGATAAAAACAGTTTCGGACCAACGTTTTTGAGTGAAGGATGATCATTTTTTTTCCATCTGTCATAAAAATCCCTCTTCTTCTTTTTTTACCCTTTAACTGTTCTAGTGATTTCTGGTAGTTCCTTTTCTTTTTGGAACTGCAGGAAATGTTTTTCCTTTTATCTTAACATCAGTTAAAAATGATTCATTTGTTAAATTTTCCCTCTTTCAGCCTAATGCCAACCACAGCGGTCATGGTTCGATGCACTCCTTAGACACTGAGGTGGTGGCAGGTGGGCCTGTGGACATGTACAAGGACAACCTGCGGAGAGTCCAGTCCACGGACAGCCTCGGGTCCACGCTGTCTGCTCAGCAGGGGCTTGGCGGTCACAACCACAAGGCCAAGTCTGCCAGCAACTTGGACGAGTCGGACTTTGGGCCCCTGGTGGGGGCCGACTGCGGCGTTGCAGACAGCAGTTTTGGCGAGACTTCATCCATCAGCTCCATCAAGCTGACGGCAAGTCACTTCCTCCTGACTAAAGACCAGGAGAAGGCAATCAAAGCCATGACGCCCGAGCAGGAGGAGACGGCGTCGCTGCTGTCTAGCATCTCTCACGCTCCAGACATGGCTTACCTCCCGCCTGCCGGCTACCGGCTCGTCAGCGACACCGAGTGGAACCTGCTGCAGCAAGAGGTGAAGTGCAGTTTTAATTAAATATACAAAACGACGATGCATTTACTGTATTTTATTTTAGGAAGTTTAAATGATTGCTTCCAAGGATCACACCTTCAGGATCGGTGGTTCTCCAGACTTTCTGAAAGTCTTTGCGGATGTCATTGACACCATCTGATTAAAGGCAGTAACCTATCTTCGTAATTTTTAGGCTGATATATCATTTAAAAGAAAATTATCTTTTAAAATATAGATAAAAAAACAGGGCTGGGCTCAGATTGGAGCTTTGAGGAACCCCATTTATAAGCAGCGGTGCAGATAAATTAAATATTTAGCGAGAATTAATTCTGAATAGTTGTTTTGTGGTTTGTTATCAGGTGAAAAACGCCGGCAGGAAGCTCGGCCGACGCTGTGATATGTGCTCCAACTACGAGAAGCAGCTGCAGGCCATTCAGGGACAGGAGGCCGACACCCGAGACCAGGTGGGCCCGATGCTTTTGAACTCCCTGGGTGTGAGGCGATGAGCAGTTTGACTGAAAGTGAGTGTTTGTGACCAGGTGAAGAAGCTGCAGGTGATGCTCCGTCAGGCTAACGATCAGCTGGAGAGAACGATGATGGAGAAGCAGAGTCTGGAAGAATCTGTGAAATTAGGAAATGAGGAAACCGCTGCTAAGGTTTGTGCTCCGAGTCGGATAGTTTATCATCTTTTGCAGTCTGGATCTTTTATTAATGAACACACACACGCATATATATATATATATATATATATATATATACGCAGGTTTATTTACTGGATTACTTCAAGAACATGGAGATTCTGTTTGTGTAAAACACTGTTTTCTAGAAAACTGCGAGGCTCACTGGAGCTCAGGATAAACATCCACAGGGTCTTAAAAAGTCTTAAAAGTCTTGAATTTGATGAAAGGAAAATTAAGACCCTTAAAAGTCTTAAATCGATTTAGTAAAGTCTTAAATTTGGTTCGTATTGACGTGATTTTAAAATACGTTCGTCTCATCCTTGCAAACTTGACGCTTTTCTGCGAAAATGTCCGTTTATGAAACCAAATGCGTTCACGTGAATCAAAGAGTTTTTGTTTCAGGGAAGGTGAGTCTTTGGTCGGGTTTCAGTCGCTCTTTATAAGAATCGGTTTCAGGAAAATGAGGAGTGTTCATTCTCTTCACAAACCATCTTTGTTAGTGGGTCAGGAGTTGCCATTTGACCAATCACAGTCACGGAGACAGCTAGGGAAAAACACGCTGCAGTAGTCGGTATCACGGCGCCGCTACTACTGTCGCTTCAACATCTTGCTGCGGCTGGAGCTTAAAGTTCGTAAAATTATCAAAATCCCTCCAGATACGTCAGATTTCTGTCCAGAACTTTCGCAGGTTTGTCTCCTTTCAGTTTCAGCTTTAACCGATGTTTCCCGAGGCCAGGGGCGGATTTAGCAATTTGGGGGCCCAAGGCGAACACACACATTGGGCCCCTTACACAAAATTTTTGACAATCTTACCTTTAACTGGATTTGCGAAACTCTCCCCTCTTCTGACATGAGTTATTTTCCATTTTTATTCTCCTCTTTTTTCCTGTATTTCCCTCCCTTTAAGCTTTTTCAATATGTGCTCTGCTTTCTTTTTCCTGTCAGTGCTCCTGTGCTTTTGCCTTTGTTTTTTTTTCTATTTTCCATTTTGGTCTATGTTGTCCTCCCTTTAAACCTTTTTCCATTGTCTTTCCTTTCTGCTTCCTTTTGATGTTTACATCAAAAAACGACGTCACTTTCGGAAGTGAAAATAAAAGCTTTTTAAAGCAAGCTGCTTCTTTCTCTTATTGGAGCCACTAGGATAACTCCATGTCATGCTTAATATTTTGACTATCGCTTTGAGTTTGTTACGAACGCTCCCGCCTCTCTTCTTCTTATTTGTGGTCTTATGGCACTTGGCAAACAACAATTTGGTGCATTACGGCTGTCTGTACAGGATCTGCTCGGGTGCAGGGTCGGCTCGGGGTCCTTCGACTGCCGATGATGTCACATTACTGCAAATCTACTGGGCTTTCACACATACGTTTTGGAAAGACATCAGCAGTTTTGTCAATAAATTCTTGTTTGTTAACACCTAAATGTTTTCTTTATGATTGTAATTTGTTAATAAAACACCATATTATCTTTGTTTTGTAAAGAATGTGAAACTGCATAAAACCGACATCGGACTGACACAAAATAGAACAGTTCTTATATGTGAAGCCATATCTGTTTGTATTAATGTGGAGTTCGTCTGTATATTTCCTTAGTTGTTATCTAAATACATTCTTTGACTCAAAATATTGCTTTGGTGTCTTTCAATAAAGTTCTTATATTTTATTTTGCCCCATTTCATCAACATCAAGAGCTTTTGAGGGTCACCGTTTATCATTTGCTTATATTTTACTTTTCCTTTTGAAATTCTAACATATTTTCTCCAAAAAGTGTTGATTTTTGGACTACAACCGGTAAGACTATGACCGCAAATTTGTTCTGACCAATCAAAATCATAACGTGATAACGTCACTTCCGTAAGCTTCATGTCCAGCCAATCAACTACTTTGACGTCATCGACAGTCGAAGGACCCCGAGCCGATCCTGCACCCGAGCAGATCCTATACTGCCACCGCCACCAACTGGATTGGAGTGGAATGACTACCAATCACTTCCTGTTTGTGCATCGTCGTCTTAATAACCTCTTATGACCATAATTATAACAGGGCCGCCTGGTATTTTTTTAATCTTATGGCTGTAAAATTGTAATAAAAAGTGCAAAGTGTGTGTAACTCTTCTCCTTTTTTCAGAACAACCTCAGCTTTCAGTGCATGGTTTGTATTTAGAATTTATTTCTATTAAAGCCTTTAAAAAAATCAGTTTAAAAGTGAAAAAAGCACAAAACAGATTTGAATTTTTTACATTTATTACTGAACAGGAACTTCAAAATTACTGGACAAACAATTTGGAATGAACAATTTAAACTTTGAACTGTAATAAAAAGTTTGAACCTTGGTATCTTTTTTTTTAGCAGTTTTAAGACCATTTACTTTTGTAAACTTTCAGACGTTTTTATTTGATTTGGTAGACCTTGAAGCAGTTTCTCTCCAGCTGCAGGCAGAGTCCTGCACACCTCACACTGCCATGGGGTGCTTCTCTTGCACACCTGCACTGCTATACCAAAAACTTTAGTTTTAGCAAAAATAATTATTTATGGTAAAAAGATAAATAATGCTGGAATGAAGCTGAATCTTACAATTAGCAAATAGTTGTTCAAATAAAACAATAAAAAATAAAGACTGAACAAACATTCATACCCTGGTTCACCGGAGATCTATCCTTCTTCGTGGGCACTGTCTTCACTGTCTTCAGATATAAGCCTTCTGGGACACCTAATAGATCGTGTTGATTTTTCTTTGAGGCATGAGTTTAGTTTAAGTGTTGGTCAAGAAAAGTGTTGGTCGAAGAAAAACTTGCAAAACAGTATGGATCTGTTCTCAGTGAGATGTTATTAGTGGAAAATAAACATAAATAGATCTAAAGATGTTGCTGTTAATTTTACCATCATTTCGTTGTGGAAAGTCAGCACAAATATTCAGTGAAAACGTTAAAAAGCTGCTTAAACCTTCATTATTTTATAGTGGGCCTGTATATTTATAAAATTAGTTCATGGTTTAAAGTAACTGTCGCTAAAGTTACTACACTGGAAAGAGTTGACAGGAAGTGTCTGTTGTTTTCATTTTTAGATGCATTAACTTCCTGTTTGGTGAGGAAATGAGCGATCTACAGTTTTTAATCAGCAGATTATTCCTATTAGAATAATCTAGAAGAGGTGGTGCAGAAGGAAAGGATGCATAATGGTTCCCTGCGTGGATCTGCTTTTGTTTGTTTAAATTAAATTAGGCCTCTACATGTTTTGTTTTGCTAATAATTACCAGTTTACTCCAGTTTCACATTACCATGTCACTCAGTATTCATTTTGTTTTGTTTAGTTTATTTCATTCAATCAATCAAATAAAAGTTACATTAAAACAATTCATGTTCACAAATAATCATAAATGAAAAGGAGCAGAAAGAAGCAAAAACGTCTGTCTGCCCCCTTTTCAGATCAAGACTTTAGCTGTTCAACTCAAAGAGTTTCGTTCATCTAACCCTAACCCCAACACAAAACAAGTCAATCAGCCTACTTAAGGTCTTATTACTTCATCATGATACGTTTCACATTTTTTTTAAATACAGGAAATGATTTAGATTGTTTTATTTCACTGCTGAGTCTATTCCATAAATAGACACCTTTGACTGAGATACATCTTTCCATTATCGCTGTTCGGAGTCTTGTTTTTTTTTAAATATCAGTTCCTTTTAGATTATAGTTATTTTCTCTTTTTACAAATTTCTTTTGAATATTTATTGGTAGAATTCCTTTATGTGCTTTGTACATAAGTTTCAATAAATGATATTCTACTAGTTTGTCAAATTTCATGAGGTCTAGTTGTGAAAACATTGGATCCGTATGATCCCTGTATCCACTTCCACTCATAACTCTCACTGCTCTTTTCTGTAAAGGAAAAAGTGAATGCGTATATGTTTTGCAGGTACTTCCCCATACTTCGATACAATATGTCAGTTATGGAAGAATTAACGAGTTATACAGAATATGCAAAGCTCTCATGTTCAACAATTCCTTCGTCTTATTTAGTACTGAAATAGCTCGAGATATTTTAATTGTAATATAATTTATGTGAGACTTCCACGATAAGTGTTCGTCAATAATAACACCTAAAAACTTAACTTCTTTTACTCTTTCTATCTCAGTTCCTTCAACATTTATTGATGCATCTGCACTTTTTTTACTACAACATTTTGTCACATATAAAAAAATCTATGCATCACATCTGCACACTTAAACGGAACGTGTTTCATCTTTTTCATTCATTCAGAAGAATGCCCTAAGTTCTTACCTTCTGAAACCAAATATAGTTTGGTTTTATATGAAGAGTTTCCTTCTTAGGGGATTTCTACGTTTACACACAAGTTAGTTTCACTTCTGCTGTTTCCAGTTTCAATGATGAGCAGATTTCTTTGCACATTACATCTGCTGGTTGCACGAAATAAATGCTGACAAACTTTGACCAAGATGGTTAAATAATGACCAGACTAGCTGCTGGGGTGTTTTAGCTCTGCAGCCTGTCGGCTTGTTTAGAGAAACAAACATAAAACAATATGCCACGGTTTAACAAGTCCATTGATAGTCCATCACCATCTGTCATCTCACATCTGCACAGCAATCTGCAGGTTACCGTGGCAACAGCAACATGACTTGCATTTCCTAGCTGGTCAGTAGTGTAAGCGTGTGGCTAAAGCGTCGTGTTTTTTTGTTTACTCGTCTTTTGTCGATGCTGCGATGCAGCATCCTAACACGGCGTTTAAAATTTAAAGGTGATTATTTTAGTCACAATTCTGCTTTTCATCGTCTCAAACAGCAACGTTGTTGCTTTTATAAACATCGACTAGTTGTAAATAAACCTGGGTGTGGAGGCTGGTCTCTGCCCTGCATGGGTGTTCACTGAATCTGACTCACTCCAGCAGGATGTTGCACTCTGATGAGAGAATGACTTTTTTTTAATTAGCACTAATAAAGGCAGATTAGATAATCACAGCGCATCAGAAGATGTAAATAATAAATGACTCTCTTCTAATTGTGTTTACAATTTTTCTCAAATGTCAAAACACAAAAGCCAATCCTCAAAACCAAATGACCAGTTGTCTAAACACATTTACTAAATCTAGCCATCATTTTCCAACATCATAATGCATTTCACATGAAGACACAATTCACAAAACACAATCCTCCGTTCTCATAAATCTAAACACATTTTTCCTTGCTAAAACACAAGTTGCAAAAGAACTCTGCTCATATTCTCAAATGAAAGCTCATGTGATGCCAAATGCTTGCCACAGTCAGCGCTAATTGAACACAGTGAACACACCTGTCGTCATTCATTACACACAACGACTCAAAATTGAAGACACTTGTTGCTAATGCTGTGACCACATGTATAAAAGCAATTTCAGAGTGCACAGTTTGCTGAAGTTTCCAAACAAACACAATGGATGAAGGCAGAGTCAGGGGAAGAGGAATTCTAGTCAGAGGAGGGAGAAGAGCTGGCCATGGAAGAAGAGGAGCAGACCAACGAGGAAGAGGAGTTCAAATCAGAGGAGGAAGAGGAGGAGGCCAACAAGGGAGAGGAGAAGGTCCAGGAGGGAGAGCAAGACAACCTTGCACCATCATTACGGAAGAGATGCGAGCAACAGTCATTGACCATGGCATGACAATGGCTGAAGAGTACTAAGAGTCCGTCCAAACCTGAGTAGGTTCACCGTGGCCACCATTATCAGGGCATTCAGACAACACAACAGGTATTGTACTCTATTGCTTTCTTTCTAATCAAATCAAATCAAAGCTTTATTTATAAAGCGCCTTCCGCAACCCTGTCAGGAAGCCCAAGGCGCACTAATTCTTTGTCACAATGCAGTTTTACAAGCCTGTGAAAGTAGTATATTGGTTTCAAATCAGTTGTTATTGTAAAACATGTCAATTGACAACGCATGTTTCTTTCTTTAGAGTTGAAAGAATGCCACATAGAGGTGGGAGGGTTGCCATATTTACAGCAGCACAAGAAACCATCATTGTGGATATGGTTCGTGAGAACAACCTCATCAGACTCCGGGAGATCAGAGACAAAGTCATTGCCGAAAATGTCAACTTTGAGAGCATTGATGATGTCAGCTTGGCCACAATAGAACGAGTTCTCCGGCGCCAAAAGATGCAGATGAAACAGGTCTGTAGGGTTCCCTTTGAGCGCAACTCTGCGCAACACAAAAACCTATGTTACGAGTATGTGCAAGTAAGTATACATCCATGTTCACAGTACAGTTAGTGGATATACTGTGTTGCTCAGTGGCCTACATTAGTTTTGGACAATACTGTGCTACCTGACTGACTGTTGTTCTGAACATTTCACAGAGGATATTACAGTTGGATGCGATGGCCAGACCTCATGAGTACCTCTTCCTGGATGAGGCTGGCTTCAACCTGCAGAAATGAAGGCAAAGAGGCCGTAACATCATTGGCCAAAGAGCCATCACTGAGGTTCCTGGCCAACGGGGGGGGGGGGGGGGGGGGGGGTAATATTGCTCTTTGTGCGGCCATGGGTTCGGAGGGGCTTGTCCACCGACATGCTGTCCTTGGGTCTTACAACATCCAACATCTCCTCACCTTCCTAGAGGAGCTAAAAGACATCCTCCTGGACCACCAACAACACCATCCTGGGCCCGCACATCACATTTATGTGATCATTTGGGACAATATCCGCTTCCACAGAACAAACCAAATCAGAGAGTGGTTCACCACCAACAGTAACCACTTTTTAAACGTCTGTCTGCCACCCTACTCCCCTTTCCTGAACCCTATAGAGGAGTTTTTCTCATCGTGGAGATGGAAGGTGTATGACAGACAACCATACACTAGAGAGAATCTCCTAAGGGCAATGGAGCTGGCCTATGGTGACATCCCAGTGGAGGCCTTACAAGGATGGATTCGCCATTCCAGGGTGTTTTTCCCGCGGTGCCTGGCAAGAGACAATATAGCCTGCGATGTGGATGAGGTGATGTGGCCCGATGCAGCTCAGCAACATGATGCCGCACAGTGATTGTGGTGTGTGTCTGTGTGTGTTGTGAATAAAGTAAATAAAAAAATTTCACACCCTGCTCATGTTTTCAAGAGTACTGTTGTGTGCAATAGATTCTGTTTTTGCATTGAGTTGTGTTACAGTAGTGTACATGCAGAATTTTCTATAGATTTATACTCTTCATATGAAACTCACAAATCTAAATGCCTATCCTCTGCAGAGATCTAAGAAGATTTGTAACTGTAAAGTTTCTAAAAATGGGCAAATAGGCAGTTATGAAACAAAGAACTTTCTCACAAATTGAGCATTGTGTTTTCAGTTGATTTGCTGTAGTGTGTAATGATGTGTATAGTGTTTACATTTTTGAAAGCTGCTCTTTTGGTGTGGTGTGGTTGTGTTTATGTAGTTTTAGAAAAGGGTGTTGTGTTTAGACATTGGGGAACATGGAGGAAACGTTTGTGAAATGTGTTTTAGCATTTGAGAAAAACTAAAATTATTAAAGGTGATTTTCCCCAATTTTAAATGCTTTAGTAACTTCTTTAATCTAAAAGAATAGCAGCATGTAGGGATCGAACAACAGCCTAAAATCCACCCGTCTCCACGAGACGGTTTGTGATAACGGCTTTGTCTGATCCAGCCTGGGTCCGGTGTGCCTCTGAGTGCACCTCAGGCCTCTTGCTGTTCAGTTAGGACGCTCTGCTGCAGACGTACGTCTTGTCCAAGTCATAAAACTACAGCCAGGTTTGTGCTGACGTCGTCTCGTTGACAGGAACGAGGACGTGAGTGAGATAAGAAGCTGTAAAGGGTTCTGCAGTGCAGCAGGGTGCAGCTTGTCGAAGCTGTTTTTCACTGGACGGCGAGAAAATTGTGAAAACGTTTTTCTTTTTGGCCTTTCTCTAGAGCGGCTTTTGTTTTAAACATGTTTCTAAACAAATGTCTGTAGTGTGATGTTTGTGCTCGTGATCTACAGACGACTGACTGCCTTGCAACAACAAGCTCACAAATATCTCATCTGAAAACAATCATTTTCTGTTTTTGGTGTTAAAGGTGTCAGCCCTCATGCAGAGAGTCCAGGAGTCAGAAACGCTGCTCGGCACATTACAGCAGACCTTCAGCGAGGCCAAGAGGAACACACAGGAACAGATGGTGAGCTGCTAGCGATGTTGCTTCACAAAAAATGTCAGATTTGGAAACGGTTTCTTATTTTACAGATTTGCGAGCATTAAACAGGGTTTTTCCTGGCTCAAACTGAGGCAGAGGGGTACCATCCTGACCATGTGCCAGCACATGCATACTCTGTGCATTCAACTGCCTCACTTTTTTAAAGGCCAAATATGTTATCGTTAAGTGTTCTAATCTAAGCTTCTGTTGATTAATAGAATATTCCATTTGACAACGTTTCAAGTGAAACAAAGCAGGTTTGCAGCAAAAAAATATGAAATTAAAGAACAAAGTTATCAGGCTGAAATAACAGACTCTTATTATGAAAGGCTCAATATTATGCATGAGATTGGTGTTTAGTTCCTTTTTCCCATCTGATATTTATAGTTAAACTATTTTTAGATATTTGACCTACATTTCAGTAACATTTTAGGTTTGTATTAATAACACTCATCTTAGTCTAAATGACACATAAATATATCCAGTAAAATATAATGCATTTCATTAACATGCATTTGTATTGGAAATGGTAATAACATTTAATTTCTGCTGCTAACAATGTAATGGTGGCATGTCTATTATGTACGGGTTGGCAATAATTCAGTTTAAAGAGCAAGTCACCCCCCAAATCAACTTTTTTTTCCTGATAAACTAAATAAACGAGTGTCTAATCGTGCTGCAGACACGTGTAGTTAATAGTTTTGTACTTTAGTGCATTTTAGTTAAAATTGTAATTTTCTGCCTAAAACTGGCAGTGTTGTGCCGTTGTCAGGTAAAAACTCTGCACTGCATTAGAATTTAAACCTGCCACCGCTATTGGCTAAGAGGTATGCTATGATGTAAACTGGTCCTTATGATGTCACAATGCCGTTGTGAGCCTGTGTGTGTGTGTATTTGTTAGCAGCTCCGCCCTCTCGGTCTGCCAGGCAACAGCATTTGTTGCATTTTTCAAACATGAAGACGGAGTGAAGTAAGTTTCTTGTAGGGGGTGACTTGCTCTTTAAATTATGTTCAAAGATAGAAGCGTTTGTGAATTATATACTACATCTGCTTGCCATACTTCCTGCGAATGTGACTCGTATCTGCAGCGGTTCTGATCCGTAGCACTGCAGGATGCAGAATAAACAGGATGGTGGGGAATTTTCATCCGCTTGTAGAGTTTAGTCTTTCTTAGTTTTACCATCATCATCGTATATTTTTCTGTGAGCCACTTGATCGTGAGACTGCTACCCATTAGCTTTAGCATTAGCCAATCTGAGTGTAGCTGCACTTTTGATCCCAGACTTTGGACCAGTTCTGCCTTTGCTGGTTCCTTTATTGTCCTCCACTGCATCCAGATGACCACACTGTGCGCCAGTTAAAAAGCATTTTTCTTACACGTAACTTACTTTTGTTCAATAAAGTTTTGGGGAAAACTGAAATTCAAAGATGTTGCACCAGTTTCACATTTAAAAATAGACAGACACGCACAATAAGTTGTTTTTGTCGAACTGTACAGCCCTGCTCTGATATGGAAGAGCCTGGGGGAAAATCAGAACGTCAATAGCACCAACCATAGATATGTACCAACTAGCGAGAAAAGCTATTTTTAATCTTTTTCTGCAGCAGTTTTAGTGCTTTTCGGTGCACTGCTGCTGATACAGCGCCCCTATAGTGGTGCAACTCTGCAAATGCAGTTACAATAACGTCCATATAGCTGTGGACAGAGTGAAATCAGGCTGGGGCGGCACAAAATTAGCTAGAGGCGGCTGCCACGCAAATTTGAATGCAGGAAAAACCCTGTTAAATGATGTATTCATGCTCAGATCTTGTTCTGCTCTCTCAAAACACTTGTTTTCAAAGACGAACCAAATACGGTCTTGAGAGTTTGAGAGATGCTGATGGGGCCATAAAGGTCACTAATGAGGCCATTGTTATACTGATGAGGTCAATAATGTCACATAAATCTTTGGCCCCACCCTCTATTCAAATTGTTGTTTTTGTCATCAGTGATGACGTCCCAAAAAAGCCAACATGACTGTTTAGGGACACCTAAACATGAAATCACCTCATTAATGACTCCTATTTGTATGGATAGATAGTTGTGTTTCCACTATGGGAATTCTAGGAAATTTTCGGGGAAGTGACTGGAAAAATACTATGCCTCGGTCTTAGCCATTGTGTCTGCATACAAAATCATCCCTTTCAGGACTTTGCTAGGATGTCTGGATTTCACAACTGCTAAGGCAGAGAGTGATGTCAACGATCAGTGCCAAAAGGCGTCCATGGACATTAGTATCATTAAAGAGACTGAATCCTTATCGGACTTGGAAAAACTGGTCGCTCAGCTTAAACCATCTGGCTCTTGTGATGTGCTGTCCCCTAGAATTTTTAAAGAACTCTTTCCAGTGATAGGCCCTTTACCTTTGGCAATCATAAATGGCAGTCTTACGTCCCGTATGGTTCCGTCCTCGTTTAAGAAGGCTGTTATTCATCCTATGTTAAAAAAAGCCGGGGCTGGATGTGACAACCTTAGCTAATTACAGGCCCATCTCAAAACTCCCTTTTCTTTCCAAACTGCTGGAGAAGGTCGTGTATTCACAATTGGTTGCCTTCATGGACACAAATGACTTATGGGAGAGCTTTCAGTCAGGGTTCAGGGCAGGTCACGGCACTGAATCTGCTCTTTTAATGGTTTTTAATGACATGTTTTTAGCCTGTGACAAGGATAACGATGTTGTCCTACTATTGCTGGACTTATCTGCAGCTTTTGATACAGTCGACCACGAAGTCCTTCTGGACCGACTACAGCATTGGGTGGGGATAACTGGGCAGGCCCTCCAATGGCTTCGCTCCTACCTTCAAGACAGGACATTTAGTGTTCAGATGGGTGAGGTGACGTCACCCTGCGTGAGACTTCGTTGGGGTGTGCCACAGGGCTCTGTCCTTGGTCCTCTCCTATTTGCAGTGTATTTGCTTCCTCTTGGAGTCCTCCTTCATCAGCATAATGTGAAATTTCATTTTTTTGCTGATGACTGCCAGATCTATCTCCCTCTTCGACGTGGGGAGGATAGATCTGTTTCTCCTTTACTGGACTGTTTGAAGGACATAAAATGTTGGATGGCTTCTAATTTTTTGCACCTAAATGAGAGCAAAACGGAAGTCATAATACTTAGTCCTGGCAGAAGAAATGGCTCAGGTGCTGATATTGACCTTGGCCCATTGACCCTCTATGAAAAGAAAATAGTAATTTGGGGATAAAAATTGACTCCTCACTTAATCTTGACACACGTAAATACAGTGGTGAGGTCCTGTTTTTTTCTTAAACCTGAAAAGGCTATCCAGGATCAGGCCTCTGCTGTCCAGAGCTCATCTGGAGTCTGTGTTGCATGCTTTCGTCCTGTCCCATCTGGACTACTCTAATGCTCTGTATGCCTGTCTGGGCCAGTGCACAGTTGCACGGCTCCAGTTTGTGCAGAACTCAGTGGCTAGGTTCCTGACAGGTACTAGATGTCGAGAGCACATTACCCCAGTGCTGGATGCTCTGCAGTGGCTCCCGGTGCAATATCGAGCTAAATTTAAAATCTTAACTCTCGTTTATAAGGCCCTCCAGGGCAGTGCCCCCTCTTACATTACTGCACTTTTGCACAAGTATGGTCCATCTCGGTCTCTTCGCTCAGCCGAGCAGGAACTTCTGGTGGTCCCCCGGTCGAAATATCGATCGAAGGGTTATCGTGCATTTTCTGTTCTGGCTCCAACTCTGTGGAATGAATTGCCATTGAGCATTAGGCAGGTGCCGTCCCTTCCAGTCTTTAAGTCTCATCTAAAGACTCATTTTTATTTGATTGCTTTTCAGCGCTAGGGTTCTTTGAATTGCCCTGACATTAAGGTTTTAATACTTCTTCTTTTTGACCAGGATGCGTGATCTTATTTTGTCCACCATTTGTTTTTAATAGATTAGTCTTATTCTGTTATCTCTCTGTATTTGTAATATTGCTTGCTTGTTATTTTATGATTTTATGTTTTTATCTTGCTTTTATGCCCAGGTACTGGGAATGTTTTTATGATGATGCTGTTCAGCACCTTGGGCTTCTGATAAAGTTGTGGAAGGTGCTCTACAAATAAAATTGATTGATTGATTGATTGATAGCATTAAAGAGCAACTCACCCCCTACCAGAGTATTACTCCACTCCCGCTTCATGTTTGAAAAATGCAACAAATGCTGTTGCCTAGCACAGTGGTTCCTAACCTGGGGGTCCCAACCCCCACAAGGGGGCGTCAAAGCCTCTCAGTGGGTCGCCCGGACCTCTCCACTTTAAGGGGTTAAAACTTCATTTATTACATGTTTATAGCCTGCATTTTGCTCTCTTTTTGTTCATGAGTGAGAAGTTTACTGATATTAAGACAGGAAATAATTAGTACAGAAAAAGTAACACACTTTTAAGAACATTTTGCTCAACTCACTGTGTTATTTTCAAGTGTCAAAAGTTCATTAAAGATAGGACTGCTTGATTAAGCACAGCCTTTACAGTAAATAATCTAGTATAAACAGTAATATACACATTTAAGTACATTTTGCTCAGTGTATTTTTTATGTGTCAAATGTTTAATGAAAGGAATGATTGATTTATCAGTGTTTACAAGAAACAATGTGTTCAGAAAAGTAATACAAACTGTCAAGCACATTATGCTCTGTTTGGTTTTGTTAATGACTTTGTTCTGTACTGGAGCCTACTATTACAGTTATCTGTTGATTCAAAGCATATTAAAATGTGCTTGAACAATTTTATCATTTCTTAATACTGTTTGTACTGGAAGAGAGAATGGGAGGGGGTCGTCAAAAATTTTACTGGTAAAAAATGGGGCCCCTTGGGAAAAAGGTTGGGAACCACTGGCCTAGCAGACCGAGAGGGCAGAGCCACTAACAAATACACACACACACACACACACACACACACACACACACACACACACACACACACACACACACACACACACACGCACACAGGCTCACAATGACATTGTGACATCATATGGTACCAGCTAACATTCTAGGGTACCTCTTAGCCAATAGTGATGGCAGATTTAAATTCAACTGCATTGCAGAGTTTTTACCTGACAACACTGACAGTTTTAGGTAGAAAATTTAAATTGTAACTAAAATGCACTAAAGTGCAAAACTATTGACCACACGTGTCTGCAGCACGATTAGACACACATTTATATAGTTTATCAGAAAAAAAAACAGTTGATTTGGAGGTGACTTGCTCTTTAAATAAATTTTATTCTGACATTTTAATCCATTAGTGGATGAGAGCAGATGTGTAAAGTAAGAAGCGGCACTCACCAAGGCCACCAAAATCCTGTGGCTGACTGAGTTGGAGTGGGGTTTTTGCTTTTAAAGCACCGCTAATGTAGCCTGACAAGCCAGACTATATATGTGAATATACTTTGCAAAGCAAGAATTTGGTCTAGTTCACTAGGCTACCGCTAATGCTGCTTATTTTCATTTCTGAGTCCATTCCTCAGTTAAGGTAGGACTGTGATGAGGTCATTGATCAGCATCATGTGTGGCTTCCTACTGGCTGGGCAACTTTTGGCAGGATCACATCACTTCAGTCCAAGAGCACAGGAAAACATTCATGAGAGCAGGTTTAGGAGCACAGAGGAAAATGGCTCAAACCCCAGAGAGGAACTTCTGGATGAATTTAAGAGCAGAAGAGTCAATCTGAGAGCAAGAAATTACTTTTTGAGCGTTAGAAGAGAATGCAGAACAAGATCTGAGCATGAAAACAGCGATTCATGCTCTGAAACCCCCCCAGGACCATTTCTCGTTTGCAGCTGAGATAAGTGACAGCTTGTTTCTCGGGTGTTATGATCTTCATGACACCCTCTCCGCCAGAAACACAAGATGTTTGTGACGGATATTTGTTTCCCATGTCAGTCAATCAAGTCTCCACCTTTTAGAATATCATCACCCTTAAGCTGTGGGTTTGTTTCAGAGTGGGTCAAAGTGACTGATTGTTTGTTCTAGGCGGTGCTGGTGAAGTCGAGGGAGCAGGTGGCGGATGAGCTCAGCAGACTACAGAGAGACAACGAGAGCCTGCAGGGGAAACACCAGCTGCATGTAGAGCTGCAGCAGCAGGAGGACTTTCACCTGCCCAGCACTGTGCAGGTGTGTGAGCTCAAATAAACTGTTGTTAAGGGTTTGGAGCATTCATTAAGGTCAGATTTATAGTTTAGTTTCTAAATTTATGTTTTATTGCTGATTTTAACCTTTAAGCCTTCTTTTCTACTCTTATGGAATATTTTCTGGGGATTTAATTTAAAATGAAATGTTTATGATTTATAAAAGATGGCTTGAAAAGAAATCCCAAATGTTTAAAAGGTAAGTAAAATCAAAATTTGTTTCACGTTTCCTCCTGATATCCTGCATCAGGACATCACTCCTACAGGTTGTTTATTGTTTATTGTGCTGTTTGGATCCCCATAACTTCCACAGCAGTGGTTGCAAATCTTCCTGGGGTCCATTTTCAAAATACAAAATACATTTAACAAAACAAATGATTAAAACATTATAAATTATTACATTAGGATTTTAAAAGCTGTAGTGGCCAACCAATACCATCGACCAGATCCCCCTTAACTTGCAGAGCTGTCTGAAAATACCTTTCTTCTTGTTCCATCACAACTGCAAGAACAAGACAATAACAGAAAAGGCTTTTAACTCATTCACTGCCAGCCGTTTCCTGATCACTAACGGCCTTCGCTGCCAGCGTTTCTCACCGTTTTTACTGTTTTTTTAAGAGTCACAGAACGTTGCGCGCTAGCATGATGTCGATGCCAAAACAACCAAAACAAAGAGGAGACTCACCTCTTACATCAGGAAGAATCCGTGTGTTTCGAGCGTTATCCGTTCTTTCAAAATCTGTTGTCGAATTGTGATCGGCAGACGCTTTTCCAGTTCGCGCCTCACTTTTTTTACAGGAGCGGCCCAAAACGATCTCCTAATACATGGATGTGTTGCTTCCTGATCATGTGATCAGTGACGTATGCGGATGAAGATCGGCTTCAGGGCTGAGATGTTTGTTCTCTCAGCGCGGGGGCTCGTTCCGATGCTCAAACAGTAAAAAATGCAAATGACGACTTTAGTCGTCATTGGCAGTGAATGAGTTAATAGAATAGTCTTTTTTTATGTTCTTCTTAGAAGAGCTCTGTTTTTGGATTTCCCTAACACAACCTGGTAGTGTATTCCACTCAACAGTCCCTCTATATAGAACGGTTTTCTTCATAAAATGACTTCTAGGTCTGGGCACTATCACCATGTTATTGCTTGTTATTGTGTGTGCTCATGGCGATATCTACTAAAGTAATATTTTTTCTTTCAAATGATGGTGAATACTATTAGTCATAACTTTTTGCATAAACATCAGGAGACTATATTTTACTTTTGCCTCCACAGTTAACCAAGACGACTTAAAATGCCTCTCGTGTACATTAGTTCGAGGAGGACAGTTCAAAACGACTCTGGCTGCTCCGTTCTGAGCTGTTTGCCGTTTTCTTAGATGTTTCTGGGCCACGCTGGACCAAACTACTGTACAGTACTGTAAATGAGATAAAACAAGACTTTGAACAACATTTTTCAATACAGCGGTAGAACGATATGCAGAGCACTTTCTTGACATAAAGATTCCTCGGCCCATCATACTGACTATATGGTCAATGTGATCCGACCAGGATAATAAGTTGTCTATTCTAACACCCAACAGTTTGAATGTGGTGACCTGCTCCACCTTGGTATTGTTAGTTTGCAGATTTAGTGAAGTAGTCTTTGATAACATATTTCTGCTGCAAAATGTCATACACTTAGTTTTGGAGATGTTTAATAACAAGTTATTCTTCTTCACCCAATCCAGTACTGTGTTTACCTCTTGCTGTAAATGCTCATTCAATTCAGGTGTTGTCATTGCAGCAGTGGAGAGAGTACATTACCACACTAGCATTGTTAACAGTATATGGAAGATCATTAACATATATCTAGAAAGTAAAAGTGACCCAAACAACTGCCTTGCGATAGGCCACATGATGCTGTGATACTCTCAGACAGGCTGCCATTGAACCAAACCTGCTGAGACCTGTTGGAGAGATAACTATTCATCCAGATCAATGCTGCTTGTGAAAAGCCACATGCTTTAAGTTTGGCAATGAGCAGGCCGTGGTCTATTACGTCAAAAGGCTGCAGTGAAGTCCAAAAACCCAGCTCTTGCTGCTTTCTTATCACCCAGACATGTCGACCATTCCTCGGTTATGTGAGCTAGTGCAGCAGTAGTTGAAAAGCCCTGTCTGTATGCATGTTGAGATTGTGTTAACAGTTCATTTGCACTAAAATAATCCATTATTTGATTAAAAATAACTTTCTCCAAAATTTTGCTCAACACTGGCATTAGTCTACTATTAGAGCCAGTGAAGCCTGCCTTTCCATATTTGAGCAGAGGTATAGTTTTAGCCGTTTCCAGAGATCCGGAAAAGTACCGCTTAAAACAGACCTATTAAAAATATGGCATATAGGATTTGAGAGCTGAATGACAGCCATTTTAAGTATTTTTCCATCAAGATTGTCTATGCCTGAGGCAATATCTTACGAAAGACTCAGTATCAACTTCTCAACAACATCATGCGTTACAGTTTTAACATTAAATTGACAGTTTCCCCCCACATTATCTTATCAACTAATTTACACGGGTCACTGTCAATAATTTCCATATGTGATCTTAAATAGTTCACCTTTTTAATAAAAAATTCATTAACTCATTCGCTGCCCGCCGTTTCTGATCCATAAAGCCCTTCGCTGCCAGCGTTTCTCACATTTTTTAGTTTTTTTAAGACTCACAGAACGTTGCGCGCTAGGATGATGTCGACGCCAAAACAACCAAAACAAAGCGGAGACTCACCTCTTACATCAGGAAGAATCCGGGCGTTTTGAGCGTTATCCATTCTTTCATAATACGTTGTTGAATTGTGATCAGCAGACGCTTTTCCGGTTCGCGCCTCACCTTTTTTACAACAGCGGCCCAAAACGATCTCCTAACACATGGATTTTCTGCTTCCTGATCACGTGACGTGTGACGTATGCGGATGAAGATCAGCTTTAGAGCTGAGATGTTTGTTCTCACTGTGCGGGGGCTCGTTCAGACGCCCACACAGTAAAAACATGCAAATCATGACTTTAGTTGTTATTGCATGAATGAGTTAAAATACTTTGCAATGTCATACAGGTGCTGGCCAGTAAATTAGAATATCATCAAAAGGTTGAAAATATTTCAGTAATTCCATTCAAAACGTGAAACTTGTACATTATATTCATGCAATGCACACAGACCAATGTATTTCCAATGTTCATTACATTTAAATTTGATATTCATAAGTGACAACTAATGAAAACTCCAAATTTGGTATCTCAAAAAATTAGAATATTCTGAAAAGGCTGAATATAGAAGACACCTGCTGCCACTCTAATCAGCTGATTTACTCAAAACACCTGCAAAGGCCTTTAAAAGGTCCCTCAGTCTTGTTTTGAAGACTTCTGACTTAACAGCTGTCCAAAAGACAATCATTGACACCTTGCACAAGGAGGGCAAGACACAAAAGGTGATTGCTAAAGAAGCTGGCTGTTCGCAGAGCTCTGTGTCCAAGCACAATAACAGACAGGCGAAGGGACGGAAAAAATGTGGTAGAAAAAAGTGTACAAGCTCTAGGGATAACCGCACCCTGCAGAGAATTGTGACGACAAACCCATTCAAAAATGTGGGGGAGATCCACAAAGAGTGGACTGCAGCTGGAGTCAGCGCTTCAAGAACCACCACGAGGAGACTCATGAAAGACATGGGATTCAGGTGTCGCATTCCGTGTGTCAAGCCACTCTTGAACAAGAAACAGCGCAAGAAGCGTCTCGCCTGGGCCAAGGACAAAAAGGACTGGACTGATGCTGAGTGGTCCAAAGTTATGTTTTCTGATGAAAGCAAGTTCTGCATTTCCTTTGGAAATCAAGGACCCAGAGTCTGGAGGAAGAGCGGAGAAGCACAGAATCCACGTTGCATGAGGTCCAGTGTAAAGTTTCCACCGTCAGTGATGGTGTGGGGTGCCCACTCTGTTTCCTGAGGTCCAGGGTCAATGCAGCCGTCTACCAGGAAGTTTTAGAGCACTTCATGCTTCCTGCTGCTGACCAACTTTATGGGGATGCAGACTTCACCTTTCAACAGGACTTGGCACCTGCACACAGTGCCAAAACCACCAGCACCTGGTTCAAGGACCATGGTATCCCTGTCCTTGATTGGCCAGCAAACTCGCCTGACCTTAACCCCATAGAAAATCTATGGGGTATTGTGAAGCGGAGGATGCAATACGCTAGACCCAACAATGCAGAGGAGCTGAAGACGACTATCAGAGCAACCTGGGCTCTCATAACACCTGAGCAGTGCCACAGACTGATCGAGTCCATGCCACGCCGCATTACTGCAGTTATTGAGGCAAAAGGAGCCCCGACTAAGTATTGAGTGCTATACATGCACATTCTTTTCATGTTCATTCTTTTCAGTTGGCCAACATTAGAGAAACAAACATTTTTTCATTGGCCTTTAGAATATTCTAATTTTCTGAGATACCAGATTTGATGTTTTCATTGGTTGTCACCTATAAATATCAAAATTAAACGTAATAAACATCGGAAATACATTGGTCTGTGTGCATTGCATGAATATAATGTACAAGTTTCACGTTTTGAATGGAATTACTGAAATATTTTCAACCTTTTGATGATATTCTAATTTACTGGCCAGCACCTGTATGGTCTAGTAATAAATTGCCTCTCATGCTCCACAAACTTTGGATGTGATTTATCCTTTTTGCACATTATTACATTCACTATTTTCCACAGTTTTTATGATCATTATTAGTTATGAATTTTCTGTTTAAAATAATCTCTCTTTTTACTCTTATTTAGTTTTGTAACCTTATTTCTCAATGAACAGTGAGTGTTCCTGTCTACAGAACACCTTGAGTTTTGAGCAGTTGCTTTGATTTAATCCCTTAGACGCATCAGAGATCTCAATTTACTATCCAACCAAGGTGCGCTCTTACTTTTTATGGACCTTTTTCTGAGGAGCATACTTATCAACCAATGTCATTAGTTTATCCATGAAAATGTTAAGAGAAGCATTAACATTCTGTTCTTCATAAACATCTGAACATTGTATATTACTGATGTCAGATATGAATAAATCAGGATTACATTTCTTAAAAGGACAACCCTGCCTCCTGCTTTGGGCATTTTGATATTTCTTGACAAGCAATCAAATTATGATGACTACACCCTAGAGCTTTAGTAACGGTTTGTGAACACAGCTCTGGAATATAAGTAAATATCAGGTCAATACAAGTTGAGGTAATTTTGCCATTTTTGCCGAGGTATGTTCTAGTGCAGCGGTTCCCAAACTTATTTAGCCGCGCACCCCCTTCTATGTCCCGACCATGTTGACGCACCCCCCAGCCCCACATCAGGGCATAACTCATAAGCTCACTGGAGATCTGTGGAAATGCTTCAGATTTTATGTCTCAAGGGTTGGAAAGTTCTTAATCTGTAACTTAAATTGGGTTCAAGCCCAATAATATTTGTTTTAGGAGGCAAGAAAGTGAAGTAATCATGTCAAGTTATAAATAAAAGATTACCAACGTGAGGCAACATGATGCTTCTCTTGAATTAATCCCAACCGTTTGAACCCCTGACCAACAGCCACGTTTCCATGGTGACCATCAGTAATCACCGAGAGACGGCTCCAAAGCCCCATTCCCATCTGTACCGGGTCGGCCCAGGCCGGGTAGCCCCAGTCGGCCCCAGCCTGGCCCGGTTGTTTCCACACATCCTTGCTTAGGTATGCAAGGAATGCAGTCAGAGACACTTTCAGCTTCTGGGTAATCAGCATGATAATGAATTGAGCATGCCTTAAGCCCATGTGGGCTATTCTACCAACCAATCAGAGGCTTGCTCTTCCTTTGCTGTCAGCAGTGGGTGTGTTGGCCCTGGTCGGCCTGAAGCAGACCCCCTCGAGAAGAGGGCTGAGAATGAGCCTTGGTTGGCCCAGGAAAATTCCAGGCCACCCAGATATGTAAACAACCTACGCTACCCGACCCGGGCCGACTCGGTACAGATGGGAATGGGGCTCAAGACATTCCTGTTGGATTTCAGATCAGCATGAGCAGTGGTGTCCCTTTTAATAAGAAACTGAGCGGTTCAAGGGAAACAGAATCGAATGGAAATGTCTTTTTTACACCATTTAAAATTCATTCATGGTCCGAAATTTGAAGAAATCCAACAAAATAATCTAAACAAAAATAACTTCTTGCATCCAAAACACTATTTTGCTGCATGTAAACAAATAAACAAATTTTTTTTGTGTGTTATCTGATTGCCCCCCAGGAGCTGCAGGGCCTGGTGCTGCAGCTGCGCGACTACATGGTGGCGTTGAGGACATCGGCCGATCACATGGAGGAAAAGCTGAAGGCTGAGATCCTGTTCCTGAAGGAGCAGATCCAGGCTGAGCAGTGTCTGAAGGAGAACCTGGAGGACACTCTGCAGCTGGAGATCGAAGGCTGTAAGGAGGAGATCGGTGAGACTCCGCCCTCTTCTGAGATCCTTTAACGTTTTTTTTTTCTCTTCTCTTGAACTTTCTGTTAAGTCTTCTGTTTCTGCTTTTGTTTTACCTCTACTGATCACTACCTTACAGACATCTTGGAAGGTATGAAACAGCTCATTCCGACTGCCTGTATTTGCATATTAATGGCATAAATATCAGACTAATGGTTATGGAGAGGATAGAAGCAGCTTGTTCCGTAACTGTCCTCGGCAGCTGTTTGCTCCTCTCTGATGGACAGCTGTGGTTCCAGTTCTTCGTCCCATTTAATGTGACGATGAGCCGATTGAGTCTTTTCTCTTGGTCTTGTGTTGGTTTTACACCAGATGAGTTAACCTTAGGAGCTTGTTGCTGTTCCTACTCACCGACCATTTAACACCAGCCAAGCACATGTTGTTCACCAGCAGCTTTTTTGCAGCATTTGTGATGTCCAAGTAACATTTCCCAAGGATAACTCAAGTTTTTAGGTTCCAGGTGAGCTGTGAGACCTTCTAACGACATCTCCTTATTCATTTTTTCTACAGCATCTTTCTCCAGTCTGAAGACGGAGCTGGAGAGAATAAAAGCAGAGAATGAACGGGTACGTGTTATCCTGCTTCCCCGCATCCATCACTCACACTCTGCTGCTTGTCAGTAAAACATGTGACCAATCAGATGGACCCTTGCTGCCTTACCTACACCGGATGTGGATAAATATGCGAAACATTTTTAAAAATCTAAAGGTGTATTTTTATTGTAATGCTCTGCATTGCATGCTTTTTGCATTGTGCATTTGTAAATTAAATTTGTATTTTCCCAATATGTTTTTGATAAATTGAAACATTTTTTCTTTCAAAAACATTTTTATGAATCTCGTGCTGCAGCAGAAGGAATAATAGAAAAGATAATAGTTGTTTTTATTTTTAAATCAGTCATTCAAAGCTTTACAAATGTGGGAAACTGAACACAATAAGGCATAAAATGTGTGTGTGTGTGTGTGTGTGTGTGTGTGTGTGTGTGTGTGTGTGTGTGTGTGTGTGTAGCTGCAGAGCAGTTTAGCTGAGAAGTCAGAAACCCTAGGGGGCATCCAGAGCCTGAAGAGCAGCCTGGAGCAGCAGCTAAAAGAGCTCACCAGCGCAAAGGTCAGAGTTCAGCGTGCATCCTAACAATTTAGAAAACGCATCTATTTAGAGACGTTTTCACCTGTTCTACAGCATTCAGCCTACCAATGCGACAGCGTATTTAGTTAAACCTCAGCCTGAGGTTGTCATGACAACCCTTGTGGTCAAATAGCACAGAAACTGTTTAGGTGAAATGATTTTTGAGTAGTTTTGTGCGTTTGTCCACCGTAGGGCGCTTTAGAGAGCCAGGTTCTCGATGAGCGGGACAAAGCCCAGCGGCTGCAGACTGAGCTGGACGTCAGCGAGCAGGTTCAGAAGGACTTTGTCAAGCTCTCTCAGACCCTTCAGGTGAGCAGGATTCTTGTTGTTGTTTACGTTATTTAGCTTCCACTGCCTTGATGAGGAGTTTACCAAAAAAAAGAAAATGTTGGAGAATGTGCATTTTTGATTCTTTTTTAAAACACAGAAAAGGTTTCTCTTTACCTTGCTGATGGTTTTGTTGACCAGCTGTAAACATCCTCAGAGCTGACGGTGATGGTGGCGTCACTTCCTTCTCCGCGGGCAGCAGAGGACGTTGTCGCCCTCTGCTGCCCGCTCTCAAGGATCATAAACACCGAACAACAGAAATACAAAAGATGGATAAAGGAAGCCATAGAGATAAGGAGACGTGGATACGGGACCATGAACAGGGAAGATGGGGTCTACACATTGGATCGTGCATGGGACTGTGTCATCGGTGAAGGGAGAGCAGGCAGCAGAGGACGTTCTCGCCCTCTGCTGCCCGCGGATAAATGTAGAAGGAAGTGACGCCACCATCAGCGTCAGCTCTGAGGATGCTTTGCAGCCGCAAACGAGACCATCAGCAAGGTAAAAAAGAAACCTTATTTGTGTTTTAAAAAGAACCAAAAATGCAAGTTGAAACTAAACACAGCAAGAACGTACCAAAGATGTTGGAGAATGTTTAAAGGGGCATTATGGAAGTTTGACAGCCAAAACATGTATAGAAATAATAAATTTCTTCTTCATACATTCTCCTGCAATGCCCTGGTCCTGTAGAATGAGCCCTGGCATTTTTACTGTGATTGCCTGTAGGGCTGTCACAGTGTGAAAATTAACCTCACGGTTATTGTGACCAAAATTACCACGGTTTTCGGTATTATCGCTGTTTTTAAACGTGTTACATTTTCAGACAACTACATAAACCCTGTATATCAGGAAAATATTGTCCTCAGTTTGTCTAAATTTTGCCTAAAATGTGTTATTTTGTAATTATGTTGTTTATGTGTTTACATTTTTCCCCTTTAGTCTTTAAAATACCAATATTTGCCCATAACTTCTTATTTTTTGTCTGTTTGATGTCATCATTTTAAAAATATTAGATCAGATGATACTCAGTACTCAAGTAGCCTTCTAATCAGATACTTTTTTACCCTTACTTGAGTAATAAACCCTATATCAGGAAAATATTGTCCTCGGTTTGTGTCCTTCCAGTGGGCTTTGCAGATGTGGGAAAATGTCATCAGGCAGTAATCATTGTTAAATTCATAATTATTCTCGGAGACCAACTCTTATCTGCCCCTGGGAGCCCCGTAATGCATAGCGTCATTTCAACATGGCGGTGTCCGCGACACGGTTTATATGTAGGTAGTGGCGCTGCGGCTGCTTTATATGGCAACTCGTTGCATTCTCCCTCAACCCAAATCCTCGGATCACGCATTTTAGCTAAAACGCTAACGTTAACTTGCCTTGCGTTGACTGTAGAGTTGTGGGTGATGGTCACGCAGATGTGTCATGAGATTTGAAGCGTTGCTGCCTTTCACAGACACTTTTTCTGAACGTGCTGCAAACAGGATAGCCGTCTTCTATCAACTGTCCCTCGGCATTCTTCAGATATCCAAAAAATGCCCGTACTTCCCACTTTGTCTTCTTTGAGGGATAATAAATATCCTGAGCGCTGCCGTCTCCTCCTTTGGCCATTGTTTCAGCTTTAGCTTCAAGAAAGTTTTGGTTGTAAACAACAAAGTGCGCATGTGTCGCCGGCAACTTCAGCAGATGATACGGTGGCTGGTAAGGGTCATCGCACCTACACCGCAGCTACGGTAAACCCAACGAGATAATATTTTTTAAAAACAAGACTGTTATTATTATTGTCAACTTTTTTTTTACCAGGGTTTACCGCTACACCGGTTACCTTGACAACCCTAATTGCTAGTTTTTCTGTAAAATCACAGAAAAAGAGAGCTGCTCAGGTCGAGCAGGCTGCTTCATGCGCGTTCATGCTCAGGCATAGCGCGTAGCATTTGCTATCCATAGCTTTAGCAGCAGAGAGAGAGGCAGTTCCACTTTTTCGCTGTTCCTAAAGCCTAATGATGAACCTAGCTACATTTCTGAGGACACTTAGCTACTTTCTTCTAGATATTTCCTGCAAATTAGCAACAAAATAGCTATTTTCGCTCCGAACCGTTCTTTGAACGTTGTTTCAGGTGTCATCAACGATATAAAAGTTACAGATACGGAAGACGTTACTGGCGCTATAGCTCATCTAGTAAAACGTCGGACTCTCGTGCTGAAGATCTGGGTTCGATTCTAGATGTGAACATAATTTATGTAGTTTCTTTTTTACATTAATGGTATATTTTTTTACAGTAAGATGCCCAAATTTTTATTTGAGACTCGCAGAAAGGCATTGAAATCACAGATAAAAAAGAGAAAGGTACAGAACAAAATTATTTAATTAGCTGCGCGTTCTCCTGTCCTCTAGGCCACACACACACACACGGGACTGTCTCAGCTGTTATTTTCGTTAAGGAGTGTGCACGTACAGCATGCGCGCCTCGTGCACGAGCCTACTATTGAAGCTGCCATTACGCTTTTGGCCTGAGGGGGCAATCGCGAGCATAAAAATTCAAAACTTCGTAAAATCCCTTTAAAGAAAGAAAGCTGTAGGATTTAACTTAGTTTAAGCTGCACACCTCTTAGCCAGACTCTTTGTAAAACCCTGATAAATAACCGAGCCATGCTTGTTTACGCCCTCAGGTCCAGCTGGAGCGAATACGACAGGCGGAATCTCTGGATCGAATCAAAGTAATCCTCAATGACACCAACTTGACTGACATCAACCATCTTCCAGAGACATGATGACCTCTGAGTGAAGACTGGCTCCAGGGTCGCTCCTTCCTGGTTCTCCTCCACCGCTCCAGTAACTTTTCCCAACCCCTCCTGTAACCACTTCGGAAGCGTTCAGAGGGACGAGGACCCATGTGATGCGAGGAGCTCGTTTTTCTGTACATTTCAAGTCTGTGAACACACCGTGGATAGAATAATGAAGAAGAACACTACTAAAATAAAAATGTAAATAACCAAATATGTGACTGTGGCTGGGGGAGTGGAGCCCCTCTCCCCGTGGGTTTACACCTGTGTCTTGTTTCTACTGTAGATATGACTGTCTGTGTTAGCTTTACCAAAAAATGTTTGTCATCTGAGTCACTTTTCATCTGCAAACTTGTCTCTTCCCAGGAAAATAGCCAACTCCTCCCTTTTGAGCTCCAAGAGGTTGGTAATGGCATCTTTAGTCCTCCTGCTTGTTCTTTCCTTTCCTTTTTTGCGTCTTTTCCTGAATTTTTGTTTTACTTTAACAAACATGATGAAGGATGGAAAATACTTGCACATAATTTAACCGGGATGAAAAAGGAACAGAACTCAAAGCGAGCAATCTCTCAAACACTTTAAACAGATTTTTTTCCCTGCTCTGTGTCTCAGTAAAGCCCTTTTTGTTAGATATATGCAAATTCTGTGTGAAAATGAAGATTTGGTCTTTCCCAACTGTCAAAAACAAACAGCAAAACCAGTTTATTTCAGGTTAAGGAGAGTTTAAAATGTATTTTAATTAGTTTTGTCTAAATTAGCCTTGAACCGACGAACTTTGTCTTTCAGGAGCTTTTAAGTCTTACTGGGCAGCTTTTAATGGATAAAAATTCAAAAGAAGTGGATTCTTTGATGGCTTTTTCCTCGCTGCTGTCTGGAATCGGTCTGCTTATCACTGCGAGGACTTCTGGGCAGTTGGACAAGTGTAAGAACACAGTTTTTATTTCATTCCCATAACAAATATTTCAATAGCTCATGAAAAGTGTAAGATGGGGCTGTTCCCCTTCAGATAAAGGCTGAGAGTCACTGCTCCTCCCTGGAAAACATCTGCATTATTTCCCTTTGAACTCCCACTGAAAGTTTTAAAGATGAGAACGTGTTATTCAGGGGAACCTTTACATTTAAACCATCATTAATCTTACTCGTACAGAACAGCCATGAAACCTGCTGATCCTAGACTGACAAATTTGTGTAAATGCTGCTGACGTTAATCTGATGTTTGATTGGTTGATTAAAATGCCATTAAAACCTCAGTAGACACCATTCATACTGGTTTCTGCTCATTACTGGGGAGTATTGTCTTCATTTCATTTCTGGAACAGCTCAAGAACACACCCATGTCTTTGGAAACATACCAACCAAAGACTATCTGATTCTGCTTTATTAGACGTGTCTCCCATTCTGATTATTCTTACAGTCGTCAGTGTAGCAACACTTGATTCAAAATAAACCCTTTATTCACCAATTTTCTGAATATGCGTGTAAACTGTTTAATTACGTGATTTAACATGGATTCATGTTTTATTCTTGGTTGGAGATTAAGTTTTTCATGTATTTATTGATCATTTTAAGGACTAAAGTGTCAATTGTTTGCAAACATTTAGAGTTAAAGAGTAACTAATGCCTAATTTTTCTTATTTTGCTGCTAACCTGTATAGATGAGTGTCTAATGGTGCTGTGCACGTGTAATCATTGGTGTGGCAGTTTAGTGCAACTTACTTTAAAGTTAATATTTCAAAACCATCAGGTTAAAATCTCTGCTCCACATTTATGTAGAAACAGTTGTTGCTGATGGCTAAGCTGAAAAACATGACGTCAGCTAATGACTACGTGGCTGCACTGCACTGGTCTCCAGGTGAGGCAGCCGCACCTCCACCAGGCTCAGCCACTCAGCTGCTGATGTGACACATTGGCGCTTGGAGCTGCTTGCCTTTTTAGAAAAAAATGCCCTCCTCCCCTTGTCATCTAATGATCGTAATTAACGGGAAATCCTCCAGAATGCTGCAGAATCTGTCTGCTGTTCTCCTGAGCGGTCGTGTGAGTGTGTGCGCGTGCACGCTCGTTAAAGAGCAAGTCACCCCCAAATCAACTTTTGTCTGATAAACTATAAATGTGTGTCTAATCATGCTGCAGACACGTGTAGTCAATAGTTTTGCACTTTAGTGCATTTTAGTGAAAATTTAAATTTTCTGCCTAAAACTGTCAGTGTCGTGCCGTTGTCAGGTAAAAACTGCACTGCATTTGAATTTAAATCTGCCATCGCCATTGGCTAAGAGGTACCCTAGACAGTTAACTGGTACCATATGATGTCACAATGTCATGAGCCTGTGTGTGTGTGTATTTGTTAGCGGCTCCGCCCTCTCGGTCCGCGAGGCAACAGCATTTGTTGCATTTTTCAAACAGGAAGTGGGAGTTGACTAAGAATGTGGTAGGGGTGACTTGCTCTTTAAAAAGTTTTTAAATTAAGAAACTCTGACAGCACATGCGGGCGTGGGGGGGTGGGGGCGGTCTATCACTGCCACGGCACCGCTCTCTCGGTCCGCCAGGTGACGCCTCTTTCAGAAGTGTTTTCCTAACAGGAAGTGTGGATGAAATACGTTTACACCAAGCCCCCACAATGCGGGACAGAAATTGAGTCCAACGCGGAAGTGAAATAAATTGCAGTTCCACCCTAATCCACTGGGGGATGGTGTCGGAAGCGAGCAAATCCTCATTGACTCCCATGTTAAAAATACCAATTTCACAGCAGAAATAAACAAGTTTACAGCCTGGTACCAAAACATGTTTTTTGTTTAAATTATCTAGTTTACACTCATGACAACTCTGAGGGGGTGAATTTTTTTCTCACTCTTCTGTTTAAGTGTATTAAAAGCCTAAAATTCTGTATAATTAATGAGCATCCGACCCACGTGACGGCAGAGCTAGCTCCATGGAAAGGCCTCAGTAGACTCTCGGCCTCGCCTGAAAATTGTTTGGTCATTTTCAGTCTCTCAACTTAGACCATTAGTTGTAGCATTTGTGCGTTCTTTTTGGGATATTTTTTGTGCAATTGTTGGACAAAATGACTTGCTGTGGCATTAATTGCGCTAATAGAGCGTCCAAGGAGTCTCCACTTCATTTTTTTCGGTAAGTAAAATTATATTTATGTATTTTAGGTCACTGCCGAGCTGAGCTTAGATTTTAACATGTACTGTTTAACCATGAAATTTAAATGTAATAGGGTAAAACCCAGTGCATTTAACATAATGCTGCACTTTAGAAAATGGGTTGAAATATAACATGTTGGTGGAGCTGGGTTCCGACTATCGGCTTGTGGAGCTCTCGGGAGACCGATGTTTTCCACCCTTATCCCCTCCCCGCAGCAAGGTCCATCTCTGTCTGATCGCGGCTTCTGTTAGCTGCGCGGGCTGACGGCTTGTCGAGCTCTGGGATGGAAACCTTTCCACCCGGTTCTCCCCAGCGGCAGCTCTGCGCATCTCAGATCACAGCGGCGCTTGTCTGCTATGCGGCTGCCGGCTTGTGGAGCTTTCGGGAGACCACTGTGTTCCACCCGGTTCTGCCCAGCGGTCAGCCCGGCGTATCTCTGACTCAGAAGCTCTGGTGTTATGCACAGTTAACTCTGGTTGTAGCTTGGTTGCTACCTCTGTTAGCTCCCACGTCCGCGTTAGCTTCAGGTTAGCTTGTAGCTAGTTTGACCGGGTGTCGTCAGTTGATCCCAGCCTTACAGCCCCACCCTCTGCTCCACCTCTCTTCCCTTTTGTGGAATTGTCTGGGCTTGACAGAACCTGTGACACGGTCAAAATGGCGGTGGTGGCCACCTCCCATTTCTCTTCAAAAATGTGTTATTGGATGCTATGGAAACTCATTGTCCATATACGTATATGTCGATGGTCTCCACCCATGCATTGACCCTCACTTTAATCATTTTCTTACCCATTTGAGCATTTAAGTCAAGGGTGCCCAAACTTGAACGCCACAAGAGTGAATTTATTTTACTTTGTAAATGTAGAAATTACTATTTTTATGTAAGTTATACTCTCCAAAATAGATTAAAATATATCAACATATTAGTAAATATATGAAAATAGTTTGAAAATGTACATTTACATCAACATTCAACAAGAGAGATCAAATTTACCATTTTGGAAATATTGTAATATTATTGTGGGTCCGCTATGGACAGAAGTCTTGTCCTTGTCAGAACCTTCCAATTACCACCAGACACAAGTGCACAATAGTGATTATTTAAAGACACACAATTATCATGCTGCAACAAGCACCAATAAAAACTATCCCTCCCTGCTAAAACACCCCCATATAAAATAAGCAGCACACTTATCTAGTCAGTCCGTTACCACCCTCTCCCGGGGTCAAAGCTCCAGCGCCATCCAACACCCCGGGATCTAACGTCGTTGGCGGCAGTTGAATCCTCCGGCCTGGTGATCGCCAGACGGTAAACGTCTGGGGAGTCGTCGCTGCTAGCCACGGCGCCCTCTATGTCCCGGCCCTGGCTAACTACAGGAGGCGGCTGGCCTCCCCTCCTCTCACTGGAGAGCCTCTCCTCTCGCTGGCTGTCTTCACCTCCGGCAGCCCTAAACAGCTGCGATCGGCACACACTCCCCATCACCAGGGCTCCGCGTCCTCTCAGGCAGTCCGACTGTTCTCCCAACAACGAGCCTTCCCCTCCCCAGTCTTTTTATCTCTTCCCGTGTCCTCATCAGTGCACTAAAACATCACACCTGGCCCTCAAAGGTTAACTCCGCCCTCTTCACACCACACTCCCCCCCATGTCCGACAGGACTTGTCCCGAGTCCTGGAAGTCCATATGATAGTCCGCAGTCCACACAGGTGGCCTCCGAAGGCGCCCACCACGGCGTCCCACTGCCCCTTCTTCCCCCAACCCAGTAACACATAGGGGTGGTACTGTAACCGGATTACAGGATACAATAAGATAATTAAAAGAAAAAATAAACAAATGGGCCAATAATTAGGTTCGGGGAGAATTGGAGGTTGTTTAAGAATGACTGGAGTCACGGGTATAGCATGAAACGGTTTATATACTAAATTTTAATAATAATGGGAAATATAACACATAAAGATAACACACAAAAACAGATGAAAACAATCGACAATAGTAAAATGCTCGGTATGAGATTTGATCATATGAGTCACAAGTCAGCCGGCGTCAAGTCAAATCCCCACGCTTGGGGTGAAAGTCAGAGTCCGGTGGTGCGATTTTTTCCTACCGCACCGTTGAGATTGTTCACAGAAGAGAGCAGTCTGCTCTTCAGTTACTTGAGATGTCCTGGTTCGTTCAGTGGTTAAGGCTCGCCATCTCCCTCGTCAGGAAGAAATCCAGTTCTCGTTCCAAGTGAGTGATCATAGGAGTCGGGATCAAACCCAAGGAGAAAAAAAAACCCAGCCAACGCGCTCCAACGGTTCCCTCCTACAGAGGATTGGTTCACTCTGTCGTCTCCACACAAATCGCGTTGGTTCCAAGTTCCTAGCTCTTATTAGAAGGAGTCAAGTCCGCCTCTCCCTCTATCTATGCGGCACCCAAATCAGGGTTCTTCACGGCCTCGACCGTTGTTTTTTTTTCTCTCTCTCTCTCTCTCTAACCGCTCAGTCTTTGCTTTCTGTATCTGCGTGCTGCACAGCCGTTTGTCTCTCCTCTCGCTCAGCTGCGTCGCACGGTTTTATTTCGCGGAGGCGGGACTTATTTCTCTCAGCCAATGAAATTTCAGATTCCCACCTGGACCAATAGTATACAGCTTTCCTCTTCTGTTTCTGTTAGTGATGTTCAAGATTCTTGTTTTAACCGATGTTTAATATTAAACTCGTTATTTTAGTTATTCACCCTTCCAATAATTCATTATGAAATTATCTATTAGTTAATTAGATATCTATTAATTAGTATTGTTAATTTCCTTAATTTATATTTTATATTTTATCTAAATTGAGGATGGATCATATTAGTAAGCCAATTAGTTAATACCTCATTAAGGTTCTAGCTTCTGGGTTACATCCTCCCCCATTAAATATCATGCACGTCCCTGTGCATTGTTTCTACGGGGTACACAACTTCTTGAGTAAGAGAGTCAATAAAAGCTTTATTAAGTCCTTGGAAAAGGGACCTAACTACGGTCACTAGTGGATTGCCCAATTGAGAGTAAGTTAGTCTTTGAGGAGGCTGACTACTTCGTTCAGATCTCCTGACATACATCTCTGGTTGCACAGTATCATGCTCATCCGTTTCGGTTTGATTCTCAACTGAGACAGGACGAAGTGAGCTCTCTGTTTCCGACAGAGCTGATGAGCTATTCTCTAAGACTTTGGTCTTTTCAGATGTATGTGTCTGATCGTGTATGATGGGTTCAAAACTTACATCACGTTGCTGCGACTTTAGGACACCATCCAATTGAGGTAGGTTTGTGTTAGTTTCATCCACCGTTTCTACGTCAGGTAAGTATACTTCGTTTTTTTTCGTTTTTTCAGGTAAGTATGTTGCTGCTTCTTTCACTCTTTCAGGTAAGAATGTTTCGGTGTTGATGCCTTTGTCAAGTAAGGACAATTCAGCATTTTCATTACCAGCTAAGGTTGGTTCCTTGCGATCCCCTGTGTGTAAGGATAGTGTGTTTTGTTGTTG
Source organism: Nothobranchius furzeri (assembly GCF_043380555.1). Classification (NCBI taxonomy): domain Eukaryota; kingdom Metazoa; phylum Chordata; class Actinopteri; order Cyprinodontiformes; family Nothobranchiidae; genus Nothobranchius; species Nothobranchius furzeri. The sequence goes on from NC_091750.1 coordinate 67,712,429, forward strand.
AATATTATTTACCGGTCCTGAATCTGCTATGAGTTCCCTATTTGGCAAGGTGACCGCTATTTGATAGGATGGTCGGTTTAGCACTTGTGGAAGATCAGAGTAATAAAACTCATCTACCTCTTCGTCAAGTGGCTCATCTGGGTCAGGTTCTAAGGCTGAACTCTGTCTTGTATGAGGTCTGCTAGGTTTCGTAACGCGTTCTGTTTCATTTTCTAATGAAGAGAGAAAACCACAAGGCAGTAAAAGATCTCTGTGGAGTGTTCTGTTGGGTCCTTCTCCGTTCTCTGGTTTTACAGTGTATACTGGCAAGTTTTCCATCTGTTTGAGAACTATATACACTGTTTGCTCCCATTTGTCTGCTAATTTATGCTTTTCTCTTAAGCGAAGATTTCGGACTAAAACACGATCTCCCACACCTAGTGTGGACTCACGAATGTTTCTGTCGAACCGTTCTTTGTTCTTCCTCGCTGTTTTTTGAGAGTTTTTTATGACAATGTCATAACTCTGTTCCAGATGACTCTTCAGTTCTTTAACATACTGAGAATGAGTTATAGAGGGCTTGTTCAAATGCGGTAACCCAAAGGCAATATCTATAGGCAACCGAGGCTGCCTACCGAACATTAGCTCGTAGGGAGAGTATCCCGTCACGTCATTTTTTGTACAATTGTACGAGTGAGTAAGTGGTTTTACAAAATCGCGCCAGTGATGTTTCTCAGTGGCTTGTAAAGTTCCCAACATGCTGAGTAATGTACGATTGTACCGTTCAACGGGGTTGCCACGAGGGTGATAAGGGCTCGTTCTGACTTTACGGATACCAAGTAAAGAACAAAGTTCCTTGATTGTACGTGATTCGAAATCCCGTCCCTGATCACTATGAAGACGCTCAGGAAACCCGTAGTGGACTAAAAAATTTTCCCACAGGTTCTTCGCGACGGTGGTGGCTTTCTGATCTTTGGTTGGGATGGACACTGCATACTTTGTAAAATGGTCTGTAATCACTAAGACATCTTTAGTGTTCTTACTGTCTGGTTCTATGGAGAGAAAATCCATGCAAACTAACTCCATAGGTCTGGTGGTGGTAATACTCACCATTGGAGCAGCTTTGTCAGGGAGGGCCTTCCGACGGATACATCTTTCGCAAGTTTTAACTTTGATTTCGATATCACTAGCCATTCTTGGCCAGTAAAAATGGGACCGAATGAGATCTGTCGTACGTTCAACCCCAAGATGCCCCATATCATCATGTAGGCTTTGCATGACTGTTGAACGTAATGAATCAGGCAAGACTAACTGCAATGATGTCTCTGGTCCTAATTGGCGTCTCCGGTACAGTAAATCATTTTGAAACTCAAACCGTTTCCACTCTCTCAAAAGGTTAAGAACCACCGGGGGTTCTGCAATAGTATCAGTTGGCGGTTTATTGTCAGTCATAAGCAGCTGAATGACTCGGCCAATGGTTGGATCTTTCCTCTGCAAGGAGACAAGGTCAGCATGGTTATACTTGGGCACAGCAAAGAAACTGTCACTATTGTCTTCCAACTGGAATAGGTCTGGAATGGCCGCTGCAGACATGGCAAGTGACTGAACTAAACCACAAGGAGAATCAGTCTCATCCAAGACCATGTGCTTTTGGCAAGTTGCCTTCACTGCTTCGGCTTGAAGTTGGAGCTCGACTTCTTTGACAGAGGATAAAAGATGAGATCGGAACTCATCTAGTCGTTGGCATTCCTCAGTGAATTTTGAGTTGTCTTCAGGTTTATCATGCAGCCTCCTAGACAGGCCATCCGCGTCAACGTTCTGTGTACCTGCACGGTATCTGATGTCAAAATTATAGGTGGACAACGCAGCTAGCCAACGATAGCTCGTTGCATCGAGTTTTGCCGTTGTTAAGAGGTAAGTTAACGGATTATTATCAGTAATGACAGTGAATGTGTTCCCATACAAATAGTCATGAAACTTATCTGTTATGGCCCACTTTAAGGCTAGAAACTCCAACTTGTGCGCAGGGTACCTAGTTTCACTAGAGCTTAAACCGCGACTTGCATAAGCGATTACCTGTGTGACACCGTTTTGCACTTGGTATAGCGCTGCACCGAGTCCGGTCGTACTAGCATCTGTGTGTACTAGATATGGGAGTTTTGCGTCAGCGTAGCCAAGAACTGGCGAAGTGGTAAGTTTTTCAATAATAGTTTGAAAGGACTTCTCACAGTCTTGGCTCCAACGATTCCCAAAGGGTTCTTTGGGGTTCAAGTACTTTGATCTACATGGTGGTGTTTTAAAGTTTTTCCGTTTGGGTGGATAACCAGCCGTGAGAGATGTTAGTGGCTTGACAATATTTGAGTAATCTTTAACGAAGCGTCGGTAATAACCGGTAAATCCTAAGAAAGATTGGAGTTCCTTCAAAGTCTGAGGCTTCGGCCATGTTTTGAGTGCTTCCACCTTATCTGGATCGGTTTTTATGCCATCTCGAGATACTATATGTCCAAGATAACGCACAGATGTCTGGAAAAAACGACACTTATCTGGTGATAGCTTGAGTCCGTATTCTCTAAGCCGTTCAAGAACGTGAGAAAGTCTGGTTTCGTGTTCTTCCAAGGAGTTGGAAAAGACGATCAAGTCGTCTAGGAAAACTAACACTTCCTTCAGATTAATGTCCTTCATACACTTTTCCATAACCCGTTGGAAAGTGCTTGGAGCATTTGTTATTCCTTGTGGCATACGGTTAAATTCATAAAACCCAAACGGGCAAACAAAAGCAGTTTTAGGTTTATCCTTTTCACACATCTCTATTTGATAGTAACCTGACTTGAGGTCCATCACAGAAAACCACTGTGATCCAGCGAGAGCAGAAAAGGACTCCTCCAAGTTAGGCAGGGCATATGCGTCGCGAATGGTTTGCAGATTAAGCTTTCTATAGTCTATACATAGACGTACCTCACCATTCTTTTTCCGAACTACCACTATTGGTGAGGCAAATGGAGACTCCGACTCTCTTATTATACCGGTTTCCAAGAGGGCTTCCAAATGTTTTCTCACGGCTTCATAATCATGTGGATGGATCGGCCGAGATTTCTGTTTGAATGGGGTCTCGTCTTTTAAGTTGATGTGATGTCTTATCTGTTGTGTATGACCAAAATCAAGATCGTGGTGCGAAAACACATCGGAGTAAGTGTTAAGTTTGTTGGTGATCCTCCCTTTCCATTCTTCGGACAAGGGCGAAGTACCGAAGTCAAAACTGAGAGGAGGATTTGAAGGTGAAGTCTGTTGCTGCGAACTACACGCCGCAAGTACTTTCTGATCACTTTTGTCAGGTTCTGGATATGGCATAACACGATCGGCTTTAACTAACTCAGCGATCACACAGTTAGTGGGTAATGTGATGTCATGGTTAGTTTCGTTTCTTAGTACAACAGGTACTTTGTATGGACCATGTGAAGGTAAGGAAATGAGGCAACAGTCTACAATTATACCCCCTGGTAGAGAACCATTGGTGGGTTGTTCAATGAGTGCATAAGGCTCATGCTTGTTTTGGCTGGGTTGCATAAACCCTTCTAGTAACAGTTTTTTATTTGCAGGGAGAACTTCTTGGGTTCTCCCTCGAAGCTTCACCACACCAACTCGTCCATCTTTGCTTTGTTTTTTTCTGACTGCTAAGGCTTTTAGCACGTGTTGGTACCCATAAGAGAGTGCCTTGGAATCAGGTAAGTTATTGGCAGACAATTGCTCATACAAAGGATCGAGTGTGTTTGTGCCAATGAGTAGTGGTGTATCAGAGTTTGAGCTTATATCCGGAACCACTAACGCAAGGGTAGGTAACTCAAGTCCAGACTGATCGAGCTCTTTTGGAAATGTGACACTTATCTCTATGTATCCTAAATAAGGAACTGCTTGACCGTTTGCGCCCTCGACTTCTAACAGATTACTGATGGGTTTAATTGAGAGGTCAGGTAAGTGTTCTTGGTAAAAAGAATTGGCAATGGTGGTTACCTGGGACCCTGAATCCAGTAAACAATTACATTCAACACTGTTAACTGAGACTGTAGCTGTGCATCGCCCACCCACTAATCTTTTGGGAAGTTTTGGCACTGAATGAGCATGAACTGGCTTGCAAAAAAGTCTCTCTGTCCTTTCCTTAGAGGGACTTGGTTCTACTTTAGCACCTATCTGTCCCACGATAGGAGCTTCTACCGGTTTAAAGGAGGAGACTGAGCAATTGGCTTTGACATCTCCCACTCGCGCTGCTTCTGTCTAAGAGCAAGTCTTTTAGTTGCAACTAGTGCTGGATTTGGCTCGTTGCTACAGCTAGAAGCTATGTGCCCATCTTCTCCGCACTTAAAACAGTATCCAGGCTTTGGTCTGGGCACCACTGCTGTTATCTGCTGAATCTGTTTGGGCTCATCTGGAATTTTAGTCCCCACACGGGGTTTTGACTCTTTTTGAGTTTTCTTTGCCTTTTTATCTGTGTTGTTAACCTTAAGCTGTGCAATTTGGCTCCTGAGCTCAGCGATTTGTTTGCGTAAGTCATCACAGTTATCATCTATTTCCAGTTCACAAGTGTTTTTACTCTGAGAGCATGTTGTTTGCACATTTGAATACACTCTAGTTCGTTGTGCCCCTAAGTGTTGTTTCATGCGTGCTGCTTTAGTAGCCTGTTTGTCTTCTTCAGTGCGCAGTTTGAGGAGAAGTGCTGTAAAATGAGGCGGGTTGTCTTTCTTTTGTTCGAGTTGCAGGTTTGAAATCAGCGAGCTGTCCCAACAGCCTCTGCAAAACTGCTTGAGCAGCTGCTGGTCGGCGTCACTGGAGGAAATTCCATTCCTCTGAATAACTAGGTTTAACAAGGTGTATAACCTCTGAAAGTAATCGGAAGGTTTTTCACCACTGTCCTGGTTTGTGTTTAAGAAGCGAGCAAAGAGCTCGTCGCCGTCTTCGACAGCTGCGTAAGCTGAATCGAGATGTTCAAGGTACGTTTCCGGGTCGGATTTTGGACTAAGAGCTTTAACGATGCTCGCTGCTGGGGCTGACAGACTCTCCACGATTCTTCGTACAATTTGGGACTTGGTGAGTGAAGGATCATTTATGCATAACACTACACTACTACGCCAAGTATCATAGTCAGTTTCAAAAGAAGGGTGTGGAACTCGCCCTGAGAACGGTTTTAGTCTGTATTGTGAAGTAGGCGGAGGGATAACCTCACTGCTTTTAACAATGTGTTCCACAATAACTCGCTGAACCTCAGGTGTGTTTAAAAGATTTGGTGGAATGCAAGGGTTTTGTTTTCCAGTCTCTGTAGGTGGACAATTGTCCTTTGAGTTGTTCATATAGTTAACTTCTGGTGTTAAAGGCAGGGAATATGTAACTTGGTCACTATGGAGCATTGGCTCTGGTTCAGTGACTGGTTCAGATGCATGGGTATCCCTTCCTAAAGATTCCCCAATTTTTGCCAGTTCCTCCATTAGAAGGTCTTTAAATGATTGATTGCTACGCGCAGCTATGTCCCTGAGCTCTGACAGATAGGCATCAGTGGCAGATGTGCTAGTTTCTAGACTGTACGCGCTGGCTAGGTCTTGAATATGGAAGAAAACATCTGGGTTCCTAGTACAAGGTTTGTCATAGGGTAAACATTGTTTCTTTAATTCCTTAACAGTGGCTTCATGTTGAAACTCCACAATAATCTGATCACAGTTTGGTAACTTAATGCGCCTGTTAACTGGTCCGAATCCTTCCATAAACCCAAAGACTTCGTTATCAAGGTCTGTATCAGTTAACCCACTGATTAAAACAGCATTTGAAACTTTGACCTTTTCTGTTTTCACAACTTCCATTTTAAAACACTCAAAAGTACCAATAATGCCAAAATGGCAAACCACTGTGACCTCCAGGCACTCTTATGATGTCAGTCAATGGTTAGCTAAGGTAACAACTCTACAATTCTCCTGGCTGGCTCGCCAAGTTTTATGTAACCGGATTACAGGATACAATAAGATAATTAAAAGAAAAAATAAACAAATGGGCCAATAATTAGGTTCGGGGAGAATTGGAGGTTGTTTAAGAATGACTGGAGTCACGGGTATAGCATGAAACGGTTTATATACTAAATTTTAATAATAATGGGAAATATAACACATAAAGATAACACACAAAAACAGATGAAAACAATCGACAATAGTAAAATGCTCGGTATGAGATTTGATCATATGAGTCACAAGTCAGCCGGCGTCAAGTCAAATCCCCACGCTTGGGGTGAAAGTCAGAGTCCGGTGGTGCGATTTTTTCCTACCGCACCGTTGAGATTGTTCACAGAAGAGAGCAGTCTGCTCTTCAGTTACTTGAGATGTCCTGGTTCGTTCAGTGGTTAAGGCTCGCCATCTCCCTCGTCAGGAAGAAATCCAGTTCTCGTTCCAAGTGAGTGATCATAGGAGTCGGGATCAAACCCAAGGAAAAAAAAAACCCAGCCAACGCGCTCCAACGGTTCCCTCCTACAGAGGATTGGTTCACTCTGTCGTCTCCACACAAATCGCGTTGGTTCCAAGTTCCTAGCTCTTATTAGAAGGAGTCAAGTCCGCCTCTCCCTCTATCTATGCGGCACCCAAATCAGGGTTCTTCACGGCCTCGACCGTTGTTTTTTTTTCTCTCTCTCTCTCTCTCTAACCGCTCAGTCTTTGCTTTCTGTATCTGCGTGCTGCACAGCCGTTTGTCTCTCCTCTCGCTCAGCTGCGTCGCACGGTTTTATTTCGCGGAGGCGGGACTTATTTCTCTCAGCCAATGAAATTTCAGATTCCCACCTGGACCAATAGTATACAGCTTTCCTCTTCTGTTTCTGTTAGTGATGTTCAAGATTCTTGTTTTAACCGATGTTTAATATTAAACTCGTTATTTTAGTTATTCACCCTTCCAATAATTCATTATGAAATTATCTATTAGTTAATTAGATATCTATTAATTAGTATTGTTAATTTCCTTAATTTATATTTTATATTTTATCTAAATTGAGGATGGATCATATTAGTAAGCCAATTAGTTAATACCTCATTAAGGTTCTAGCTTCTGGGTTACAGTACCATGCTCTCCATCCCAGCAGTGGCCCCAGAAGAAACGCCAGCGTGACACCTTGCCTCTTCTATCGCTCCTTGCTCTCCCTCAGTTGGTCCCTCACCAGGTCCACACCTAGGCTGATCCTCTTCAGATATCCCCTTCTCTGACTCCTCCTGGGATAGTTCCTCGTCAGACGCCCCTCTCTCAGGATGATGATGTCCTCCAGCCTGTCGATGGTGGAATTGCGTGGTTCCTAATCGGACATCACCTTGATCCTCCTCCGGTAGCCTCGCTTCCAGCTTCCTACGGGATATGTCCTCACTCGCAGGCCAGCGACCCCCTCTCGCCTGTCAATGTGGTGGTCCCCGGTTGATCGTCCATGCTCCAATCAGGATCAGGTTGTACAGATCTCCGCCACTCCCATCTTCTGGAACCCACGACCACTGGCACTGAAACTGCCAAGGAAGAAGCAAAGGGCTTAAATCTGTTGAAATGAACCACACACTCAGGGCCTCCTTGTATTGGCACTAGCCTGTACAGCACCTCAGTAATGCGCTCCACTACCTTGTAGGGCCCCTTGTACCACCTCTGTAACTTAGGACATACTCCCCACTTTCTAGTCTTATTTCTCACCCACACCTCTCCCCCCTCAGAATAAAACTGGAAGTTAGCCCGCAAGTCATATGACTCTTTCTGCCGTGCTGAAGCCCTCGCCTGATGCTGCTTAACTGCTTCCACTACAGTGGACAGCGTATCCTGCAGCTTTGCCACATACTCATTGGCCAAGGAAAAAGACTCCTGCTTACCCACACCTAGCATAATGTCCAACGGTAATACAATCTCTCGACTGAACAGGACCTTGTATGGAGTAACAGCAGTGCTAGCATGGACACTAGTTGTTTTAGCAGATCTGAATCACTTGTTGTACTTTCTTGGTGTTTGCTAAATGTTTTTAAATTGTTTTTAGTCCTCTATGGTTTTGACATTTATTGTTATTTATTGTCTTGTGCACTGTTGATGGCGGACCATCTGTAATTTAATTGCCATGAGCAATTACAATAAAGTCTATTCTATTCTACTACACTCCGGTAAGCCACCATTACATAGGGCAAGAGGGAGTCCCAGTTGAGCTGATCATCTTCTACAAACAAAGACAACATAGCTAAGAGTGTCCTATTAAACCTCTCAACCAAGCCGTCTGACTGCGGGTGATAAGGGGATGTCCGAGATTTATGGATTTGCAACAACCTGCACAAGTCCTGAAACAAAGTGGACTCAAAATTACGGCCCTGGTCGGAGTGGAGGCTGCGTGGTACTCCAAATCGACACGCCCACTCTTCGGCCAAGACTTTTGCAATTGATCTCGCTTCTTGGTTAGGGAGTGGGAAGGCCTTGGTCCACTTTGAAAAATAATCCCCAACAACCATGATGTACTTATTTCTGCACCCCATCTCAGGAAGAGGACCCAAGATGTCCACGGCAATGCATTCAAAGGGTCTACTTATTACCGAAGGTTGCAACGGGGCCAAAGGCTGCACCCCCTGTGTTTTCCGAGAGCCACAATCAACACACTCCTTGACCCACATCCTAACATCCCTAAACCACCCTGACCAAAAGAAGCGGTCCTTTACCCTGCAGTTTTCCCAAATGTCCTCCAGTGGGGACATTATGCAACTGCCTCAGGACATCAGGCACCATAGACTGTGGCAGGACAACCTTCACATGGGAGGCAGCATCAGAGTATGCCGGAGCAACACTCACGAGCCTGGACACCTGAAGCTTAAGCTTATCCCACACATTGGCGAATGGCTGCAGACCTTCCTCCTCAGCTGGGCTACAAGACCCCCCAGTCTTCTTAACAATGATAATGTGCTGCAGCACCGGATCATCCGCCTGGGCTTGGGCCAATTCATCCATCCTACAACCCTGACCGGCACTCCCCTCCTCCACCTGTACAGAACCCACCCTTCGTTCTACCTGGCAGTCTTGGTCCTGCCAGCACACCTGCCCCAATAATTGTGGTTCGCCATGGGTTGATGTTAACCCAAGTAAAATGCCATTTTAGATGTCTACAATTAAATCATCAATAAAGAATTTAAAGATAGTTTGAGGCGTTTCTTATAGGTAAACAGGAGGGTGTAGTCTCTACTTGGCAAGTGACAATCTTAATTTTATGTGCTTAAGTGCTTTTATCCTGTTACTTTTAAATAGAGCAAAGTAATGTATAGATAGTAACCTACACAGTGTCATTAAAGCCCAAGCTTGATCAGTTTAAATACTATTTTTCAAGTAAAAATGTGCCCCAAACTAGTTAACTGTGGCTCCATGTCAAGTGGACTAAAGAAAGGAAGGGGGAAAAAATCAAATCGCTGGAGAATTGTTTATTTACATTTATACAACGTTTACATTCAATACAGGGCGCCATTTTACATTGTTTATTTATTTTTTAGTATCAAGGCTGTAACATAAAGATAGCCAGTTCTTACCACAAACCATCTTTCAATCGCAAATATTGCAAAAAGGATTAATATATCCTCATTGTGAACGTTTAAGACAAATAGCAACACTTAAAACAACTTCCGAACTGGAAAAACTAATATCCGCGATAAACATCTGTTTAAGTACCGGAAGAGGTTATCTCTGCTTTCTGAATGTCCATATTGCTGCTAGATATGCTGAGTTTTAGGGCGAAATCCTGGTGAATTTCGTCTAGAAATGCAATTACCTAACCGTGCGCGATCCCGCGGTGGCTGATCATTTTTTGGCAGCGAGTCGATTTATGGCACAACACCGGCAGCCCTGAACAGCTGCGATCGGCACCCACCCCCCGTCACCAGGACTCCGCGTCCGCTCAGGCAATCCGACTGTTCTGTTCTCCCAACAACGAGCCTTCCCCTCCCCAGTCTCATTATCTCTTCCCGTATTCTCATCGGTTCTCATCACACCCACACCTGGCCCTCGAAGGTTAACTCCGCCCTCTTCACACCACAATTCAGGCCACACAAAATCACTGATAATTGATTATCTGTTTGCATTGATTAAAAAAAATCAAGACATTAGAATGACTTGTCTTCCCATTTGGAGAATAAACAGCCATGTTGTTTGATTTACAGACATAATGTTGGTCATAATTTTCTTGGAAGACTGTTAAATAAGACAAGTTTAAAGATGACGAACATTTTTGAGCTGCTGGTGGAGAGTAGCTGCAGTTATCAGGTCGGCCGGCGGGGGCAGTACCCGCCTCACTAAACAGCGCATGTGTGGCTTCGAAGAAGAGGAGAAGAGACTGGGACGGTAAAGGTAGAGAAAAAAATCCGAGGAACTACTCCTGTTTACAACAACGCAATGGAGCCCAGATGGCTAAATAACTCGCTCGGAGGTATTTTATGGACTGGACTCGTCTTATATGTCGTATTCGGTGAGTATTAGAAACAAAAGATGGGCGAAATCTTTATAATGTAAGGCTTGAATTGAAGGCAATGCCTTTAATGTGGGAGATCAGGTTCGCCAACCAACGTTTACACCCCCCATCCTCAATCTCACGGATTAAACGCCTTTGTTTGACCCCTGCGGGTTAAATTTTTGATGAAAACACTGGGGAATAAATTTGTTTTATCAGTGGTCGGTAGTCGCTTGTTTACACAAGCGCTGCTGAGTCGTTAGAAATCACATCAGTTAAATGTGGGGAAATCTGAATGGAGTATGGTTGGAGCAGTAGCTGCCGCCCTTCGGTGGGCTTATTCTGGAAGATGGATAAAAGAAAACGTGCGTTTCGTTCATGTTTGGCTTTTAAAAAAAGACACTAGCTCGATGGATGGTTACAAAAAGTGTTTTAAATTTCACATTTAACACGGAAAACGCATCCAAGATCAAGACTCTTATTGTACATATTTGTTGTTTTGTTAGCCGAACGTCTACGTGTCACCCAGAGAGGATTTTCTTTTAGTTGACCAACATTTACACCCCAATATTGTTACTATTTGCAGTGTTTATGGATCACGATGCGTTATATTTGCAGGGATTTGTTGATACTAGCACCAAGGCGATCAGCTGTGTTGCTAATGTTCGGGCCAGCCTCCAAACCAAGAGATGGCATCTGATTTCCTCGTTCCTCTCTTCAGCAGCAGCATTTACTATCAGATTTTTTACTCATCTATTAGCAGCACGAATTCAAACTCAGCTGCAGGCCCGAGATTTCACAATAAATCATCGTATCTATTCCAATCTCAGCATCTGAATGAAAAGCAGATAGAAAACAGTTCACCTGCTTACATGAGTAAATCTCATTTTAATGTAAAGTTGTATCCTTGCTTTTATTCAGTTTTACTGATAATGAAAAAAAAGGATCAACCTGATGGGTGTTGATTTAAAGTGTTGCTTTTATCTTAGAAAATGTTCTGAAACAGAAAACATCTAATATATTAAAAAAACTACCTAAAATTTTTAACATATTCAACCATATTTAACGAACACTAGTGTTTGACACCCCTTAATAAGTGCATAAAATCCAAATAAATACATTGTCTGAAAAATCTTGAATTTAGAAGAATTTGTCGTTTAGGTCAGGAAACGTAAACAAAGGGTTACTTCCGTCAGCTGGTGGACTGACCCCTCATTTTAGATTTTTACATTATAGGTCTTTTGCCGTCTCACACACACACACACACAGAATAATCTTGTTCTAGCTGAAGCTTATCTGCTATAAACACAGGTGGTTTACGGTGGTTTTGCTATAAATCTTAGACTGATATCATGTAACTGGGGAGGAAACGACCCCCAACACTTCCTTCTTTTTGTCTGGTATTCAAGCTGCTTTTGCCTCTGATTCACTGAATCTCTGTCCCTGTCTTTTTAGACAACCCCGAGTCTAAATGCTGCAGACAGCAAAGACTTTCTCTCTTCCTTTAACATTTAGAAGCAACTTTTAGATTGACTGTTTGTAGTAAAGCTGTCAAGATGCCCTGAAGGTGAATGTGCAGTAAGCTTAGAAAAACTACCATGAGCACGTTATTAATAAGTAACCTGTTGGGTTACATGTTTAACATAATCAGCTTTGTTCTGCAGGCAGAAAACTTTGCTACCAAACAATAAAATATATCTAAAATCTGTTGAATTTGTCAAAAACAAAACAATGATTTACCATTTTCTGTAAAAATGTAGGATCCATACCTCCTGAATTCAAAGTATTTGCACAAAATCACATAAACTGTGATCATTATTCAGTTGTAGAGACATTTTTAATAAATTCTTTTAATCACAAACCAATATGAAAAAGAAATAAGTTTAAAATGAAACTAAAGGTGAATTAAACCCTTCTAGGGCTCAGATACAGACTCAGGTTTAACGTGACCGTCTGGTTATTTTTCCACATAATTTTTATGCACAACTTCCCAGAAAAGACTGAACACTAGTTGCTAAAACAACACAGAGAGACTAAAAAGCATCTCTTTTATTTCCTTACTGTCTAAATGACTGATTGCATTTTATTTTATAAGACAGCCTTGTTAATAATTCAGCTATACATTAATTATTTATTGGCACCAACAGATTTTACCTTTGTCCTTACTTTTTCTTGATAGAATCGTATTACAGCTCGAGCGATTATTGGATGGATTTACCAGCTGATAATAACTATAATAAAGCCTGACTGGAGATTTTAGGTCAAAGAAAAATAAGCTGATTTTAGCATTAGAAGATATTTTTTGACGCCTTATTTTAACAACAGGAAGAGGTTTTTCTGCAGCTAGCTGCAGTTTTGTGTCGGAGACAACAGATGAGCCTGAAACCAAATGTTTCTGATACAACTCACTCATGTTTCGCCAGTAATTTCACTTCTTATCCTGTAAAAATTGTTTTGATTAAAGATGAAAATCTGGCTGTGGCGGTAACCTTCCAGAGCGGCGGATTTTGTTTATTGGAACAAATGCATTCATTACGTTTGTCCATTGTTTTAATACGAAGGGCCTCAAGGAAATCAGAAACTCCTGAAAGTTTTGAAACTCTGTAGTTAAGTTGGGTCTGCGTACAGTTTCTCAGTCCTGTTGACACTTCCTCTAAAACACGCTTTCACATTTCCTCTCAAAGGTTTAGAGCCTTTCGACAGCTTCCCCTCACCAGCAGATAAACGTTCATGTTGCCGCCCGAGCCACATTTCATCATCTCATTTGAGGCCTCCTGCTTGTTGAAGACTCTTCCTGCTAAAATAGTTGGTAAATAAATGAGGGGAATATAGAAAATTAATGAGGAAATTATTTAGTTATTTCCACATTTGTTTATTTGTTTACATTTTACTTCCTTGTTTATTGATTTAGTGTCTGCTTTGGCAGGAAGGGTCCTCCATACCCGCTGAGCTCTTCATTGTTGTGATGCAGGACAGATTTCCGTTTGTAACCCCCCCCCCCCCCCCCTCCCCACTGCAGACGTAAATTGAGCTTTTTTGCACCGGTTTTCACCAGAAACCTTTTTATTTATTTTCCTTTTTTAAAATAAAGCCACAGAGCCTGCGTGTGCGATCGACATCTACACCGACGCCGAGGTGATCGTGCAGAACGGCACCACGGGGGTCCTACGATGCACCTTTAAGACCAACCAAGTGGTCAGCAGCTTGACCTCGATGACCTGGACGTTCCAGTCGAGTGAGCCCGACACTCGTTTCTCCAAATCTCCGACTGTGGTGAGTCCCCACTGCTCGTATCCGCTCTGGGAAGGTTTCCCACTGACTCGGCGTGTTTTCCTGGGGTTGTTTTATCTGGATCACGGAGAAAAGCTGCAGCTGTTTCCTTCTGCTGATTCGGTGTCACCAGTGACCCAGCTTTTACTTTTCGTTCAGTGTTTTCCTTTTCTCATTGATGTTGCTGTTGCTGCCCAATTTGCAAGCAGTGTTTTTATTCGGGTCATCTACCCACAGCAAACAAACAAATTCAGCCCTGTGACTATGGAGGTTTAATTGAACACCATGTTTCTTGTTTGGACAAACGGGGCTTAGAATGCTGAATTAGCAGAAACAGAAAAGTCCCATTTCTACACGCAGATGCAGCTGCAAGTTTCTGGAGAGCTTGGATCATGTCCCATTTTAAAGACCTCTTGTTTACAGACCCATCGGACTGGGCGGGGGCCTCCCTGTACTTGTAATGGCATGACCTGCGGGGCTTTCATTTGCAGCGCAGTCATGCCAGAACAGATGTAAGCAGAGGGCGTTGCACAATGAGCCGGAGCTAAGTCCTCTGAAGTTTCAGCCGTGTGCTTTCTAACAAACTGCCACTCGGTTTGTTAGAAAGTGTTTGCATAATGAGGACGGAGGTTTGTCTGCATACAGGTCTGGAGATCGTCACACCGGGGGTTGGGGGTGTTTTTATTATTTTTTGCTCCAGTGTGAAAATTTGATCAGATTTATTATTTTAAAAGTTAAAAAGCTTTTGTTCTGTGAGCCGTGAGTCTCTGACTGAAAGAAAACCATGTTTCACTTTCAGTTCTAACGCTGCTGCAGGATTTCTAGTCTCTGGTCAGACTCCGGCCTGCCAGGAGCTCATTAATCAGCAAACAGGAGCTTTGCTGATGGTTTCGCTGCTCTTGTTTGGTCCCGTCCATGTCAAAATCAGAAGCTGTTAATATTTTGAACTGCTGCTTTAACATTTTTTATTTTGTTTGCAGCAACAGAAGGAGGAGCCAATAATTCCCCAACATTCGTCTGAATCTTTCCTTTTTCCTAGATATTCTATTTTCTCAATGGGAAGGGATTTCCGGGACCAGACGAGTTCAAAGACAGAGTTGAGTTCATCGGAGACATCAACAAGAAGGACGTCTCGATTCAGCTGAACCCGGCTCAGTTCAGCGACAACGGGACCTTCTTCTGCGATGTGAAGAACCCGCCGGACATAATTGGAACGCAGGCTCAGACCAGGCTCAGGGTGGTTCTGAAAGGTGACTATCTGGGCTGTGGGCTTTTTACTTCTGAAGAAATGTCTTTTGAATTTGTTTTTATTCTAAAAGAGCCTTTTTGGTCAGAACAATCAGGGCGAGCCTGTAGTTGATTTAAAACGACGCTGAAAATCCACAGTAAACACACCTGGATTACCTGGAAATCTCCTTTTAAATCTCACTTTACTCACCTCTAAACCTTCTCAACACCTTCAGGATAAACCAAACCGCGCCACCGGAGAAACCTGCAGCGCCCCAGCAAAAATTCAGGGATGTAGGTGATTTTAAAGTGTGATGATCACAACAAGTAATTCATGGTTCTTTTACCCTCAATGGCACTTAATACAAGGTAAACAGTGAAAACCTTTAGTGTGATGGATGAAATATTTGTGCAGAAGCTCCCAGTTTGTAGAAGCGGCCCTGGAACAGAAACCCAGCAGGCTTGTACTTGTTTTGTTTTTCTTATTTGCTTGAAGTCAGAGAGTTTGCGTGATGACTTGTTATCCTTCGGTTGAGCGGTGGTGGGAGTTTGCTGTTTCTCTGTGTTGAGGAAACAAAATCAGTGCAATATAGAACACGTGTGCTCCAGTCAAACGTGGCTGACCAGCAGAGCGGGTTCGTGGTTTTCACAGCTTATGAAGCTTATCGTCACTAGTAGGGCTGCTCGATTATGGCAAAAACAATAATCACGATCATTGTGACTGAAATTGAGATCTCGATTATTTAGGGGCGATTTTTCAATTTATGTTGATTTTATTTGTTTTTATTCAGTCATAAAATTGCTCAGGGCACAATCAGGACAAAACTAAATAAGAAACAAGATGATCACTAAAATAACTCCTGATTCCCAGTATAAAAAGACCAATATACTTATAGCTCATAGTCTATGACCCAAGGGCTATAGACCTTGGTTTAACTCATTTAAGTCTAACCAGTACAGACCCAAATACCAATATCTTGCAAATACTGACAGCAAGAATTATACAGTGGCATTTATAACAAATAAATGTAAATAAATTGATGTTCACAAAATGTTGCATAACATTTATTGAGTCATGTCAAGGTGCTGTAGGAGTGTGCACTAGCACCGTGTCCTCAGAGGGATTAGTTATTTATCAGCGTGAGGAACTTATTTCTACCTTATTTATAAACTATTTATTTACAAGTCCATCAGTTAATGTAATAATTGTCCCAACCACAGCTGCACCCCCAACCCGGTCTCACAGCAATCAGGGGCAAGCGACAGTTATCCAGAAAAAAGCTAAGGGTTACCAGAGATGTTTTTGAGGTGTTTGCTAGGTACTTTTAAGAGTTAAAAAGTCAAGAAGGGGATCTGAAAAGCTGTTGGAAATGGCGTCAAAGTCGCTACGTTGGCAACACTGTAGAGGAGCGCTTCATTTGCAACTCAGGGCAGCGCAAGCGGAAGGAGCAAATAATCGCCTTGTTTTGTTTGCATAATCGTTCAAAACTCAGATAGTAATTGTGATTAAAATTCGATTAATTGAGCAGCCCTAGACTTGATATCAAAAGCTTTTTATGCTCGTCCTGCAATAAGCTGCTGTCACTGAGAGACACCCCCACTAAAAGCTGGCTCATGTCTCTGAAGAACTTCTGAGAAACGCTAGACAGCTTGGTTGTGCTGCAGCTCATCTTCATCACTGAGAAAGCATCAAAGTGTGAAACTTGTCCTTTTGGTGGCTTTTTTTTTGACAACCTAAGAATAAACGTTTTGTAGTTTACCGGTTGCGTTTATAGAAGAAGCTTCGAACTATGAATTACCTGAAGGCCAGTGGTTTTTACTGGGGGTTGGTGCTGTCGTGCTAGTAACCAGGGTATAGACGGCCTCTTTAAAGGTCTTTTTCTTTGAGAAACCGTGAGATATTTGTTCTTTTAGAAACACAGTTGGTCACTCTTGAGTTGCACCTGCAGGCTGAAGGTGACACGTTTTCCAAACCCCTCATTAGCCGCAGAGAGGAGATGGGTCAGAAATGGCCAGGCTCCTTTACGCCACAGAAAATTTGCATCTGTTGCCCGCACACCTTGGATTGAGACCGCCCAAGAGAAGGAAAGAGCAGAGCGTGTCTCAGCTAGTAGAAGCTAACCATTAGCTACCCCACCACATGGTGGAAGTCGTTCAGGTTTATGTTATTTGTGGAAATAAAACATCATCGTTGCGTTTTTTTACCCAAGAAAGAAGAGCAAACAAAGGCAGCGAAAGACTCACGTTGTTGTTGGCGAGTCAGAGGTGAGATATCATGAGTAGGAATCTTAATTCAGTCGTTTTCCACCCCCCACTCTTCCGACTTACTTCTATCCCCTGAAACAGGAGCATCAGAGCTTCTCTCCCACAGAAAACGACTCGTAAAATGTTCATTCATTCTAGACACCGCAGCAGATTTATTGAAAAAATGAGTGGATGAGACCTTTAAAGCAGGGGTATTCAATTCCGGGCCTGGAGGCCGATATCCAGCACGTTTTAGTGGTTCCTCTGTTCCAACACACTTGATTCAGTGGTTGAATCACCTGTGCAGCAGCTCATCAGGCTCTGCAGAAGCCTGTTAACCACCAGCTGATTGAAGTCAGGCGTGTTGAAACAGAGTTCAAACTAAAACGTGCTGCAAAGCTGCCCTCTAGGCCCAGAGCTGAATACCCCTGCTTTAAAGGATTCAGAGCATTTGCACCATCTGCCACAGGGTCAGAGGTCACACAGAATCTTTCCAGGATGGGGCAGCACATAGACAGGTTTCCCTGAACCCTGCAGAGACTCCCGGAGCTGGCCGTGCTATCTAGAGAGGGCGGGGTCAGCCTATGATGCGCTGAGCTGGGTTAATCACCATATGCAGATCTTTCCATAGCGTAGAGTAAAGCCAGATTCATGCTTCTCCGTCTGCGTCAGTGCGGAGACACGCAATGTCCTTGCAGGCCTGCCGGAGAGCTCCGCAAGGACGGCAGAGTCAAGCTCTCTTTTCTAAACATCCGTCAGTCGAGACGGGCAACGCAAGCTTGTGATTGGTCAGGACGCCGCTGTTGTCTACACCGCCACCATTGCGCCCTCAAAAACATAAAGAGAGCCGAGAATAACTAGCGGCAGACACGGAGAAGCTTGAAGAATACCTCGTGAAAAAACTCTAAAAACATGAATGTTTTATTCTCCGTGACCGGAGGAGTGAAAAGATGCACAGCAAGCGTTTTATCTGCGGATGAAAATGACAGGAAACGTGGGTTTAATCAATCAAAGCTTTATTTATATAGCGCCTTCCGCAACCCTGTCGGGTAGCCCAAGGCGCTAAACATTGTACATGACAAAGTTAAATATGGTGAATAAATCAAAAATAAAAGCAGTTCAAATTACAAATTACAAAAAAAGGTAAAACATTCTAGTAGAAGACAAATGGGTAAAACAAGGGATAGAGTGAACCAACGAAAACAGGGAAATAAATTCAACATAAATAAAGGCCAAATTCAAACACATTCAGGAAACGCCAAGCGGAGGAGGTGGGTTTTTAGGCGACTTAAAGACTGGCAGAGATGGGGACAGCCTAACTGAGGGTGGCAACTGGTTCCAGAGTGACGGTGCTAGGACTGAGAAAGCCCGGTTCCCGCGACTACGACACCTAGAACGAGGGACAACGAGCAGGCCTTGGTCAGAGGAGCGCAGAGAGCTTGATGGGGAATGTCTGTTCAGGAGCGTGGCTAGATAGGGGGGAGTACCACCCTGGAAGAAATTAAAAACAAAGACGAGGAGTCTGAAGTGTGAACGATAGCAAACTGGAAGCCAGTGCAGGGAGGCCAGAACCGGACTGATGTGGTCCCGTTTCCTGGTTCCAGTCAGGAACCTGGCTGCGCTGTTCTGCACAACCTGTAGGCGACGCAGTGATGACTGACACAACCCTGCATATAGAGAGTTGCAGTAATCAAGCCTAGAAATTACAAAAGCATGGAGTACCCACTCCAGGTGGGCTCTTGACAGCATAGGCTTGATTTTTGCAAGGTGTCTCAGGTGAAAGAAACTGGACCGGATCACAGAGTTGGTGTGAGCATCAAATTTAAGTCCAGCATCAACTTTCACCCCCAAACTGGTGACGACTGGTTTTGAGTAGGGAGAAAGAGGGCCAAGATCAACATAACGACCCACATTCCTGCTGTTGGGGGTGAAAAACAATGAGCTCTGTCTTTCCCTCATTCAGATGCAGATAGTTGGCCATTAGCCAAGACTTTACCTCGTTAATACAGGACACAAAGGACTGGATGGAGTGTTCTTTCTCCTGACACAATGGAGAGTAAATCTGGCAATCGTCAGCATAGAGATGGAATGATAGGCCATGTTTACGAATGATTGACCCCAGAGGAAGCAGATAAATGGTAAACAAAAGAGGACCAAGGATTCCCTGTGGGACCCCCCAGCGGAGCCCCTCCCAAGAAGAAAAAACATCACCCAGTTTAACATAGAATGTCCTGTTGTGGAGATACAATCTAAACCAATCCAGAGCAGACCCTTTGATCCCAACCCATCCTTCCATGCGATCAAGCAGAATCGCGTGGTCAACTGTGTCGAAGGCTGCCGTCAGGTCTAACAACAGAAGCAGCACAGATGTTCCCTGATCTAGTGATAGATAGATATCATTTAAGACCCTCAGTAGAGCCGACTCTGTGCTATGGCCAGACCTGAACCCTGATTGAAAAACCTCAAACAGAGTCAGCTAAATGTGAGACCAGCTGCTGATAAATGACTTTCTCAAGCAGTTTTGATGTAAAAGGCATGGTAGAGATAGGCCTGTAATTTTCTATCACAGAGACATCAGCACCAGGTTTCTTCAGGGTCGGCCGAATAACTGCTGCTTTCAAAGCAGCTGGGACCACACCTGTGCTGAGGCTCTCAATGATAATCTGACCAAGTGAAGGGCCAAGACACGGAAAGGCGGCCTTCCAGAGATGAGGCGGCAGAACATCAAGTGGAGAGCCAGATGGCTTCTGCCTTGCAACAAGCTTACTCAGCTCAGAATAAAGCCCCCTTCAGACAGGCCATGAAAAACGGAAATGTTCCGGAATCTGTCCGTAAGACCTTTCTGTCTGAATACAAACATCCGGATAACGTGTTCCGGAATTTAACCGGACGAAGCCCCTAGTAACAGGTCCAGACTTGTTACGGACAGGGTGGCTGCTTCAGACTGGTGAGGTAGAGTTCCGGACAAGAGGGAGGGGGAGGAGGAGGGGACCGGGGGACGCTGTGTGCACCTAGATAGCTCGCTGCTGTAGCATGCGGCGAACCACGGCAGCTCGCCTCCTACGGTACCGTCTAGACGCGCGACGGAGCGCTTCACACCGCTTCAGTGATTCCTTTAACCATTGAACTTCATCATCCAGGTCTCTTATGCGTCTTCGTGTGCGCAGAATTATGCTTAAGCGCCTCGTGATTTTTATCTTGAGAGGCGCTATAGAAATGATATTTTCTTCTTCTTCTTCTTCTTAACATGAGTCCGATTCCCCACCCCACCCCCCCGCGGCCGTCAGACATCTGGAACTTTTCCCTGCTGTGTGAACGCAGCCGAAAGGACAAGTTCCGGTACAAAAGTGGTGTGTCTGAAAACACAGTTCCGGTTAAAAACCGGATTGAATTGTCCACAAATGTTCCAGAATGTCTGTCTGAAAAGGGCTTAAGAAACGGTATTGAGGGAGCTCAGGGTGGGTGGTGATGTAGGAACTGGAACAGGGTCAATAGAGTTACCAGAAATAGCTGCTCTAATGCCCGATACTTTATCAACAAAGAATCTGTGAAAAGCTTCAGAGTTTCCAGCAGCTGTAGGAGACATGGAGCTAGGCTCCTGATACACCAGAACAGAGTTCAGTGTTTTGTAGAGCATCTTGGGATTCTTGGTTTGTTTCAATGATGTCTGCAAAATAGGCCGTTCTAGCAGCCCTCACAGCATCCTGATAAGCAACCAGAGATGCTCTGAACAACTCACGCGAGACCTGTAGGCCATCCTTTTTCCACTTTCTATCAGAGGATCTACAAGTCCGTGTGACATCAGAGAGCCAAGGCTCCCTCCTAGGTCTAGACTTGCAAAGCTTGAGAGGGGCAACCACGTCCAGGACCTGATTACAAAGTACATCAAAGTGTTGTGAATAGTGATCAATGTTAGATGGATCTGGGTTAAAGGTCTCT
This sequence comes from Nothobranchius furzeri, assembly GCF_043380555.1. Lineage (NCBI taxonomy): Eukaryota > Metazoa > Chordata > Actinopteri > Cyprinodontiformes > Nothobranchiidae > Nothobranchius > Nothobranchius furzeri. Next base: position 67,733,541 of record NC_091750.1, read on the forward strand.
AACTTTACAGACATACAGTCCACGAACTTTGCAACAGTTTCTGCATCCAGGGCTCTGAACCTAGTAGCTGCAGCTTCACACACAGGGACAGGACATGGCAACGTAACATCACAGAGTATTGGAGAGTGGTCAGAGAACACAGGAGGCAAAGTCTCAAGGTTCATGACAGGGAGACCAAAAGAGATAACCAGGTCCAGGGTGTGACCCCTTTGGAGGTGGCGAGCGCATGAAGAGGTGGAGGAGAATGAGAGACAAATTTGTCCGTGTTAAAAGTCTTTTATATACAAAAAAAACACAATATAAACACACCATCTTGGACCGATACATGACAGGATACCACAGAACAGCGCTACGCCCTCTGTTGTCCTGCCGGGCAATTGCTTTGCAACACTCTCCAGAAGACGGAGACGCATGAGAGCAAAACACTTCCGTCAATCCGTGCGTGTCTGTCCCTTGCGGAGCTGACGGAGAAGCATGAACCAGGCTTTAGACCACAGGGTGGTGGAGCGGGCGGAGGATAGCAGCTGCTTTTCCTCCAGATCAGTGGCTGCACCTTCCATGTTGGGTCAGCATGTTTGTAAAGGAGAACCCCACCAGCACCTCCTTTTGTTCTGCTTTTGTCCCTGCTCAAATACACCTGATTTAGTGTCTGAGCGACCCAGGGTAACGGTCCTGAAGGACCAGGACTGGACAGAACTCTGGTAGAGTGTTGCGTCCTGGAGCTCATGACCCCAGACTGGTGTCTAGATAAGCGCGTCTGACTTTAGCTTGATGCAGAAGCAGAAGTCGGTTTCTCCAGGGTTTATTTTATTATGAGAAATTCAGCACATAGATGTTATTAGTGAAGTTTATTTACTCCATTGGTTTTGGACCCTAAGTATTGTCTTTTTTTCCAGAATCTCTCCCCCAGAACAACACCACCATCATAATTCTAGCCATTTGTGGTGCTTTGTTTGTGCTCGTCATCATCGCTGTGGCTGCCTGCTTAACCATGAGGATTCTCCACAACCGGCATGAATACGAAGGGTGAGTAACCATCAGAAATCACTTTTCTCCTCTGATATTTACCTGATTTGTGTCTGAGATTGTAGGAATGTTTTCTGTTAATACCCTGAGTATTAAAGCAGAGGTTTCTGACTCTCTGCTGCTCTTGATTCTGAGTCTTTTAACAGTAAATAATAAAAATGCCTGCATGTTAACTCTTTTGTGGGACACGTCAAAAATCCTTAAGGGGACAAAGTTTTCATGATTTTGTCTCTGCACGGGAGCTGGGTGGCTTTCTTCACCTGAGCTGAATCTTTTCTCTATCGATGTTACTAATCATTAACTCATTCACTGCCAGCCGTTTCCTGATCGCTAACGGCCTTCGCTGCCAGCGTTTCTCACCGTTTTTACAGTTTTTTTTTAAGAGTCGCAGAACGTTGCGCGCCAGGATGATGTCGATGCCAAAACAACCAAAACAAAGAGGAGACTCACCTCTTACATCAGGAAGAATCCGTGTGTTTCGAGCGTTATCCGTTCTTTCATAATCTGTTGTTGAATTGTGATCGGCAGACGCTTTTCCGGTTCGCGGCTCACTTTTTTTTTTACAGGAACGGCTCAAAACGATCTCCTAACACATGGATGGTCTGCTTCCTGATCACGTGACATGGGACATATGCGGATGAAGATCGGCTTCAGGGCTGAGATGTTTGTTCTCTCAGCGCGGGGGCTCGTTCTGATGCTCAAACAGTAAAAAAATGCAAATGACGACTTTGGTCGTCATTGGCAGTGAATGAGTTAACGCAGTTTGCTTCAAAACGACTCAGAAACTAGATGTAGCTCCTTTCAGTTCGTTGACCACGTCCAGCATGAACTTCATTTAACTGAGAGCTTTAACCTCTCGAGCTGAAGGAATGTTGACCCACCCGACCTCCTTCCTGTGGGTTCCACCTGAGATCTTTGGGGTTGCTCTTTGCTCTGGTGTCGGCCATTTTCCTCCATCTTTGTGTCCTAACAACTAACATTCTCTGTTCACATCTGCAGAAGCATTTACAAGTAATCTGATTACAGCCACATCATTTTACTCTAATCTGAGGAGGATTAAGCCAGTGTCTCACTGTTCTGTGACACTTTGGAGGAGAGATTTTGCGAGAAACTTTCAAAATGTCTCCGAACGTTCACTAGGGTTCGGTTTCACTGGTTTATTAGGATCCCTGTTAATTGTCACCAAAGTTGTTACTAAACATCCTGGGGTCCAATTCACATACATGACTTTATTCAATCAAACAAGTCTGACGTTTTCTTTTCAATAAATACATAAAACATTCAGGTTGAACTGATAATATAATAAAATGTTAATGCTTTATATCTTTGGGTAATATGTTCCTGTCTTGAGGCTCTATAAGCAGCTGATTTTTGCAAGAAATTTGTGTTGGCCCATTCATGTGCACACAGTATCTAGTACAGTGGGTGTGTATCAGGTCAGAGAAAATCAACTTTTCAAAAATATAAATATAAGTCTTAAGGCAGGGCAATAAATCGAAAATGTATTATCGAAATTTCTGACTTACAGAAATTGTTTTTCCCGTGTGGTTCCTGGAAATAGAAAGGTGTGTTCCTGTCCCTTTAACCCTCCCACTGTCCTAATGGGTGTGACCCCGCGAGGAAAGTTGACCACTGAGCAGGATTGATGGTTTATCCCTTGGGTCCATGTGGCAGGGGTGAGGTGGTGCTTACTCCTCACCCCTGCCACGTGGACCTCAAGGAATAAACCATCAACCCTGCTCAGTGGTCAACTTTGGTGCGCCTCAGTGCTGCTGTGGCTACACTGTAGCTCATCACCATCAGTGTGTGAATGTATGAATGTATTGTAAAGCGCTTTGGAGTCCTCTGACTCTGAAAGGCGCTATACAAGTGTGGGTCATTCATCATTTATCACAATCATAACTGTAGACAGTCAAACCCCTCAGAAATGCAAAATAATGTCAAAACCAAGGTTTAAAGCCTTATTATTGATGGACCAGAGCCATCTTAAACCAAAATGGGCTTTTTACATCTACATGGATCCAGTTAATGTCCTCTAATTAAACCGTCCAAAACCAGTCCTGCATCTTCTGAAAACCTTCTAAAAGCCATTCGTATGCATGTTTTTCACACATTTTCACCATAACTTCCGTTAGCGTCGTTGTCTTACCTAAATCACGACTAGGCACAGCCCACTGAGAAACTGGCTTTAGGGTTGAAACCTAGTTCCTCCACTAGAATGTTGGAATCCGTTTTTCTAAGTGTTATCTTTTTGGCAAGACCAAAACTAAAATCAGGTCAAGCTGATTTGTTTTAGAAAAGTCTGGAGCTGCACGGACCCCTCACAGCGTGAAGACTGAAGGATGTAGAATTGGGCAAATTAACTGAACTCTTCGCTGAACGCTGAGTAAGAAGAGATGGTCAAAGGTTTCCCACAGTAATCAGATTACTTCAGTAAATGTTTAACACCAACTAACCAGTTTTCCTCTAAGCTAAACTTCCATCATCTGCCATCTTTCATCACTGATCATCTTTTAGTTTTACTAATGGTGTTAAGGAGGTCGTTGAGATTGTTTATGTTGGTTTTCTGCCTCTTCTGTCGTCACATTCAGATCATGTCTAATAATTTTTATCAAAATTAGTTAACAGAGGTTTATTATTTTAAATCGGTCTGTTTTTTTATGTGAAAATAAAATGAAATATTTTTAACAAAAGATTATTTAAATTATTCATCATTATTATACTGAACAGTGAATAATTTATCTACAGAATTAATATTTCACGCTTTTCCACTATGTAGTTAATCAGCCAGATGTCGTACTTTTAGGCCTTTTTACCTCATAAATCTTTAAACGACCCAAAAACTTTAATTGGAAAACATTTGTTGTTCAACAGTGTTTTTAAGAACCTTTTTTTAATTCATTTTAATGTTTTACATAAGAAAGGGAAGGAAAAAAGAAAAAAAGAAAAAAGATGGATAATAATAACTAAAAAAACAAAAAACTAATATATATATAAACAATAAAGGCACAGAACGTACAAAGAGTGTCTGTACAGCTTAGCGTTACTGTACACAAAACGAGGTTAGAGCAAGCTATGGGTAGGTAAATAGAGATAAAACACATTTATATGTAGATACATACACATATGTCCATATACACACCTACACATTCACTTACATATACATACCAATATACATATACACACATGCATAGATATATATGCATAGGAACGGTAAAGACGAAAACAGAGCAGTCATGGTTTAAGTAAAAAAGAGCAAAGGGGCCCCCAAATCTTCATAAATGGGTCATATTTATGATGCAAGTCATGGGTCAACTTTTCGAGAGGAAGGATGGCGGATATTTGAGCAACCCACAGGCTAAGCGTGGGGGGCTGGGATGATAACCAGACAAAAAGAATACATTTCTTGGCAAGAAATCTAAGAATAACTAATAAGGATTTTTTTATGTGCGGCTAATAAATGGGGGTCAACATTAAGGAGGTAGAACAAGGGTGACAATGGATAACGTACTCCCAGAATGTCCTGAGTTGCTGAGTGAACCTGCCTCCAGAAAGCCTGAATAACATTACAAGACCAAAAAAGATGAAAAATGTTCCTTTGGCAGTCTTACATTTACTACAAAGGCTGTAGCGGGTGGGGAACATCCTCTGAAGATGAACTGGTGTGTAATCAAATCTGTAGAAAAATCGGAAATTTTGTTCCTGTATGGCAATGGAGGTAGTTTTAGGGAAAGCTCCCGTACAGACCTTGTGCCAATCCAAAGGGTTAATCTTCATCACCAGATCACGCTCCAACACCCGCTTAACAGAATCAAAACTTGAAGATTCCAGACTAAGTAGAGAGGTGTAAAACTTAGAGAGGAGGCCCCTAGGGGATCTGGAAAGAGTAAAAGTATTTTCCATTTCAGTTAGTTGGAAACGAAATGAGGCAGACCGTAACAGGGATTCAGTATAATGACGGATTTGAAGGTATTTGTTGAAGTCTTTGTGACCAGTATTACCATTAGCCCCAGAAGGCCAATACTCCGAATGTGAGGCGGTAGATCTGGATTTAAGACCAGAGGGGACCGGATTGAAATAAAACATCCCTCCAGGCCAATAATGTATTGTAAACCGATGTATTATCTTTGAGAGAGTCTACCTGGTCGAACTTAACAATATAAGGAAGGCAGGTTAGTCTTCTAGGGAGACCGGCCAGAGTTTCCAACTCAACCCACAGGGATGACACTCTGTTCGAGAACCAGTCTCATATAGTTTTGAGTTGCGAGCACCAATAATAAAATTGTATGTTAGGTAGGGAGAGGCCTCCTAATTGCTTTGATTTAGTAAGCGTAGAAAATTTTATTCGTTGATGTTTATTGTTCCAAATAAAACGTGAAATCTCCGAGTTGAGGGATTTAATGAACGAGGGGGGTAAATAACAGGGGAGGTTCTGAAATAAATAAGACGTGGGAGGTTGTTCATTTTTACCATATTGACCCTGCCCAGTAGGGCTGCACAATATATCGAAAAATTATCGTCATCGCGATAACAGGACGTGCGATAGGCCCATCACAAAGCACGTCAAAAACGGCGATAAATGTTTGGTTCAAACATTTCCATTCGTGTCATACATCAACTTTTTGTAAACCAACTCTGTTTTTTACGCGTAAGTATTATTTGACCAATCAAATGTAGCCCTTCTGATATGCGGCCAATCAGATGGGTCAGTTCACGTAATACGCCCGCCCCCTACGTAGACCCTTACCCCAAAATTCCACTATCTCCACTCCGCCCCCGCTTTCCGCTGCCGCTCGCTTCCCTTGTTCGTCATGCTGGCTCAGACTAACGAACGCACTTTGTGCTGAGGCTTCTGGAATCAGCGCTGCTTTCAAACGTTAACGTGAACCCGCTCGGTGTCGTTAAGCAGCTGATAATAACCGGGCTGACTCCGACACGTGCCGGTGAACCAACCCACCGTTAGCCCCAGGCTCCGGTTAGCTTCCAGCTAAAAGGCTACAGCACTCTCCTCCCAGTCCCACCCTGCTAAAGAGGGCCTGGAGAAGTTCCCCCACTAAGGGTTTGATTTTTGGACGCCCCATTACTATACTCAATGTTTATGTCCCCAACACAGACTCACCAAACTTTATATCTCAAATAGTGCTACTTTTTAATCAGCACTGTGATTGTTTGGGCTTTATGGGTGGCGATTTCAATTGCATACTAAATGCCAGGTTGGATAAATCCTAATCGGCGCCGGTATCCAACCCAAGGGCTTTGTCAGCTCTCAAAGGTTTATGCACGGATTCTGTGCTAATCGATATCTGGCGCATGCCGAGCCCTAATACGAAGGATTACTCTTTCTTTTCACATCCCCATAATTCATACTCTAGACTTGATTACTTTTTTACCCCTAAAAACTTTCTCTACTCTGTTCAATCTTGTTTAATTGGCCCAATCACCATCTCGGATCATGCCCCTGTTTCTCTACAGTGTGATTTAATTTCTGACATTCCTAGGACCCCTATCTGGAAATATAATATATCACTACTAAACGACGACTCCTCTTGCGCCTATGTAAGAAAAAGTCTCTCTCAATATTGGGCAGAAAATAGCCTTTCACCAGTTTCGCCCACTATAATATGGGATGCAGCGAAGGCTACCGTGCGCGGTTAGCTTATCTCCTATTGCTCTTTCAGAAAGAAAACAATGGAGAAAAACAGGTTACTTGAATCCAAAGTGATTAGGCTGGAACAGATCCATAAGCAATCTCCCACCCCAGAAAATTTCAAGGCATTAATTGCTGTCAGAACTAAGCTTAATATAGAATACACTAACCACGCTCGAAAACTGCTTCTCTATACTAAGCAGAACTATTATGAATTTGGCAACAGATCGAGCCACCTCCAATTGAAAAAACAGATTAGTGAGCGATCCATTACTGTAATAAAAATGGATAAAGGGGAAGCCATTTATGATCCGTCAAGTATTAACAAGACTTTTAGAGATTTCTATAAATCCCTTTATTCGGCAGGACGGTGTGATCCAGATGGAGCTGCTTATTTAAATAATATCTCTTTGCCTTCTATCTCGGAAGAGGACCTCTTTTCTCTTGATGCAGCCTTTAGCCCGAGTGAGGTATGGGCAGCAATCCAGTCAATGCCAAACGGAAAATCCCCTGGCTCAGATGGGTTCCCTGTGGAATTTTTTAAAAAGTTCTGGCTGGAGATTTGACCTATTTTCCTGCCGGTGTCCGTACAAGATCTGCTCGGGTGCAAGATCGGCTCGGGGTCCTTCGACTGCCGATGACGTCAAAGTACGGCAAACCCATTCGGACAAAATACACTACACATCTATACTGTTGGAAAGAATTTAGCAGTGTCGTTATTAAAATAATGTTTCTTAAGATGTAAGTTTGTGTTTATAATGGTATTTGTAAAATAAAACACTACATTTCATTCATAATGTTGAACTCCTCTTTGAGCACATCCCTTGAAGGATCATAGGTATTAGCAACACCTGTGAAATTGTATTTGCAGGAAAGAAGTGTGTCCCGCGCTCAAAGGGAGGGAAATACAGGAAAAAAGAGGAGGACTAATAAAAATGGAAAATAACTCATGTCAGAAGAGGGGAGAGTTTCACAAATCCAGTTAAAGATAAGATTGTCGAAAATTTTGTGTAAGGGGCCCCATGTGTGTGTTCGCCTTGGGCCCCCAAATTGCTAAATCCGCCACTGATTATAGCCAAAGCAGTTGAGTGATTGGCCCTGAAGCCATACTGTCCATTATTTAGAACACTATTTTCCTCAATAAACTTATCCATTCGTGTAACAAAGATTTTTTCCATAATTTTAGAAAACTGTGGAAGCAATGATATTGGTCGATAATTAGTAAAATTATGTTTGTCACCATTCTTAAATAATGGGACCACTTTAGCAATTTTCATTGCATCAGGGAATACTCCCAATGAAAGTGACAAATTGCATATATAATCTGTAAACGGTTCAACAGCAGTTTCAGTTATCCAAATCCTCATTATCAGTAGATCTTTTGTTTCCACAGTTTTTTAACAATATCAATCACTTCATTCTTCTCAACCTTAGTAAGGTGAATGCTGTGAGGATTTTCTGTAATAGTATTCAGTTTGTCTTCCACATTTGGTTTTAGAATTATCAAACTAGTCCCTACACTTACAAAGAAGTCATTAAACTCTTTAGTGACTTCTTTGAAATCTTAAATATCAGTGTGCCCCTTGACAAAGTAACTAGGCAAATTAGAATCAGCTTTATTTACCCTGGTCACACGGTTGTTTATTCCCCATGTAGCTCGTGAATTGTTTTAATTTCTGCTTAACAATTCACTATAATAATTCTTTTTGTGTTTCCTTATGATTGTGGTTAATTTATTTTTAGATTATTTATATCCTTCCTCTGCCTCCTTCGTCTGTAATTTAAGAAAATGTCTGTACGAAGTGTTTTTCTTTACACAGGCATTCTTTATGTATGCCATTAGTCAACCCAGGATGTAGTTCACTGCCAACCTTAGTTTGTTGTAATTTACAGCGTTTATTAAATATGAATTTATCATATGCAACATTAACATCCTTAACATAAACTTCCTTCCAGTTTTGTATCCTGAGGTTATAAATAAGTGCATCTATAGCTTTAATAGATTTATCTCTTGTGTTTGAATTTATTTTTGTGCTTTACCCAATGAGTTAATGGTCACTGATATCAATCAGTCATCAATATACCACTCTTAATAACTTCATGCTTTTTATTTGTTAAAATATTATTAACAATAGTAGCACTCAGTGTAGTAATCCTAGGTGGTTTGGTGACTAAGGGTAAAAGACCCATACTAAACACTGAGTCAACAAAGTCGGATGTTTTTAGTCTCCCAAGATTATCTAAATTTATATTAAAATCACCACATAAATAAGGTCTTATTCTTGACTGGATCAACCAGCTCACTTATTTTGTCAGTAAATGTTTACCACATCAGAACCAGGTGTTCTGTATACACAACTAATTATTATACCGTATTTTTCTTTAACATTACTAACTTCTATAGTTACTACTTCATAACATTTTTTTCACAGATGGTCATTTTTTCAACTAATTTTGATTTCAAGTCTATAGATATATACAAGGCTACACCACCTTTTTTATTTATGTTTCCACCTTCTAGTTACTAATATGGACAGATCAATATTGGTAGAAATTCTTTGATATTTATTGTGATTGTAATGAGGCGTCTTATCGTTATTTCGCCATCCAAAGAGTTTCATGTCTTTTTATTTCCAGTCGTAACCTTTTTAGAAGCTCCTTTCCACCTTTAGCTTGTCTCTGTTTTCCTCGTAGCTGCATTATTTCATGTGTTCATCTCTCACTGCTTTATTTTTTATCCCGTGTCTTATGCATCATGCGTCCCAATGTCTGCTCGACACCACGGCAAATGGTAACCCTTATCTAGATGCACCACCCCGGAGAGCGCGAGCTCTCAGTCTCTGCGGCCGCAAAAGAAGGCAGAATCCAACCGAGAGGCTTCCAGGTGTTCCAGCCCCTCAGGTCCACTACAGGTACAACCAAATCCACTGGAGGCCACAGCTTGACTGGTTCCAGCTCACATGAATGGTTCTGGGTTGTCTCCTCCATTCACATTTGTGCCGAGCATCGTTTTGTTTAGCATCCAGGCTGAAGTCAGTCATGTTTCTGTTTGCTGTTGTGCCCATTTGGACTTGGGTTGACTCTAAAAGTGGTAGATGTGTGGAATTGTTTCTGTCTGGAGGTTTTAGTAAAATCTAATCAGTGGTCTGAGATGTTTTACCAAAAATGCCAGAAAATGCAGGAAAACGAGCAAACTCCTCATGCACAAAGCTAAAGATTACAATCTGGATTGTGTGTATGAATGTTTGAGCACTAATTCACACTAAACTAGCTTAACAGAATAAAAGCCTTCGTTTGTTGCTGTTTTTTATGGTTTAGTTGATCTGTGTTGATTCTGTTTCTCTTGTGCTCTAGGGCCCGGTGATATACGCCCAGCTGGATCATTCAGGAAGTAAAAACTCCTTCCACAAGATCGAGCCGGTGGTCTACGCTGACATTTGTAAAAACTGAAGACGGGGACCAAAAGAAACAAAGAAAACACTAAAAAGTTTGAGACCTCCGTTAGCTGCTCACAGGGAGGGTGGGAACCGTTCAACAGGGACAAAACTGGTGTCGTTTCTCTTTTCTCCGTATTTTGTCCTCTGAACGCATGATGCTGTTACATGATAGTGTCTTAACGTACTTTGTTGTTACGGCTAAAAAAAAAACCACTCCATCATACGAGCCTTTTAAAAAGGAGTTCTCAAGTACAGGGATCAAAATAAAAATATCATTCCAACTAAAAATATTTAATTTTGTAAACTTTCTTTAATCCCCTCTCACTCTGAGATGCGTTTACAGACCGTTGCACCGACGCCACTAAATCCACTTTCATAAACCGTCAACATCACATCAGTAGCTGTTTGTTTGGCTGTTTTTTTATTTTAATGCACATTCTTACAACAAATTTTTGCATATTTATTAAAATATATCTTTATATTTTAAATGATCTCCATTAATTCATGGTCACTTCAGCCTCCGATATCCTGCTTGGTGTTTATCAAACTTTAATTTGATCATAAAAACCTCTCTTGAACCAGGCGCGTGACCTTTTTGACCCTTCATTTGAGTAGTTGGTCACGTTAGCGTCTGCCTCCTCCAGATGGAATCAATTTCTTCTGTTTAGATTTATGCCGGGTGTTTCTAAACTTCTGATTTCCGCCTTAAATAGCTGCTAGAAAAATGTCTTTCTTTTATTACCAAACTACACATTAAAATGTTTTTAGGACCCCTTCCTTTGAAGTGTGCACCAAAAAAAATGTTTATTTTTCTTTAAATCACAAAAACACACAAACAGTAGGATTAATGATGGAAATGGACCCGTTAAGTTTTGATCCTCATGAAAAGGGTCTGCCGTTCTAAAAATAACAATAACAGGTATAGTTGTTTCCTAGCAGGTGCTAATGAAAGAAAAACGAGCCTCAGGTCCTGAACAACCAGAGTCTTGCATATTTATTTTTGTTAGCATGGAGATGAGTTATATTCATGCGAATATTGAGTTTTCTTTTTTGTTCTTTGTCTTTTAAACCTCTCGTGTTTGAAAGTTTTGTTACATATCTGCGTTGATCACATACTAACTGCCTTCAGAGCTTTTTTGGTTTAGAGACGGAATAATTTAAATGAACTCTGAACCAGAAACGAAATGAAAAGCTGCAAAGAACAGTCCCATCCTTGGAATTATCTCCCTTATCAGAATACAGAAACGTGAAAACAAAAATCGCCAAATATGTACGAAACCTCGGAGCGTGCACAGTGATTTTTGTGCAAAAAATATAAAAAGGTTTTCTTGTTGAGCTGCTCGTTTTGAGTCTTTCTAATGTGAAAGACGTCGATCAGAATAAAAAAATGTCTTTTTGGTTGAAAGAAGTGACTGAAAAAACCCTGAAACATGAAGAAAAATTGATACCAGTCGAGTAAAATTTACAAAAATCTGAATAAATGAAAGTTTGGATTAAACGCATGTTTTTTTTTCATATTAATGTACATGTACTCGGTGCAACAGTCTGTTTTGTCTCCACCGTGGCGCGTTTCCATATTGATTCCATATAGACGTAGCTCGGACATCGCTCGCGGTAACGTTGCATGCAGTTCTTCTAACATCCGTGAAGTGAAGTTGGTACTTTTACTCAGCTAGGAGAAGCCGTCCCACGTCGTGTTACTGTGAATGCTTCCAGCTCACCGTCAAAAAAAAAAAAAAAACAACTCCTGGCATGTTGTTGTGGTACCCTTTTTACTCCCGTGGAACTTTCACCTCAGTGGAACAAAAATCCTCTTTAAGTCGTGATTTTGTTTTTAAGTTAATGATTTTAAATTTTATTTTTAAATCAAATCTCCACCCACTGTCTTTCCCGCTCATTTTTCTTTTTCTTCACTGCCCTCTAAGGTTGTGACTTTAAAATTAATATATTCAGTATTTTTAATTCATTTTTGAAAAAAAAAAAAAAAAAAGTTCAATTGAGGTGAATTTTCTTCTTTTATAAAAACTGGGAGGTTTTGCTTAATGAAACAACTTCCAAACACACTGCATATAATTTACTAACACGCAAAACATAATACTAATGTTATTTTTTAATCTATATTTTATGTAAATCTCAGTTTTATTTTTCTCACTTATGGGCCAAATATCAGATTTATTTTCCAGATACTGTCGAGCTTTAAATGCATTCCAGATGTCAGTTTTTATTTCCTTTTGTCTTAAAGCATTTAAAAGCCAAATTTGTTATGTATGTTTGTTTCCATCGCCTATGAGGATGATTTGTTTTGCAGCTCGTGACTCAGAATACAGTAACTTTCCACGCCGACCCGTGTTTGTATTTAAGTTGAACTCATCGTTTAAAGATTTTGTGCTGTTTACTGTAACTCATTCCAGTGTGGTTCGGCTGTGGACGTCCTTCTAGAGGACGCTGGTTTTGCTGTAGAGGTCAAGAAAGTTGCTTTATTTGTCTTTTATTTTGTAAAATCAAACAAACGTGCAGTTTGCTCAGGACTGATTCAGAATGAGCCGACTTGATGATTTATTCAGTCAGCAGGTGGGGAAATAAGAAAAACAGTATCTGAAAAAAGTTCTAATTAGATTTCTTTTTAATTAAGAACTCATTATGTTGCAAATTAGAATTTCTTTAAGGAACAAAAACATCTTGCAACAAGGTTCCCAAGGTTCTTCCCAAATGTTCTCAAATTTCTCATGTGAGCCGAGATCAAATTTCCTCTCAGAGAGCCTTTGGAGCTCCTCTCAAACTCTTCTCAGTTTAGTCCCTGTGAGTCAAAAAGTGCTTTGGGAAGGTTTGGAGAACTAAGAAACTAAATCAGGACCAAAATAATACAAATCTGACATTCCGAGCGCAACAAATCTGCAACTGAAACAAGTAATTCTATACAAATTCCAAATGAATCGACACCTTGTGAGTAAATGGCATCAAAAGATTTTGCAAAAAAACATTAAAAATTGTCTTAAAGTTCCAAATCTGTTCAGTTCCAGCTGAAAGTTTACATGCTCTCTGAATGTTTATCCTGGCTTTCGGGCTTTACCAAGATTTGTTTTCATTTACATCCTTCGGAATCTCCTTTCCAATCAGCGCGGGTCCAGATTTGACTTTGTGCCACGTTTCAACACGTTAAAGAACCAAATATTAACGTCTAAAATGTGATTCTGCCTATTTCATGATCTTTAATCAAGTTTCAGGAAAATGTTTTTTTTTTTTTACGGTGAATGTGTTAGAAAAGTTTGAGATTAAAGGGAGGAGATGAAATCTGCAGAAACTTGTAACAGAATGAAAGGAAATTTAAGGTGATTGATCATTACAAACCTGAATGTAAAAACTATAAAACCGTATCGCTCACAAGAGATGATCAAATAGTTAGAAAAGGTGATCATTTAGAATAAGTCACCAACATGAGTTGATGTTCTTAGTTGAGTTTCTAAAGTTGACTGCATCATTGGGATGTCACTGAAAACTATAAATGTTACCCGTTTCTGCCAAGTTTTAATGTTAAAACCTAAAAACATTAAAATCTACTGCCTTAAGAGCTGTGATGCTCATAAAAATCCGTAAAAAATTTAGCTCTGGTAAATTGATCTAAAATAACTTGATGTGATTTCTGGAAATGATTAAATGTAAAAACAGTTTTGATGCATTTATTCTCAGTAAACATAAATGCATCTTAGTGGTTTTCAGTGAACTTGAATGAAGTTTTTTTCTGACTAAAGGAATCCTGATTTCAGCTCATTTTGACTCCACCTGATGCAGACTGTCGTCTTCCATTTTTCTGTTTTCTTCTTGGTTCCTGTTATTTTTTTGTTGCCACGCAGCAGCATGCACCTCGACCAAACAGAGAAAAGACCAACCGTGTATGATACCAACAAACCACAAACTGCTGGTCGCTTTTCTCCCGATTGTGACTGCCTGCAGTGTTTAGTGCTGTTGTGAAAATTGTGACGTAAAAATTAAACTATGAGAAACTATGTTTCCCAGTTATTCCAAGGAGCTTTTACGTGCAGTTCCTGGGGGTTCGAGCGAACGCAGGATGAACTGTTCGCCCACGATGAGTATGTGCTCGGTGTTTATTTGATGGTAAATAGTCGTTTAATTGTTTGATGTGTTCTGTAAAACCTGCACTATGTCTTGCATTACGAAGACAACCATTTCCCTGTGATTTTGTTGTTTTTATTTCTCTCTGAACGATCATGGCCTCTGTTCTTTAAAACTGGAATGTTGTACATTTAGTGCCTTTTTACATTTCATCTGCTAACTTGAACATCTGCTTGAAATAGAAGAGAAAAGATTCATTTATTTTCTTTTGATTGTATTTTTTATAAGCATATCGCCTCTGTATCCACTGTCTCAAATTTTATATAAAACCTACTTCTGGCCATATTCACGTGTTTGCTCTTATTATTATATTTGGACTTTATTGTTGGATCTTAAAAACAGGATCAGTGCTCTAAAAGTATTTTAAACCAGTACCTACAGAGCAAGAGCGTCCAGAAGGGGGCGTCACACTGCAGTGAGAAGGGGGATCAACTAAGATGTAGCATTAAGTTAGGATACATTTTTCGTTTATTTTTAACATCTGAATATTTGAATCACTTACAAATTTGGATAAATTGTGAAAAAGCGGAAAATGTTTCATTCAGTTAAAAAAATTGTTTATAAGAAGACCGTTTGAAACAAACCAAATATTTAATACTGCTGTATTTAAAAGAAAAATCATTTTTATAACATTTTAATGATCATTGAGCCTATTTTTCTTTAATTTCTCTGAACCAGCTTTTTTTTAAGCAAATAATCACAGATACTGGTAATAAAGTTAGTTACTATTTTAAAGTTTCTTGTAAGAAAATCTGTTTTATTCTAAAAAGCAAAGAAATTAAAATTTGTAAAACTACTTAATATTATTTGAAATTAATTTTTGGGAGAATTATAGATTATTTAAGCTTTTTAACATTCAGGACCGTTTTAAGTACTTTTATTTTTTACTGATTTCTGAGTTTTAACCTGAAATGGTTTTACGTACGTCAAAATCAAAACCCAACGTAATGCGAGATCTCGCGAGATTTGGAAAGACTAGATTTAGCTAGTACCACGATAAAATTTAGCCGAAATATTTTAAATTGATTGCGTTTTAGCTATTTATTTGTGTTTTATAAAGCTAGTTAGCAGCGGCGACCAGGTAGTAAATTTTAAATAACTGTTTAATGGTTACTGAAAATATATATCTCTCATATAAGCTCTTTCATATATTATTATAAGCTCTTTTATATGAACAAATATGTATCTCTCACTTATGCTCCTTATATATTATCATAAATACATTATTATATGCCTTTTCATGGAATCTTGTTATAATATCGAAAACCTCTCTGTGCCTTTTCTGCTCAAGCTGAACAGCTGCATAAGGGAGTGAAAGCGTTCCTTCCTTCAGTTCCTCAATACAAGAACAACTGTCTTTGTTAGCAAAGGATGTTGCAGGATGTGTCCTGATCATCTCAAGGTTGCATGTCCTTGGGATGAATTGGTCTTTCATTAACAAGGCTATTAGCTGACGTGCGTCTGCAGGTGCAGATGGCAGAATTACGTGTGTGTATGGCAAACTACGTATGTAACATTCCTGTAATCTTCAATAAAAATCAGCCGTTTTCAGCAGAACGGCGAGAGTCTGTCCGAAGCATCTGGCAAGAGCAGGTCGCGGGACTTGCTGCAGAGACTCTCCCCCTCATGAGCGGCGAAACAGTGAATGGACTTCTGATCATTTGTCTCCTCGTTCTGTCAACTTAAAAGGTGTTTAACTCCATCTACTCCGTACCCGTGCTTGGTCTAACGGAAGAGAGACCAACAAATTTGGCGTCACGAACAGGATTTTTTCTTTTTGAAGAAAAAGGAGTTTTTGGAGGACAATTTGACCAACCGACCCAGTGAACGATCTTGGCACAGAACACCGCGGTGGAAAACAAGGTGAGCAGAACCTTATTTTCTAAAATCTGCTCATTGGATTTATCCAAAGCCTTTTGTGTCCGGAATCATAGTAGCTGAGGTCCTAAAATAATAGTTGGAGAAGAAAGTGGAGACAAGTGCAGAAAGAATAAGAGATTTTTTGTAATGGTTTAATGGTGAAATGAAATGAGGATTTTTCTAATGGTTTAATGAGTAAATGAGAAAAGGAAATAGTACAGATGAAGGGATGGTGACCCAGGGCTAATAGAGTAGCCCTAAAGTTCCATTTCCAGGTCGTGGCTGACCACACTATTTGCTGACGAGCGGATAGAATATATAACAAGGTTATATAAAGCTTGGCTGGATCCATAGGTGTGGGAACCCTAAAAGTCCACAGGTCAAGGACCTGGTTTTTTTGTGTTAAGGGAAGGGGAGGCTAAAAGAGAGCTCCCTGGATTTTAAGGTCAAGGACCTGGTTTTTTGTGTTAAGGGAAGGGGAGGCTAAAAGAGAGCTCCCTGGATTTTTAAGGTCAAGGACCTTTTGCATGAGATGAGAAAAATGTTCTGAGGTAACTGTTTTTGCATAAGATGATAAATGTTTTGACTGCTTCTGTGTGAAGAGAGCAGTGCTTTTGGCTATTTCTGCGTGCTTTTGGCTGTTTTTGCATAAAATGAGCAATGTTTAAATATGACAAGCAGCCCAGTTGAAGCCACGAGAAATAAGGTTTTATTGAGAAAGTCAGCGGAAGAGGCGATGAAGAAAAAGGGGTAGATGTTAACAGTAGAGGTAACTGGAGAAAGATTTGGGAAGTGAAGGCTGCAGAATCGAGAGAAAAAAGGCACAGCTGTAGACAAGCTTCACTGTGTGTGTAAGCTGAGTTCAGCCTGTGTGTGTGAGGCGCAGCAAGAGGCTGCTTACGGCTCTGGATTGAAAGTGCAGCACTAGGAGAGTGCAGAATGCAGAGCAGAGTTTTGGGAGCTCCGTGTGTGTGTGTGTGTGAAGGCCTGATGCGGTACCAGAAAATAAATAAATAAGATAATAAGAGCTTTAAAAAGTTGCAACTCGTATATGTAAATTACACTGCAGTGCTAAAATTAATGTTTGGAGCTACGCAAAATTCAAATTCTGCAACCCTGTTCTGATCAGTCTTTGAACAGAACACCACCAGTTAATAAATAAAAGGTTTTTAAAGTAACATATGTATATGTGTATACATATATATACATAAGTAGTGTACAAGCGTGATAATCATTTGTGTGCGGGGCAGCATGTGAGTGACCCCGATCTGGGGGTTAAGTGACCTGGAGATGAAAAAAAAAAAAAAAAAAAAAAAAAAAAAAAAAAAACAATAAGAAATGCAAGTAAGGTTGTATATGACAGCTTTATTTCAGAAATATATGGATATACATATATATAAAGTCAGATAAGCTGCTAAACAGTAAAATCAAAACAGATCTGCAGAAAATAAATATATAAACTATTCCTCAGAGTGCTCTCAAAAAATTGCAATTGGATTTGCTCTAATGTTACATAAGTCCTGCTTAAAAGCATAGTGAGCAATAAATTCTGAAAATAACCAGTGCAGTGTTAAATAAATTCTGTGCTTAAAATATTATATATATATAGAGAGAGAATAAATAAGTGACGAACTGACTTACTTTAAAAAAAAAAGACTGTGACAAACAAAGAATGTCGTCTGTGCCATGTGAATGAGTGGATGCGTGTCTTCTTGCATGAGCTGCTTTCGCTGGATCTTCTGAATGACTCAGTTTTTAATAGAGGGAGCAGCTGCTTGAGAAACAGGGTGCGGTCCATGTTTTTGCTAGACGGTTATTTAGTTCAAGAGACTGTGGAAACAATAGAAAAAGAATTTATCGTTAGTGTGAGGACAAGAAAATCCCTTAAAATACAAAAGTTGTATGGTCGTGGTTATAAAGGAAGTATTTTGTCTGATTATGGGCCGTGGAGTCAGCTGGACTCCCTCGCTCTCACAGTTTTTCTGTGTAACATGCAGTTTTAAGCCATTTGTGACTTTAGAAAGGATATTTTTCGGTGTTTTGGACGTACCTTAAGGCTTCTGGTTAGGGTATTCAGGAGATCCTTCCTCTCGGACAGATCTAGTGAGAATGACTGGAGTTTCAGCCTGGGGACCTGACTCCACCCACTTTTACACACAGGAGTTCCGCAGTCTAAAAATAGCACAGGGTGCTGCGAAAAGCAGCTCTGAACCTCTCAGGATCATCTTTATGAAAACCATAAAATTAACAAATAATCAGTAAGGAAATAAAATATTTGTTAAATCTTGCTATAAAACAAAATCCAATAATTGTCTTGCCTCAACTTTAAGAACCATTAACGTTAATGGCTGGATTTTGGGACGCTGAATAATGAAAAAACAGATAAACTAAGTATTATTTCCTGTAACCTGGCTAGAAACTGTACTAGGCTGTTTTGAGTAAAAAACTGGTAGTTATTTTCCCAAAATAAAATAGATAAATAAAAAATGAAAGGAGGGATCTTGCATTTGGGATAGATTGTGCCTAAAGTTTAAAACCTGTGTAGAACCGATTTGACGAGTCAGAAAAATTGTGCATAGGAAATAGTCTAGATTTACCTTTGAGTCAATAAAGTTGACTAAATATTAGAAACCTTCGTTGATTTTGATTTGTAAAAAAGAAAGTTCTGTCCTTTCAACTCAATCAACATATTTAAGGAAAACGTTTGCTGTGCATTGTGGAGGCATGAACTTTACTGGGTGGGCCTGTCACAACCAGCTGCAAAGAATGTTTGGGTCTGACTTCTATACAAAGAGAACCTGGAAGCCCTCACCAAAAACTGTGACTTATAACATCAAGACGGGGAGCACTACAAGATGGGCAAAGAGGCAGAAACTTATTTGCCCTGCTGCTGATGAAACAAAGTACAAAAGGGGGAGCATGTGTGCTAACATGTGAACTTTAATCAATGACGGTGGTCATCCTGGACTTACAAAGAGAGGCTCAAAAGAGACTGTTTCCTATGGTTACACCCAGTAAAAGAGTGCTTGCTGCAGTCAGGTAATGAACAAGGCTTTTTGGCAACAACCAGTTGAATTGATGAAATGTCAGAACTGTGGAAAATTTACTAAACTACTGTAGAACATAGTTAACTGAGAAAGTTAGCCTAAAAAAAGATAATAATAATATCAATAAATAAATAAATAATAGGATTAGTAACCTGGATTTCAGCCCAACTCACCATTGGACGTCAATATAATCTTTATTGTCCTAGGATTCTCAGCTGCAGCGGACATGCAGTAAAGCCTTATTTTCTTTTCAAAACGGAATACATCAGCGTCATCACTTATTTTCATTGGTTAAGGAAACGGTGTCTATTTATAAGTCTAGGAGAACGCTTTAGGCTTCAACAGTTCTCTCCTTCGAGCAAACATGCGCAAATTTCCGGATAGTTTATAGTAACGTTCCATCCCATTCCATTCATTGCATAAAAATAAACATTAAATGAATAATTTGGCATCCAGCTGACTAAATGATTCATGGAACATCTCATCCGAGACAACAGTGTTGTTTCAGCTCCGTTGAGTTTCCCAACAGATCTAGCCAAACCTAGCTGATCCTATATTTTTCTATCAGCTGTAAGTTCTAACGTAGAAAATAATGTCACAAAAATATTGAATAATTGTACCCCTCATTCGATAAAAAATTATGTTCACATTTTTATCTTGTGAAATCTTTAACATAATATTTTTAATTGGCCTTTTTGACGACAATTGGCTAAAAAGTCTTTAAGATTATCATCACAGGATGGCATGATAAATAAGTAAATAACATAAATAAATAAATAGACAAAAATAAGAGAGAAAAAGCAAAATTAATTAAATGAAACGTAATAGTGATAAAACGTTAAATTGATCTAAAATCTGTCATTCAGCGCCACTGGAAAAAGGAAGAGGATAGGGGAGTATTTCTTAGCACAAAACACGTTATTGATTTAGCAATGCAGCTTAATTTCAGATGCTTTAAGGATGATACTAACTTGTGTTATAGATGGAGGAGTAGCACAGAAACACTTCTAGATGAGGAGATAAGGAAAAAAACTGCTGATTACCAATACTATGCACAAACAAACCTGTAACTGCAGTTTCGTTATTTATGAATTAACTTTAAGTAGTGAATTAATTCTTAGGATTTCTTGTGCGAGTAGTGTTCCTAAAAAAGAAAGAAAGAAAGAAAGAAGGTAAGAAAGACAGGTAGTTTAGGTAAGGGACAACCTGAAACTATTTGGTTGAATTGATAGTAAAAGTGGTTGTCCTAATTTTTAATTGGAGAGATCACACCGCAACGTGAGTTTAGAACAGCAGTTATGGGAAGTTTTGTTGGATTAATTTGATTACACGCCTTAGGTCTTATTTTTTCTTTCCACTGATTTAGCGTTAGGTTAAGTATTTCACACTTTCGCTTCAGTCTGACATTTGCTTGGTGTGTGAGGGCACAGAGACGTGTATGGACCGTGTGTTTGACTGTGTTTGTCTTGTTTGTTTGTTTATTTATCTATATGGGCATGGCCGAGCCTTGAGAAACATCAACAAAGACATTGGACTATTCTGAGTAAATTAACCAATTCAAATTCAAATTCAGGATCCTGAAACAATTTGGCTATAACCTCTAATTGATGAAGGACATCTTAAGAATTCATTATACAAGGATTCCTCTCCAGTGTTGCCGGAACTGTTATAAAACCCATGCATGGTTGTATATTTTAGTTTGATCATTTATACTCATTGAATTATTGTTGTTTGCTTTATGTTTTAATTTCTTTGCAATTTTTTCTCTGTGACACAGGTGGAGATGCTGGTGGCAAAATGGATCCCACACATTTCTTTCTCCCACACACATTCTTACTCTCTCTCTCTCTCTCTGTGTATGTGTGTCTGTGTGTGTCCATGTCGTGATGTCACTGTACCTTTAATTGCGCTTGCTGTTCGTAACTGTATGTGTCTGATGTTGAAGGTATCAGAGGCTAGGGTCAGTAAGAGCTAGGACATTTTTGTGCATAACCTCTAATCCCTAGGCGATCGGTCCGGGGAACTTCTGGTCCGGCCGGAGTGTGAGCCTTCCTACCAACTATCTGCCGAGATCAAGGACTGCACAAGTCGAGAAAGCCTTCATTGGACCAAAACTACACACACGAAGAGGCTTCGCCTTCGGTGCCAGGCGTCTGGGTCCTGCTAAAAGTCACCAAAAGGAAGTGGACGGAGCCGAGGTGGACCGAGCCATACAGGATCACGGAGAGGACATCACACGCTGTCCGGCTGGACGGGAGGAGCCTAACCTGGAAGAGAAGCAGCTGACATCTGCCTGACCAGAAAAATACCCAAGGACCAGGACGAGAAGCAGCTGACATCTGCCTAACCAGAGAAAGGATCCAAAAACCAGGAAGAGAAGTAGCTGACTGCAGTAGCATGCCAAGCTGCCACCACATCCTGCAGGACGAGAATCATGACATCATCACCCCCTGCAGCTGCCTGGAGCCAGTGAAGGGTCTTCAACAGGGGGAAGAAGTAACCACCCTATGAACATTCTACAAGGGTTCTATTTAACACCCTCATTTATTTTACAAGGGTAATATTTTACACCCTCCACCTGCTGACCCAATTATCCAGATGCCCTTGTTACTAGCCAATCCTAACATCTATTTGGGAGGGGAACTCTCTGATGATAGTGATGACTCTCATGATGAAGAAGATGTTGTTAGAGTGTGAGAATGTTCAGTGATTTATGTAACCATCCCTTCACCAGTTCATTTTTATGATTTTTTTGTTTGTTTTGTTTTATTTTTTGTTGATCATTGATGTCCTAGGCATGCACACTCTATGCCAACAGGTGTTCGCCCCAAAATTGAGATATGACAAATGGGGGGACATGGGGGAATTTTCCCTATAAACATATGATAATTAGGGTTTTTCGCCCTCATATGGAGTTGCATGCGATCCATACATGTTGTAACATGTTCAGTTAAAAATATGATCATGTTTTTTTTTTGTATTAGTTTACTGCTGGAAATATGAGAAGCTGTAGCCTGATTGATTGTTTGTATTTGTATTTTAAAACTTTGCTTATCGGATTCTTTTTGATGGAATTTGGTGTTATTGTTTTGATTTCTTATATCTTTATTGAACTCTTAAAAGAGTTCAAAAGGGGGATTGAAAATATATATCTCTCATATAAGCTCTTTCATATATTATTATAAGCTCTTTTATATGAACAAATATGTATCTCTCACTTATGCTCCTTATATATTATCATAAATACATTATTATATGCCTTTTCATGGAATCTTGTTATAATATCGAAAACCTCTCTGTGCCTTTTCTGCTCAAGCTGAACAGCTGCATAAGGGAGTGAAAGCGTTCCTTCCTTCAGTTCCTCAATACAAGAACAACTGTCTTTGTTAGCAAAGGATGTTGCAGGATGTGTCCTGATCATCTCAAGGTTGCATGTCCTTGGGATGAATTGGTCTTTCATTAACAAGGCTATTAGCTGACGTGCGTCTGCAGGTGCAGATGGCAGAATTACGTGTGTGTATGGCAAACTACGTATGTAACATTCCTGTAATCTTCAATAAAAATCAGCCGTTTTCAGCAGAACGGCGAGAGTCTGTCCGAAGCATCTGGCAAGAGCAGGTCGCGGGACTTGCTGCAGAGACTCTCCCCCTCATGAGCGGCGAAACAGTGAATGGACTTCTGATCATTTGTCTCCTCGTTCTGTCAACTTAAAAGGTGTTTAACTCCATCTACTCCGTACCCGTGCTTGGTCTAACGGAAGAGAGACCAACATTACTTTCTGAAAGTTTTGTTCAAATACGTCCAGTGGTTTCAGAGATAATTTAACCAGCAGAAGGAAGCGTTGAACTAATGTACAAGGTAAGAAAAAAAAAGCACCGAGTTATGGTTTTTCCATGATTTATCCGTGAAATTACTGGTTAATTTGTTGAAGCAAATGCTCCACTGAATGAAATGTTTTTCTCGAGGTGTACATAACAGATGGAGACCGCGTTAAACCTTCCTCCAGCAGTTGGCGCTTTTTTGTCTTTAATAGAGAAACCAAAAGTCTGGGAATCCCGGTGTTGTGCCAAAGTAGTTACCCCCGTCAAAAATTGTTTCCCCAATAGTTTCGTGATGTTGTATCGTGCCGTGTGGAATAACCTGCTGGGAATACTTTGTAGTGAAAAATACTTTGATACTATAATACTGTAAAACCAGACGTGATCATGGAAACACGTCGCTCTTCGGTGAATTTACACTCGGTTTACACTTTGTTTTTGTTGGCGTTGCTATCACGAAATAGTTTATTTGCAAAATCAATCACAGTATAACCAATAACTACAGTAACGTCGCAGAGGGTTTCTTCACAGCAAAAGTTAAGGAGGGATACAGATTTTATCAGGCTGTGTGGCACCAGCTGCCAAAATGTGTGCCCCCCAATCTATAATGAATGGGGAAACAATTTTTGACGGGGGGTAACTACTTTGGCACAACACCTGTCAGTAATGGACCAGCCCCCGAGCTCGTCGTTTGTAATACGACCCAGGCGATGTGAATGAGAAACGACACTGCACATAAAAGATGAAGAATGAAAGGATGGCGAATTTAAAACCTGACCTACGATTGCAGCAGACTAAACACCAGGTAAGAGTCCTGCTTTATATACGATTATATTTACTGTTGGTACTTCTGTTAGTGACACAGTTCTTAACTCTTCCTCCACAATATTTAAAATAAAAGCAGACATGTTTTCTTCTGGTTTAACATTCTGAATATAATTCTTGTTTAAGTGCTGCATTTTTTTAGTCGTTCTGAAAATGCAACACCAAACGTTTCTCCTCATCCCTTTGAGTTTACTCATATAACACTTATTACATTGTAGTAGAGTTTTAGCCGTATTCAAGATCATCATATTTAGTTTCTACATTTATAAAAACCATCTAAATGTTGAAATTAGTAAGTAAAGTTTATTTATATAGCACTTATCACATAAGTTTTGTTGTGCAGCACTTTGGTGTTTTTACAAGAGAAAGGTGCTAAATAAATACATTTTACTTAGTGAAGACACAAAGTGCTTCACAAAGACCAGCAAAACAATCAAAGTCAAAATGATCATAAAACAAAACAACAAAATAGAGAAGAAAGATAATTAAAATCAGAAAACACAAAATATTTGTACAAATAGTAATATAATTTCAAAACGAATTGGAACAATTTACTGCACCGCAATGCAACCATACAGCTGTGTTCTAATTAACAGCAATAATTTTAATAATAATACGTTATAAGGAAATGTTAACTCTTTGTAAAACATTAATTTGTGTTTTAAATGTAAATGAAGCTTGTTGCAATACATAAAAATATTAATAAAACACGCACAGCTAAAGGTTTGAATATTATAAAGTTAAAACAAATTTTAATGTAGTCCAGCTACATTTTGTGTAAATAAAGATGCGGTGAAGTTAGATTTTTGCTTTTGTGGAAGATAGTTTTAAACGTTTCAGTGTTTCTGGATCCTTTCAAGAAATAGAGTTGTTATTTAATCTTCCCATATATTTCTTTCAGAACAGAACACTCAATGAAGACATTTTTAATATAAATATCTGTGCTGCCCTCGTGTGGCAAAAGTTCAGATTTTATATGTAATAATAATAAAAATGTTGTAATTCTCAGTAACTAATTGTAAAATGCTACTAAATTCGTCATAAAGGCAAAAAGTAAACAAAGTGAAAAATTAATCCTGACAGATTGTTTGTTAGAGGTAAATAGAAATTAAAATACGTGAACTTGAGTCTTGACAGACAGGAACAGCTTCAGTGATTTAAATCTAGATTACAGTAAAACTTGATGAGGTTGAAAGAATTAGATCAAGAGTTTAATGTAAGACTAAAACCAGAAATAAAGGGGTTTAAATTTGTGAAAGACAGAATTAGAAAAGATTAAATGGATGTCTCAATCCGTCTGGCTGGTTTTACAAATCTGATCGAAGCAACTAACTTCAGACCCCGCCACAGTTCTTCAGTCAGTCTGAATGTCTTTTGTTTCTTTAAATAATCCCAGATTTTCCTCCTAGTTGAATCTGTTTTACTCAGACTACGTCTGGAGTTGATTTATGTTTGAGACCCAGCGTCTGATGTCATTCATTTATTATAAACTAGGAACCTTATGTTCTCTACAGTGAAAATATTAACTTGCGGTTTTAAGAAGTAGTGCCACAAAATTGTAACGTTGCTTATTTTTTGATAATTTCAGACTAAATCAAGAGATTAAATCTCGCAGATCTGTATTTTTCTCACGTTTTCCCATCCAGACACTTGTACAGTCATTCCACGTTTTGTCTGTTGGTTGTGTTACTCGTCATCGTTACGGTGATGTGTGTTTACAGTCTGATCAAAGCCACATGACAAGCACTTTTCTCCCACAGCTGTGAAGGGGATGTGTGATTTATTCCCCGTCGCTCCCTCTCAAAATGAGTAAATCTATCAGTAACTTCTGCTCGAGTCTCATCTCAGACATCCCCAAGTAAGGCTGTTTTTGGAAGAGAGGCAGAAAAATGGGATAAATGACAAATAAAATGCCCCAAATTCCAAGTTGGAGTTGGTGTGTGAGAGGAAATCGTCCAGTTTAGGTTGTGGGTTGTCTCCTTGGACTTCCCAGCCCCCTTATATGGTGTTTCCCCATGAGCAGTGGGAGGAGGAAGAGGCAGAGCGATGCTGGATATTTTTACAGGATGTGATGGCTGGACAGCAGCCGGAGTCGGGCCGATGTGGAAGCAGGAGTCAAACAAGCTTCTCGGTTTGTGGGCGTCGGTATCAATCTGAGTGAGCGTCTGAGGATGTGAAATCAGAGGTGCTGCAGAGAAGATTAGTCGCCCAC
This sequence comes from Nothobranchius furzeri, assembly GCF_043380555.1. Classification (NCBI taxonomy): domain Eukaryota; kingdom Metazoa; phylum Chordata; class Actinopteri; order Cyprinodontiformes; family Nothobranchiidae; genus Nothobranchius; species Nothobranchius furzeri. The sequence continues at coordinate 67,759,544 of NC_091750.1, forward strand.
GGAGGTAAATGTGGAGCTTGTCTTACATGGAGGGGCTGCTTTAGTCATGTGGATTTAGTTCAGGAATAATGTTTCATAAAAGGTGGCAAAATATTTAATTGTGTGTTTTATTATCTGAATTAAGTTGCTCATAAGGTAGAAAATATTTAATTTTAATATAATAATGTCAAATTATAGGAGGTTGAGAGGCAATTTTTATTTAAACAGGAAATTATAAAATTGGTTTAGGTTGTGGTTTTATCAAAATAAAAGACTCCCGCTTCACTTTTACAGTCGATAATAAAGCAGCTTAAGTACGATTCCTGCAGAAATAAAGTGTTGAAGTGTAACAAAAACGAGTTTTCAGATCAATCTTTGGTCCTTTTCTTGAGAACACGACGCCTCTGACTTCATTTTATTTATGTGACAGATTCTTTTACTGCAAAAAATGAGATATTCTCTCAGAACAGGTGAAGATAATCTAAACTTTTCTTTTGTTTGGGATTAAACCGCACATGCATGTGCTAAAGCAGAACCCGAGTGGATTTATCAGATAGAGACTGATTATTAGAGATTAGTTTCATTTGTCTTTTAATATTTCCTTATTTTATTTATTTATTTTTTCCAAAAACAAACTGGATACATGTAACAAAGAAATAGAACATCTGGCCTTTAAACTACAGAAAAATATCCTCTGTAACTCTATCCTCTGGTTTTCGTCATTTTTAAATGAATCATGTAAATATTTATGAGCCAATATAGATGAATTAGATTAATAATTAAATCATTACACAATTTTGGGGTCTCAAACATTCATAACTGAAATAATAAATGTAATTTCTTTATTGAAATGTGTGAGAATTATTGCTATAAAAGAGGGAAACACTCTAATGTTTTATCAGATTGTGAAACCCTGTCTGCTTTCTAGAGAGGAGAGATTAAAGCAGCTCTGAATCAAAGATGTTCCTGTTCTTGTCTCGGACACACGGCCGCTTTGATTAATCAAATCTGCACTGAATCAGACAAGAATTTGCCCTTTTTTTTTGTTTCCAAGCCTTGAAAACGTTTTTGTTTCTGTGAAATTTTCACATGCTTATCAGCCTCCCGTCCTCATGGGTACTTACCATTACTTCATTACTAATGACTCCCACATTGTCTGCTCGGCTCTGCTGTTTTGGTTTGTTCAGAAGTAAAACCATCGGGAAACAAAGATTTTGAGCCGTAGAAACGATGAGCCACTGAAGTAAGACAAAACAGAGACTCCTCCTCGTCGTTCAAAACAACAATAATAACAGAGAAATTACTGAGCATGGATGGAAACCCACTGGTTTTCTGAGTCGCTCTGCTCCATAGGTGCCAGTTTAACGTAAACGTGAGATCAGTGAAAGGTCAGAGTGGGCAGCCAGGGCGCACTTCCTTCCCTTTTTCACTCATATCACCTCCAACATGCTTCCTGCACTCATGAGTTTCTGATCTGTGATCTGGACTCTCTCTGTGCAGCAGCGCCATGGCCGTCCTCCAGCTGCTCTTCCTGCTGTTGATCAGCTGTCCCGCCACGCTCGCGCGTCCACGCCGACACCTCCCTCCATGCCAAGTGGTAAGTACTCACTTTTCTTTAACTGTTACTGCATTTTCCCCTCATTTTTATTTCTAATTAAAATAAACAAAATTTACCTTAATTATTTTTAGAGATTTTTTTTATAAAACATCAACATTGCAGAGCAAAGAGGGTCAGTAGTAGAGTCATGTAGCTGTTATCTTTTGTACGTTCTTTCTGTGTTTGTCTCCAAATGAGCGTGCAGCCGCAAACAAAACGTCAGCAAGGTAAAGAAAAACCTTAATTGTGTTTAAAAAAGAACCAAAAATGGAATGTTGCTGTTAGCCAATCAGAGGCAAGATGTCCAACTATCAGGAAATAACTGTTCAAATCCTGCCGTCTAAAGCTACTTTCTCCTCCAGCTGATTTTTACATCCTCAAACAGGCGCACAGGAACATGTTTACCCCTGAGAACGACTTACAAGGCATTCATTCCTACTAGAGACCACTACAGATGTATAAACAACCTTTAAAGGGACTATAAGGAAGTTTGACAGTCAAAACATGTATAGAAATAATAAATTTCTTCTTTCTACATTCTCCTGCAATGCCCTGATCCTGTAGAATGAGCCCTGGCATTTTTACTGTGATTGCCTATTTTTCTGTAAAATCACAGAAAAAGAGAGCTGCTCGGGTCGAGCAGGCTGCTTCATGCGCGTTCACGCTCAGGCATAGCCCGTAGCATTTGCTAGCCATAGCTTTAGTCTTTGTCGCTGTTCCTAACGCCTAGTGACAAAGCTAGCTACATTTCTGAGGACCCTTAGCTACTTTCTGTAGAACTTTCTTCTAGATATTTCCTGCAAATTAGCAACAAAATAGCCATTTTCGCTTCGAACTGTTCTTTGGATTGACGTTGTTTCAGCTGTCATCAAGGATATAAACGTTACAGATAGATTGAACGTCACTGGTGCTTTAGCTCACCTAGTAAGATGTCTGACTCTCATGCAGAAGACCTGGGTTCGACTCCAGTTGTGAACATACACATCCTCCTTGAACTGTCACCTTAACGTGGTGGATGAGTTTGAATGTCCTAATGATCCTAGGAGCTATGTTGTCTTGGGCACTTTGTGCCCCAGGTAGGGTCTCCCATGACAAATTGGTCTTAGGTGAAGGGTGAGACAAAGAACGGTTCAAAGGATCTTTCATGGATGTAAATTCAAAGAGTCGGAGTACCCGGCCCGGAGGGTTACCGGGGTCCCACCCTGGAGCCAGGCCTGGGGTTGGGGCCCGTGAGCGAGACCCAAACGCATAGTGAGGGTCTGCTGGGAACGCCTGGCAGAAGATCCTGTCAAGACGGTCTTCAACTCCCACCTCTGGCAGAGCTTTGACTGCGTCCCGAGAGCAGTGGGGGACATTGACCGAGCGGGCCTTGTTCCACTCTGCGATTGTTGAGGCAGCTGTTGCTAGCTGTGGTCGCAAGGTGACCGGTGCCAGTCGTGGTGGCAACCCCCGTACCCGCTGGTGGACACCAGAGGTTAGGGGAGCCGTCAGGCTGAAGAAGGAGGCCTACAGGGCGTGGCTGGTCTGTGGGTCTCCGGAGGCAGCAGACAGGTACCGGATAGCCAAGCGGGGTGCAGCAGTGGTAGTTTCCGAGGCAAAATCTCGGGCGTGGGGGGAGTTTGGTGGTGCCATGGAAAAAGACTATCGATGGGCTCCAAAGAGGTTCTGGCAAACTGTCCGGCATCTCAGGAGAGGAAGGCAGCAACTCGCTCACACTGTTTACAGTGGGGGATGGAGAGCTGCTGACGTCAACTGGGGCTATAGTCGGACGGTGGAAAGAATACTTTGAGGAGCTCCTCAATCCCACCTATGCACATTCCGAGGAGGAACCAGAGCCGGGAGACCTGGGGATGGACTGTCCAATCTCGGGGGCAGAAGTTGCTGAGGTAGTCAAACAACTACACAGCGGCAGAGCCCCGGGGGCGGATGAGATTCGTCCTGGGTATCTCAAGGCTATGGATGTTGTAGGGCTGTCGTGGTTGACACGTCTCTGCAACATTGCATGGTCATCGGGGGTAGTTCCTGTGGAATGGCAGACCGGGGTGGTGGTCCCCATCTTTAAGAAGGGTGACCTGAGGGTGTGTTCCAACTATAGGAGGATCACACTCCTCAGCCTCCCTGGAAAGGTCTACTCCAAGGTACTGGAGAGGAGGGTCCAATCGATAGTTGAATCTCAGATTGAGGAGGAGCAATGTGGTTTTCGTCCTGGCTGTGGAACTGTGGACCAGTTCTGTACCCTTGCAAGGGTGATGGGAGGGGGCATGGGAGTTTGCCCAACTAATCCACATGTGTTTTGTGGATTTGGAGAAGGCTTATGACCGTGTCCCCAGGGGCACCCTGTGGGGGATGCTCCAGGAGTATGGGGTGGGTGGCTTTCTGTTAAGGGCCATTCAGTCCCTTTACCAGAGCAGCGTGGGTTTGGTCCGCATAGCCGGTAGTAAGTCGGACCTGTTCCCGGTGAGGGTTGGACTCCGCCAGGGCTGCCCTTTGTCACCGGTTCTGTTCATAACCTTTATGGACAGAATTTCTAGGTGCAGTCGTGGTGTGGAGTGTGTCGAGTTTGGTGGCAGGAGAATCTCGTCTCTGCTTTTTGCGGATGATGTGGTCCTCCTAGCTTCATCCAGCTCTGACCTTCAGCTCTTGCTGGGTAGGTTCGCGGCCGAGTGTGAAGCGGCTGTTGATGAGGATCAGCACCTCCAAATCTGAGACCATGGTTCTCGACCGGAAAAGGGTGGCTTGCCAACTCCGGGTCGGGGGAGAAGTCCTACCTCAAGTGGAGGAGTTTAAGTATCTCGGGGTCTTGTTCACGAGTGAGGGTAGGAGGGATCGGGAGATCGACAGGCGGATTGGTTCCGCGTCTGCAGTGATGCGGACGCTGAGCAGATCTGTCGTGGGGAAGAGGGAGCTGAGCCAGAAAGCCAGGCTCTGGATTTACCGGTCGATCTACGACCCAATCCTCATCTAAGGTAATGACCGATAGAACGAGATCGCGGATACAAGCGGCCGAAATGAGTTTCTGTTGGATAAATTATGGATACATAATTTATTATTTTATTTTTATTTTATTAATTATTTTATTATTTTTTAAACGAAAGCTTCATCCAGTTTATTTTACCCTGGCAACAGGCAGGCGTTTGACCTTGCCTCTTTCCAGTCCTGGCTTATCAGTAAGAACGCCCTGTGCCAACGCCTGTTTGTCTCCCTTTCGAGAGTCTAAAGCAATGTGTGTAAATGTGTGTGCGTTTTACCATTTTTGTGTCCTTAATAAATGCTTTTTGAGGGTTCTGGCTGAGAGAGCGAATTGCCTACCGACTCATGTGAATCATTTTATCTCTCTCTCCACTTTGCAAAGTCTAAATTGTTTATTGGTAAAGATTGGTATGGGTTAATCGATTGGCTTATTAATATAACCCCTACGTGTTGAACTTTCCCTCAGGTAACCCTGGATGGGACAATGAAATTACCTAACAGTTTCCTCCGTAGGGTGGCCGGGCTCAGCCTTAGAGATAGGGTGAGGAGCTCGGACATTCCGGAGGGACTCGCAGTAGAACCGCTGCTCCTCCGGATTGAAAGAAGTCAGTTGAGTTGGTTTGGGCATCTGGTCAGGATGCCTCCTGGACGCCTCCCTGGGGAGGTGTTTCGGGCATGTCCTGCCGGCAGGAGGCCCCCGGGTCGACCCAGGACACGTTGGAGAGGACGGTCTGGAGCTCCCTAGTTGGGATGTTGCCCCCGCGACCCGGATAAGCGGAGGAAGACGACGACGATATATTTTTTTACAGTAATAAGACGCCCAAATTTTTATTTGAGACTAGCCGAACGGCATTGAATTCACAGATAAAAAAGATGTGGGTTCAACTTTCATTTTGGAACAATTTTTCAAGCAAGGGAAGGGAATGATCTGAGCATGCAGGAGGACTGACCCATCTTAAACCTTTGTCAGCTGTGCTGAAGAGAAAGGTACAGAACCAAATTATTTAATTAATTAGCTGCGTGTTCTCCTGTCCTCTGGGCCACACACACACACACACACACACACGCGCACACACACACGCACACACACACACACACACACACACACACACACACACACACACACACTGCACATTCGGGCGGCCGACGAGAAAGTGCAGCTGCAGAGACAGAGGCACATTATTTTTATTATTTTGCTGTGTTCTTCTGTCCTCCGGGCCACACACACACGGGACTGTCTCAGCTGTTATTTTCGCTAAGGAGTGTGCACGTACAGCATGCACACCTCATGCACGAGCTTACTTTTGAAGCTGCAGTAACGCGTTAGGCCTGAGTGATGATCACGAGCATAAAAACTTCAAACTTCCAGTTCAGCAGGAATTTAGAGAATTTCCTACATGGTATGATCCCAAATACACAAGATTTTCTACAGTTTTCTGCTGCTGGTCATATAATTAGGCATAGATTCGTTATTTATGAACTTTTACACAAAAACACGAGTCACAATAATATGAAAATATATAAATCCCTTTAAAGTTGTAAAAGTTTGGTCATTTAGATGATTTTTGACTTCTCCATCATTCTCAGATGATTACCTTTAATTTGTGTCTTTTCTTGGAAAAAGTCTGGTCAGTAACGACATCATCTCCTGGTGTTTCTGATTTCTAAGAAAAACGGGAAGTTTCCAGTCATGCAGCCTCTCAGAGATCCACAGAAACCAAATGGAAGTGAATTAAAAACGAGAGAATCAACCTGGGACGAGCTTTGTTTCATGTCACCTTTTCTTAAAATAGACTCTCACTGAAAGTAAAAGTGTGCCACAATAGTTCTGTGTGGTCATCATGTTTCTAAATATACCAGAGTATCACATCAGGTTTTCCCACTGGGATCAGCATCAATAAAAGTGCTGCATTTTCCTGAACATCTCCTAAATTTCCCTCAGCTTTAATTCCATGTAATCCTATAAATCCCATTTTTAAAAAGGAAGGGAATGGTAATTGTCCCTCAGCAGATCACGGCTCGAGGCTTTTGCAAATGTTATTCAAATATCAGGAAACACTGGAAGTTTTTTTTTCCAGCCAGACAGGACAGGTGAATGCTGTCATAAATCAAAATAAACAATAGTTTGTGTGTGAAAGTGATGACAGAGGAGTGAAACATAGATGTAAGATGATATAGCAGCAGGGTATTTTTAAGGAGGAAAAAGGAAAGAAAAGGGGGAATAACATCATTCTATTTTAAATCTCTTGTATGGGGCCTGAAATAGAGAACAGGTCAGTAGTATGAGTACCCATCATGCATTTGGGCCAGATCGACATTTCCAGTTTCTGTCCAGTCTGGTGTCACTTCCGGTCTCTTTCCTGTTGTTTCTGCGGCAAGACAGCTGCTTTAAAGCAGTGATACATCTCCAGAAATCAAATCAAATAATAAATAAATTCTTCAGTTATTTATTTTCTTTGAAATTGTCATAAAAGTTATAATTTTTCATAAGCACAACAAATTTAGATTTTTGTTGTATCCTTGGCTTTAGCAATATTTTCTTTTTTAAAGCTGAAAACTTCAAGAACTTTTGGTCTAGAATCCCATTTGTGCTTTTATTTTTGTGGATACTTACTAATTAGAAAATATGGATATGACAAAATATAGTGATATTTTTTCCTGCAATATTATATTGATATTCAAAAGCCGTGTATCTAATTCTACATGCAAACATTTGTGTATTTTCTTCTCTTTTGGTGCAATTCAAACGCCGACCACTAGTTGGCAGCAGTGTGCAATGGGTTTTGTTTCCACCACTGAAATGTAAATCCCTCTATTATGGTTCAGATACCTGATGTTAAACACGTTAAGTATCAGTTTGGACTGTTTATTGGATTTTCTTATTATAAATTCAGTCTAAAAATCACTAATATTGTCTGACTGAATGTATCGCAATGTATCGTATCATCTCCCCTGTATTATGATTAAAGATGCACAATATATCGGCATCGGTATTGGCAGATGTTAGTCATTTTTTAACGTATCGGTATCGGTCCAATATATAAAACTGGGCAGATATAAACAAGCAATAATTTTTCCATCTTATTTCCATTTGTTTATCTGTTTCAGAGGGTGAGGGGGGTGATGTGTATTTGTTTAGTCATGTGACAGTGATTGTAATCATCTCAAAATCATAAATGTGTGTGGTATGTGTACACAATAATGTAAATTCAGCTTTAATAATGTTCATTCTATACAAAATCTACTGCTTTTAGATGCATTAGTGTCAGTATATCGGTATCAGCAAATATTGGTTATCGGCCATAACAGTGATATTAATATCGGTATCGGCCCATAATTTCATATTGGTGCATCCCTAATTGTGATACGTATCGTATCGCCAACATTTCACTAATGCACATCCCTGCTAATCAGCCATAGAGATACAAACAGAGCAAGAATTGGTTTGTAACAGAACCATCATAGGGTTGGTCCAGCAACCCAGAAATTTATATTGATATTCTTGGTTTTCTTGTGAAAGTGGTTAACAGTGAGTGGAGGCGGAATGCTTGTAAAAACAGGTTAGAGTTATAAAAAAATATGTTTTGAGGGAATTAACCATTTTTCCAATTTTATAAAAGTCTGTTAAATGCCTTTGTTCTATCCTGATTTGTTTATTTTAATTAGTAGGTGTAAATGAAATGGGGAAGTCTTAGCTGACTGAAGGCATTAGCGGGTGGACTGCGATCCAAGACTTAAAAAACTCCACCGTGCAGAACCAAAATCAACCTCAATCGCTGCTACAGAGCTTAAAGCTCTGAACATCCTCAAAGGGACCATAAAACGGGTTGAATGTTTGTAAAACGAGCCAAATTTACATTTCTGAAACATTGATGTTCTCTTTGCTGAACAAAAACTATCACTTCAAAGAAAGGAGATAGACTTTCAGGTCTAAGAGATGAAGCCAAAACTGAAACACAAAAGCTATTTTTAATCATCAGTTTATATTTAAATGCAAAAAGAGAAGTTCAAACGTGAAGTCATGTTTTTCTGGAGTGATCTGACTACACCCGTCTTAAACCACGTAAAATGTTCAGATTTGAATTCATTCGGTGAGAGATGAGTGTAATCAGCTGTTGTCTATGTAGGCCGTCTCTGATAGTACACATCTGTCACTGAGAAGAGTTCCTGCTGTCAGTGATACCATAAAACAAATGTTCTTTATTTGTTCCTCCATTCCTGATAACAGATCTGCGGTGATTCCTGATAACAGATCTGCGGTGAAGCGATCTGTGTTTTTGTTTACAGCCTTGGCCCATTACACAACTCCTTAAATATGCCAAGAAGGGAAGTGTTCTCTTCTGTGCTTCGAAGAGAAAAAGGAGGAGGTCGTTCTATGAGCTGTTTTAGGACACTGGATCTTGTGAACATGTGGTTTCTATTATAAACTAACTGATAACTTAAATATCGCAATTTATTAGGGTAAAAAGAGAAAAGAAATGAGAAAAGATTTAGATGTTGTTCTTTTTTATTGTAGAGAACAAATCTAATAAACTTACCTTTTTAAACCTCTGAAGACCTTTTTGTTGCCAGAACCCTGCCTCATAAACTGATCCTCTGCTTGAACATTTGTTGTGTGCCTGGCTGTGTGCCGACATCATCAGACCTGTGTGTTTGTCTCTGCCCACAGGTCCAGATGGATGTGCTCTGCAGCGATTTGAGCCTCAAAAGTGCACCAGCCAACCTTCCACGGGATGTCCAAATGCTGGACCTTTCTCGGAACCAGGTTCAAAACCTCACACAGGAAACTTTAGGCTTCCACACCGACTTCCATCAGCTGAACCTTCATTCCAACAGAATTCACTTCATCCAGCCAGGTCTCTTCAAAGATATGAAGGCTCTGAGGGTTTTGGACCTCTCCAAGAATCATTTAAATGTTTTTGCACAGTCCAAAACAAACGTTGGACCTCTTACAGGCGTGGAATCACTGGACCTTTCAAGCAACGGGCTGTACACGGGCATGTCGGACTACTTTTTGGCTGAATCTCCATCCCTGTCAAACCTTTCTTTGAACAGCAACAGCATCACAAAAATAGAGCAGAGCACCTTCAGCAGAGCTTTGTCCTTGAGGAAAATCAACCTCCGCAATAACGTCATCATGGAGATCGAAGACGGGGCGTTTGACCCTTTAGATCACCTGGCTGAGCTCGATTTGTCCAAGAATTCAATCACATGCATTATCGACTTCAATCTTCACAACTTGGAAATTCTCAATTTCAGCAAGAACAGCATTGAATTCTTTCAAAGTGCGCAGACAAACAATTCATTTAAACTTCGCTCTTTTGATCTGAGTGAAAACCAAATGCTTCACTTCCCTCTTCTCCCAGAAAATAATGTTCTTGAATTTTTGGACATGTCCCGAAACAACCTTTACAATGTCACCAACACGGGAAGTGCAGGAATCCAGAGAGACTTGGTCTTTAATCATCTGAGATCCTTGGACATGAGTTATAACAAACTCATCAATTTACCAGAGAGTCTTTTTAACCATATGGGATCACTTGAGGTCCTGAATGTGAGCAATAACTGTATCAGCATGTTTTCTGTCACCTCCACAGACATTTTAGAGAGAGTGAAGATTATTAACCTCAGCCATAACTCACTGCAGAGTCTAACGTTTGGAGAGAATGCTCTTCCGTCTCTTAAAAAGCTCCTCTTACAAGGAAATTACCTCACAAATCTGGATCAGCAAATATTTCAAAGACTACCAAACATCAGATACCTGCAGCTCCAACAAAATAATGTGAAGATCTGTAGCTCTCAGCAGAACCAGCACGAACCGCCACTAATGGACCAAAACAAGGAATCTCCTGGTTGTGTTTCCTTTTCTTCTGTTCCCAACCTGCACTTCCTGTTTCTTTGTGAAAATAACCTGAGGAGCCTTCCTGCTCATGCATTTGTGAACACCCCGCTGAAGTTGCTAGATTTGTCTCTAAATGCAGGACTAGACATTGACAAAGACTCTCTCTCTGGTCTGGAACACTCCCTGGTCCACCTCCTCCTTAGGGAAAATTACATTTCAAGCCTGAACACTGACCTGTCCTCACTGAAGAGTCTCAAACATGTTGACCTATCCACCAACCAGTTGACGACTCTGCCAACGTGGAACAAAGAGTCTTCCATTGAGTCCTTGAACCTGCAGAACAACAACCTGGTAACCCTGGACCACTCCACTATCCTCGCCTTGGAACGCTCATTAAAGACCCTGTACATGGGCTCCAACCCGCTGAGCTGCTGCGACAACCTGGGTTTCCTCCACATGGTGCAGAACTCCGCAGTCGTCGTTCCTGACATCGAGAGAGTGACTTGTGTCCACAGGGATCATTCAGAGCCAGTCAACATTGAGAAGGTGACCAAGGAAATGTGTCACCAGCCAGACATACCCAACTACACGGTGGTTGTTGTGATGTTATCTTTAGTTCTGCTCATTTTGTTGGGAATGCTGGTTAGATGTTACTGTTTAAGGAAAAGAAAACGCAACAGAGGCTTTCATGCTTAAAGCGAAGGAAAACTACAAATTTAAGGACTCAACTGTACGCATGTCAGTCCGAGGGGACCTGTTGGAGGATCTAAATGTGAATGTGCTGTCTGGTGCCTCTGATCACGGGTTTCCACTACAATAAGATCGGCGGGGACGTGTCAGTCAAACAAACTCAGCAACGTTTATGGATAACAAGTTAAAAACTAACAAAACCAGCAGTTTTGAGTGACAGAAAATTATCATTAACATAGAAGTGTGGACTTTCTGACTGGACTTTTACGTGTCACTTTCATTCAACATTTGAAAGCCTAATTTAGGGAAATGCAGCTTTCAATCCTCACAGTGTCCTGAAACAATACACGGTGGATTTGAAAGGAAGTTTCACTTTTTTGTTTTGTGCTTTTCTCAACGCCTCGTGATCTTCAGAGACCCGAAGAAAAGGACAAACCTGTGGCTGTCACCTTCCCCACAAACTGCAAAGACGTGTGACAGAAGTGTGCTTGAGTGAAAGGAAACATGAACTAGCAGTGTTAAACGTGTCCCCGACACCAGGTTATTGAATGTACAAAGGACCAACACTAAAACGCTTTCAGCAGATGGTAGCATCAACAGAGAAGATTATTTTGTACTGTAGACAGAAACTGATACCAGTCAAACTGCTTAAAATGCAGCATCAGGCGTTGAAAGGTTAGCATAAAGACTGAAAACAACATAATAAGCCAAGAACATGTTAAGTAGGAAACCTTTGAAGGTGCTGGTTGATTAACCGGTTGGGCCAACATCCTTACTTCATAATACATGGAAAATAATTCCTACGATTCAAGAATCCGATCATTGACATCTTTGGTTTAGAATATTCCCACAATCCCAAATTCTTAAGCCTCAAATAACTTGAAATCCAAGGATACCACCTTCTCTGAATCTTGTGTTTCCAGTGCAAATGTTCCCCTAGATCAAAAATTTGAGGTTGTTGAATGCCCACAAACCATTAAATATCTTTTAACAGGACTGTTCATTTATGCAAGTAGAATCTTTAAGTCCCAGAATGGCATTTTCCAAGGATTGTCCCTAAATATGACCCTTTTAAAAGTTATTTATTGTCTCAAAAAATTAGTAAAACACAATATAAATAATGTTTAATTTTTTTTGTGCAACAACATGGGAATCTGGAAACACAAGATCTAGTCTAGAGCAGAAGAAATCCTCGGTTTTTAGTCTTTATGCTTTGGTGAACCCAGTTCCTTATAAATCAGACTGGCATCCTTCTTTCTTTGGAGAGTCATTAATAAAACAAATTACCTTTTAGGGTTGAGTTGTTGAAACAAGAGGAGCAGACTAAAGGAACTTGGTCATGTCTCTAATGAAATAATTAATATAGCTGAAAATGAAGATAACACTATTAAGGTTTGTGAAGGAAAATGCTCTATTTATAAAACATGGTTAAGTGAAGTTGTTTCAATTTATTATTTGCACTTTAAACTTGTGTTTGTGTATTTCTGTCCTGTTTTGTGTGACTATTGACACTAAGAGCTAATATTTTTAGTATTCCATGCAAAAGATATGTAAATGTAATTTATTTTGTTATATTGTTCCTGTTTATCCCAGATCTGAGGTGCTGTTCCTATTAATCTGACATGAAAATGTCAAAGTGCCATTTTGGATTATTTTCTGGGGCAAAGCTCCAACATACATAACTGTGATATTGTGTAAGTCATGCATCATGAATATATTTTAATAAACTCAAATACAGTAAACAATAAATACTGTATTTTTTTCTTCTTTCTTTTTAGAGTTTTCCTAAATATGTAGCATTTTAAACATCACATCTGTAGGTTTGCTGAAAGTTTAATGACTTTTTCTGTCTTATACATTCAAACTTTTACTTTCTTGATAGGTTTGTTTAAGATTAATGTGTATGTTTGCACACTGAAGGTTAGCTAATGTTAATCGTTAGCTTAGCTAATGGCAACAGAAACTAGATAAATTGCATTTCTTGCAGAAATGCTGTTTGAATGCTGGATAGCTTAAACTGTTAGCTGAATCAGCTTAATAGCTGAACTGAAGCTGAAACTAAGCAAAACTGTCAAAATAAGCTGAATGTATTGAAAGATGTAGAAGCAAAAAGCACCAACAACCAAGTAAAGCACAAAAAGTAAGTGAATAATAGAGAAAAATTATCCTAAACAGCAGCAAACTGAAATCTGTGAACATTGTTTAAAAAGCTGGACAGCTAAAATGTCTAAACACCTGTTATTTCAGTAGGACAAGGTTAACAGTTTATTTTTACATTTAGCTGAACTGTGAAATTAGCAGCATATGCTAAATTTGGAAACTGATTGCTGAAGCTGCTGAATAGCTGAAGTGAAGCTGAAACTAAGCTAAACTGTCAAAATGAGCTGAATGTATTTAAAGATTTAGAAGCAAAAACCACCAACAAGTGTAATAAAGCTCAGACTATAGGTGGAGAATGGACAAAAAATGCTAAACAGCAGAAAACGTAAATCTTTGAACATTGATTTAAAACTCAAAATTTGAAATGTTAAACTGCTGGCATTTGAATGAGAATAGTTTAATAGGTACATTTTTACAATTGGCTGAACTCTGAATTTAGAAACATTTACTGATATCTGAAACTGATAGATTAACATATGTTCAGACTTAGTATGGAATTGATGAATGGTTGGATGAATGAAATGATAAATTGACTGTTGGATGGATGTTAGATGGTTTATTGGATGGATGGATGGATGAATAGAAGCATGTATGGATTTATATGTGGATGGATGGATTTCTTAGGCCAAGCCGATCGATTTGATGTCTCACATGTGTGGGTGTGTAAGTCCATTTAGCCAGAAGATGATTGACCTCTCAACCAATCAGGGAGCTGGCAGGGAGCGGTGCACTTTCCCACCTTCTGACGGTCAATCAAATTTAACTTGTTTCTAGTTATAAGTACAGATAGTTCAAAAACAGGAGTCTGTTGGCTCAATATTCTGCTTTTTATATTCATTCCTACGAGACTTGGTTAAAGTGATTTGTAGTTCTTTGTGTTGCCTTGGTAACAGATGACAGGAGTCTGCTTTAATAAAGCAATGCACAATGTCACATGACTCTTTTAAACTTTGAATAACATTTCTATATTAAAGTATGTTGATACAGTTGTGTCTAAAATCTTGTTAAATGTTGTTGCTAAGTACATTGCCATGGTAACGCAGAACACAATATCAAGTTAATACAAGACTCCTGGGACCAAGCAGGTTGAATTGATGTATCATATGTGTGGGTGCATATTTCCTTTTAGGCAGAAGATGATTGAAAACTCTCAGCCAATGAAAGAGCAGCGAAGGAAGAGTGGGCGGTTCCTGCCTTCTGACTAGTTTTAAAATGTCAGCTATGCTGCTAGTTTTAAGTGTATAGAGCTCAGAAAGATAAGAAACAGCAGTATGTTATAGGCTCAATATTAGGCTTTTCACATTTATTTCAATAAGACTTGTTTGGGGATATACTTATGCACTTGTGTTACCATGGTAACACAACAAATTTAAAATTGAATACAAGATTCCTGAGACCAAGCTGGTCGATTTGATGTGTCAAATGTGTGGGTGCTCGATCCTGCTTGGACAGAAAATGATTGAACACTCTCAACCAATCAGAGAGCAGCACTGTTTTCCTGCCTTTTCCCCTGGCTGTTGGAGGCCTGCAGCTGTACTCCTGTTAATGAGAGAAGCCTTTTTTAGTGAGCATGAGGGAGGGAGTGTGTGACTGTGTTTGTGTATGACTGTATATGTCAGGTGGGGCCTTTGACTCCTCCCCTCTCCTGGAACTTCTCTTGATGATATAGATCTTCGTCCCCCCTCCCCCTGCCATACCTGGTGTGAGGGGTTGTGCCTTGGTCTGCCTGTGTTCGTGGCAACCGGGTCTGGGGGTTTAAGATTTTGGCATCTGCCTGATAGATCCTGGTGGCTGCCTGGTGGGGTCTGGGTCCCTGGGCTCTGCTGGTTCCCCGGGTGGGGTGGTAGCCCCTGGGTCCCGGGCTCGGCCGGCTAGGGGGTGGGAGGCTGCGGGCGGGCCTGAGGGCTTGCCGATGATGTCTCCCGGGACTCTGCCGGCTGCTGGTTGTGGCCCCCCGGGGCGATCCTCTGTGCCTCTCGAGGGGGGTGGGGGCCTTTCTGGTTGCAGTCTCCTTGGGGTTCCTGTGTTCTGGGGCAGCGCCTGGATCTCTGAGACTTGGAGTTCCCCCCGTCTCCTGCGCATCTTTGGGGGGTGGATCTGTGGTCCCTCACACTCTCTGTTGGACGCTCCTATAGAGAAACCTTACATAAACAAGCGCGTGTACACACACAGGTGCTCACATGGTGCTCTCATATGTATGGGCTTGGGCACGTTCAACACAGGTCTTAAGACTATGGTGGGCACTTAATGCACTGTGATTTATTATCGTGATTCTTCAGTTAAACAATGTTGATTATATATTTCCTCAACAAGTTGACGCAGTGATAGCTTGATCTTGTTGTATTGTTGTTGTGTCCCATTTTTTTAGCCCTTTTGCTTTTTTTTTGTCTTTTTCTGCAGGTCTAGAAGCAGACTCTTGTTCATTATTGTTTATTTTTGTGGAACCCCCCCCCTCTCCCCACCTTTTCTTTTCCTTTCTCTTTCACCGCTGTCTCCGTGTCTGGTCGGAATTACAAAGCATTCAAAAACAATAACAATAAAGTTTTAAGTATCAGGCGTGACATTAAAAGCAGACGCTTTAATGCTCCACCTGAGAGTAAATCTGTAAGGCTTGTTACCAGCATTCAGACATCAATTCTGCTTGCTTCACAGCCAGACAGGACATGGTAAAAAAATATATATATATATATATATATATATATATATATATATATATACTTTTTGAGATATTCAGCTTTTTCTGCGATTTTTGGTCCCATTGAAATGAATGGGATTGCTCAATTTTCAGCTAAATCCTATAACTTTTTTGAACTCTTACTCTTATAGGTTAACTTTAACCTAGAGACTTCATTCAAGTTTTAATCAACTCACAAGTCTTTCAGCTATTACTGATTAAAAATTATTTTTGATATCTATTACAGTTTTCCTGAAATCACAGGTAGAAGTTGAGGTACGGCTAGAGATTTTCAGAAAAAATCACTAAAATTATAATGGGCAGAGATAGGAGCAATGACCCTCCTTTGCTCCATTTCTGGCATGGTCCTGAGAAAACCATAAGGCCAATTGAAATGAGACACACTGGCTTACAGCTAATGGATATACCTTCGTTTTGAGCTATAAATCATGAATGTACTCCAAACATTGTGATCATACGGTTCATTTGTTTGAGAATACCGTAAATCCTCTAATACAGGCCCGGGCCTGTATTTGACTCAAGCTCATCAAGCTCCAGGCCTTTATTGGAAGGAGGGCCAGAATTAGAGGCAGGCCTCAATTTCTATTTGAGCAAAATGAACTAATGGTTCGCTGGAGTTTTTGACAATTAAAATTGCGCCCACATTTTCAAAGTTAAACACATTTCTTTTAACAACGGTAGTTTCTGCTTCTGCCCTCTCCCCCCTCCCCCTGCGCAGCGGCCGCAAACTCACGGATGCGCCTGCAGCCTCTCGGAGATCCTGCTGCTCTAAACATTAAAATAATTATTTCATTTTCTGTTCCTCACTTCTGATTACCTTCAATGGTGTCTGTTTGTTGCAACCACCAGGTACAAAAACTAACTTGTTTTTATTTGACTCTTTCTGTCCTGCCTGTTTATTATCTTCCTGCATCTCCTCTCAATCCTAAAGAAAACTGCTACCTGGGTTCATGTATATTCACCTTATGAGTTACCTTTGAACTGCAGTTCTAAAAGATCTACCGACCGCAAAAACAGCGGAGTGCACGCTGCTTGCCGTCCACATCAGTTAGGTGCGTCACCAAGGACAAAACAGGTGATGCCCTCCGCTCCACAGCAGCGAAACGCATCAGGCACAAATAAAAGAATAAAAGACAGAAAACATAAAAGGAAATGAGCCGACATGAACGATTGCGTGTTAAATTAGTTTTTGAGGTGGCGACACCTGACTTGATACTGTTACTGTGGCCGTGCTCAGGACGCAAATGTCTGGAGCGCGTCAACAATCAGATCTTTGCATGCGCAAGCTGGTTAAGGTTAGGATGGGGGTGAGGGGAAGGTTAAATTGCAAGAGGGTAAAGGTCACAATTTGGTTAAATGTCCGTTTTACTAAATAACTACAGTCTGGTTGCCACTACTTCAAGGACTACTTTTGTCAGTTAAACTGTCCTCTGTGTGTCACCCAGCAAAGTTTTTATGTAATTTATAATTCCTCTATTCAGGCTCTGTCTTTTAAAATGATTTAAATAAGACAACAGCGAGGTACTTTCTTGCTTTAGTTTATTTTTGGCTGCACGGCGGTGCGTTTGGGTGACCTATGCTGTGGGGAATGTGTAAACTTGCCGCTAAATGGTGTGGATTCCCTTTGTAGGAGTCATATCTGTCAACTCTAGATGACAAATATGATAAATGATGAATACATAAATAAACGTAGGCTCCCCTGAGCAGCAAGGTGTGCAGATAACTTTTACTTTCATATTGTAGCATCATAAAATAATAATCAGTGATTATTTTCCTATTTTGAAGACAAAAATATTTACTTTTTGGTCTTTAGATCTGAATTCCTTTCATTCTAGGTGCGTTTATTATGGATTTAAAGGGATGGACCAACATTGTTGCTAACGTTAGACACTTTTCTGATCATTTTAATGTCATTTTCCCCGAAAAGCCCTTTTGAGACAAACTTTTATCTCACTGGTCTGCACTGACGACTAGTTTGAGACACAAAAACCTCAAAGAAAATATGCCAAACTTTTCTATCAGAATGAATTGGTGAAACAAATTTTCTGTTATTGAAAATCATATTTCTTCTGGTGCAGTTTTCTTCTTTGTGGTAAATGGCCTGTATTTGTATATTTCCTAGGGTTCCACAGCCCCCCAAGGCGCTTCACAGCACAATCCCATCCACACACTGTCACGATGTAACCCAGGAGGAGGTTACGACCCAAGATGCAGAACCAGGATGACACAAGGCAGGAGTAGTAGAAAAACGTAAAATCCTTTATTAGGAATAGTTGTCCAAAAGTAAAATCCTAGAGGGCAGGTAGCCAAAAACCTAAATCCAAAAATCCTAATGCACAAACCTAGAGACCAAGAGACGAAGAGCTCCCTTAAAGATCAAAACCTGGAGAACATCCAAATACCTAGAGACCAAGAGAGGGAAACGAGACAACACATTGAGATGCAGACAGGGTTATATACATAGAGGGAAACAATCAGGGAAACAGGTGACAGGTGTGTGGGGAGTGAGATCAGAAGGGATCAGGTGAGACTAATTAACTAAGTGGGAAAAACTGACTAGGTAAAATTAATCTACAGAGAACTAAAGATAAGTGAACTCCTAAACCTGAAAACTAGAGACCAGAAGAAAAACACTAACAGGGATGGGATAACTAAATCTGAAATCACTAAGGGGGAACCTTAAGGAAACCTGGAGGGAGCTAGAGACCTAAAGGGGCACAGAAACCTAAGGGGAACACCTAAGGGGAAAACCTGGAGTGGGCTGGGGAACACAAGGAGGCACATGAGGAACACGAGGCACATGAGGAACACAAGGAGACACATGACGGGGACCTAGAGAGGGCTGGAAAACACAAGGAGACACATGAGGGGGACGCAGGACGCAGAACATGACACACACATTCACACGCTGGTGGGAATGAGCTACCATGTAGCCGCAGCTGCCCTGGGGAACACTGACAGAAGCGAGACTGCCGTACACAGGCGCCACCGGTCCCTTCGACCACCACTAGCAGGCAAGGCAGGTTAAATGCCTTGCCCGAGGACACAACTGCAGCATTCAGGAGCTGGGATCAAACCAACAACCTTCCGATTGCTGGACAGCCTGCTCTACCTTCTTAACTACTGCTGCCCACATTTGTGTAATTGATCACAATGGTTTAAGGATTCTAGTTGCATTATGACAATAAAATGGAATAGAAAAAGTATAAGTGAAGCTTTTTATTGTTTTTCTGAGGCATGTGACTCAGATTAGTTTATTCTAGTTCTCTTAAGTGGATCTTTTTCAGTTGTCCTGTTCAATACCAAGCAACACATTGATTCTGTCAGAAACGTTATGATGTAATGCTCAGGTTGATATCTAAATGTACATACATTTAAACAATACGACACCTTTGACCTCTCTACCACAGCTCGCTCTGCTTCACTGCCATGTTTTTTCTTTAAACTCCCGTTTTGAAGCTTCATGCAAGATTTCCAGCTCTGTTAAGTAAGAGCAGCTTTATCTGAACTGTCAAACCAAAAAGCTTTTAACAGCGGCTGATTCAGACCCTCCGCCCGCTCCCCGTCCCAGGGGAGACTTCCTCGACCTAATTTACTGTCCAGGGTGGTACAGGAAGTTGTCCGCAGGCCATCCTGTTTTACGTCAAAGGGGGGAAAGCCTCTTTATCACTGTCAAGACAGAATGTAGCTTGGCAAAATATTTAGTTGGAAATGGGCTTTTGTGTTAGTAAAGCAGCTTCTTGAAAGTTTACCATTTGGCTTGCTGCTGGGATTATTTGGGGTTTATTTCATTCTCTTCTTTTATTCTCTTCTGCAGCGCTGCAGGAAATCCCGGCTGTAATCTTATTTCATCTGGAATCTGGATCCGTCTAGACGGTGTTTATACAAGTGGAAATGATCCCTCTTAATTACTTTAATTAACACAACTTTGTGATATTTTACAGAACAGTTTGATCTGTTTCATTTATTTTCATCAGCTAGAGCAATCTGTGTTTTATATTCTCTTGTGTAAAAGACACCATTTTGACCTGAAGGTTCAAAATGGAAAGAGTTCATCTTCAGAGGATCTGAAAGTTTGTGGTAGTCTGATTTTTTTAGATTTACTTTGTGTTTTAGTGACACGGTCTTACAGAAGCTGCAGCTTTCAGGCAGTTTTTAGTCCTTTGTTTCAGCACAAAAGCTTCAAAAACATCAAATCATGCTGACCTGAGAACCTAACAGTACAATATGTAAGACTTTTACAGTGAAAAAAATCACAAAACAGTCTAACGTATCAATTATGTTGGAAGGAAGGTTGCATGGAATCAGATTTCATTCTCAGTCGACTGGGGGGGTGTCAGTTTTCCCCCTTTTAAAAAAGCCAAAGAGGGACATAGTCATTGTTTACAATCTGTGAACCTGCAGGGTTGCAGAGTCTGTGCTAGCTAACGCCGCAGCGCCAGCATTTATAATTCAAGAGCAGTTGGCAAAATGCAGCAGCCTTTTGTAAAGATCCTAAACCCGTAAAATAAACGGAGTTATTTCTTTTACCTCTAAGAGGCCACCGTATCTTTTTGTTTCACATTAAAATCAGCTTAAAATAAAATCTCAAGCCACTTTTTCAATTACCAACAACTTGATATTATAGTGAGATGTATTTATCTACTCATCAACCTGTCTATGACTTGTTTTGCTTGTCATCTAGTCTTCTGGTGCTGATCTGAAGCTAGCAACGGCCATGAAACTCACTGAAGGAGAGTGAGAAAGGGACTCATTTGTTTTGAAAATGGGCTGCAGTACAGGATGCCTTCGTTCTTACATAATGCACCTTTAAATGTAGGGTCGATGATCCTGGAAAAAGCCATTGAAGAAAGCTACATTTTGACCATTTTGACACAGTTTAAAAGGTCCACTTTCTTTGTTCAGGCCCCACCTCCTAAGCCACGCCTCCAAAATACAGGAGAGTGCTGGATGCAACAAATGCTGTCAAACTATCTTACCTTTTTACCATGACATCTTTTCAACTATAATTCCAAACTCAAAGCATCTAGACAACAACCGCAGAGCCTCCAAGATTCTGACGAACTCCTCGTAGTCCACTTCTAGTCAGGAATTCTTCAGACTCTGTTCCCACTGAGAAGCCACTAGATCAGAGATCCAGAAGGGAGGACTGGGTTTATGTACCCTGGAAACCCCCTGCTCTACTCCCGCTAAGGCCACGTCACACTAGAACAGATTAGTATACTAGCTAATATAGCTAGCCCAGCTCTGGCTTCACTTCCTGTCCAGCTGTTTCCAAACCAGAAGTTGTGATTTAAGCACTAAGAGATGGGGTGTCCAATCCTGGTCCTCGAGGGCCAGTATCCAGCATGTTTTAGTTGTTTCCGTGCTCCAACAGACTTGATTCAGTGGCTGAATCACCTGTGCAGCGGCTCTTCAAGCTATGCAGAAGCCTGTTAATCACCTGCTGATTGAAATTAGGGTGGAAGGATGGTCAGACGGCAGCTTGATGGAACCAAATAGGATCTGTGGACATGCCGCTAAAACAAGAATCTCTGGTCCTTCAGAGAAACCATCTTGAAAGTTTTACAAAGTTTCTCGCTTCCACACACCTCAATCAAATGATTCAGTCACTTCCTCTGAGTTGGTGACCCCATAATAGAGGGACCAGACACAGAGCGTGATGAAACACTTAACTGAAGGTGTTTTATTGTGACGTGTTTTTACTTCCTGTTTCCTCTTGAAATGAATTCCTTAGAATTTGCCTTTTGAGTTCTTTGTTTGTTCCATGCTTCCCCATTTGCCTGTGGTGTTTTAGAGCTTTTAGTTGCTCTAAAAGCCCTCTGAGATTTGCAGTGTTAAAGTAATATCCTATTGTACAGCATCAACAGGACTCTGAATTACAGAACAAAGATTTGCACCTCAATAACTGGCCGAATGGATCGCTGAAGCTGATTACATCTGACTAAAGTGCTGAAACTTTCCCTCACAGGCAGAGTTCCACATAAGTGAACTACTGGGAGATCAAATGAGAGCTCTGCAGCTCTGTTTATTTTTCCAGAAGCTCCTCCGGGGCAAAGTGAAAAAATAGACAATAATAGAGGCCTTTTTTCCTCCGGGAGAATCATGGTCACGATCCAGTAAAAGGGAACTATTTTCTTCTCAAATCAAGTCCACTGCAGATCCACCAGATTGTAATTTCATTAATCCACAACACAAAGACAAAACAAAATTATGGAGGGGCTTTCACAGCTGCACCAACCCCACCAAAAGGCATCATTTCCTTCCGAAGAGTTTTCCTGTTTCCCTGTTCCAAAATTCCACCACCTTTCTGAATTTATTGTTCATGAGCACGGATAGAGTCAGTCAGAGGAAGCGCATGGAAAATATTTGTGTTTCCTTAATTGGAAACAGACATTCAGTCCTTTCATCCTCTCCTGCGTGACCAGGCTCTGGCTCATAATTAAACCTGCACTCATAGTTTGGTCATGCTGAGATCAGAAGAACTTGTTCTGGAAGACAAGACTTGATCAAAGCGCAGGTATCTGAGTCACACATCAGCAACTGGAGTGGAAAGTGAGATCGTCAGCTTCAAACACACGAAATAACATCTTTATCCTCCATTTATTGAAAATGACCCAAACATTTGTGCTTTTACCCCCAAAATTCAAAAAGACAGTCCCCTATAATTTGCATTTGGGACATTGATATGATCTCTGACGATGCCAGAATGGTGGCCCTGGAGGACCAGGGTTGGACATAATGACGGGCTGTATTCTTCCAAGGCTACATTTTAAGGCTGAATGCATCTCAACGAAGCAACAAAAGTGTTCTACTTAGGAAGATCCTCAAAATAAGACCCACAAATGCGTCCTCATTTTACACATATTTCAAGGACGGGTTCTGGTGTAGCCTTACTGGAGTCATTGCGAGTCAGATGAGAGATTTTGTTCTTTGAAAAATGTGAACGAAGCAGGAGTGAATCACAGTTTAATCAGCTCCACTCTGCCTGGACCGGGTTGGGAGTTTTCTCACTTAGGTAGCCTTGAATTTTCCCGAGAGCAACCAGACGTCTTTTCAGCCTTAAGTAGCCTTCAGTTGGCTGAAAGAATCTACCGCTTTGGCTTCCCGCATGCACGATTCTTTATTATCGATGCAATTTGCTGGGTTCCTCATATAGGACACTTTTTACTAATTGGCCTAATGAACTGAAATGTATTGAAATGTTTACTTTCTGAAGTGCCTTGAGACGATTCTTGTCTTCTGGATGCTGTGGAGTTAACGAGCATCTGACAGAAGCAGTTTTTCCTCTGTCCCTCACTGCTGACACACACACACACACACACACAGTGCTGCCAGACACAGCAAAGCAGGATGCAGTTGTGACAGTGTGAGCGTCCTGAGTGTCCCGATTGATCATGCGCCCTGGTTATTTGGCCAAGGGGATGTCCCTTTGGCTGACTGGTTAGTGTGCGCGACTCTCGCCCGGGAGTCTGGGGATCGAATCCTGCCTGAGCCCTCGTTTCTCCACTTTGCCACACAGTATCAGAGTCAGAGAGTCTCCAAAATCAAGACTGCTCAGGCCGCTTTTGTTTAATAATGGAGACTGCGCGGACTTCTCACGCTCTTTTGCCCCGCCCACGTGCTCTTAGATGCACTCATGATATCACAGACCGCCCATGTGCTTAATCACGTCCGCATTTCTAAGGTGGTGTGGAACGAACGCAGCCGGGCTGGCAGGGCGTAGCCGAATGGAGTCGACGTTAGTGTGTAAGTGGCATAAATGTAAGCATATTAAAGGGACTCTTGGCTTGCTTTAATACCCCCTAGGGTTTGTTTTAAATCACTGTCATAAAAACTAAATGCCCCGCCCACTCCTCGCTGTGTTGACTCTTGTTTGACCCCTCTTCCGGTCAGACGTTCTTTTCCTCCACCATGATGAACACAGTACAATAAACACCAACCACCTCCAGCTCGTCTGTTCTGTGCTGCATACATGGATTGCCGTAAAGGGCTAAACGTTCCGCGCGTAAGAGAAACCTGTAGCCACTTAAATGCCAGAGAATACAAAAGCGTTTTCAGACATACTTTGAAAGAGGTCTCACACACACACACACACACACCCGCCATGGCAGGAAAATTTTCTAGGGGACACACTGAAGGGTTTCTGCTTTTCGTGAGACTTCAGGTCACCGGTCCAGAAAGACACAAGTTGCAGATGTGGTAATCACCCGACAACTACTGGAGGGAGCTGAGAGACTACTCATTCATCCTGTAGGATCATTATTTTAGCACCAACTGGTTCAAGACAATGATTTAAAAATGTTCAGTACACCTTTCATACATGGCAGCACAAAATTAAACCCTAAGCCAGGGGTGTCCAATCCTGGTCCTGGAGGGCCAGTATCCAGCAGGTTTTGTGGTTTTTCTGCTCCAACAGGCTTGATTCAGTGGTTGAAACACCTGTGCAGCAGCTCATCAGGCTCTGCAGAAGCCTATTAATTAGCTGCTGATTGAAATCAGGTGTGTTGAAACAGAGTTCAAACTAAAACATGCAGGATACCAGCCCTCCAGGACCAGGATTGGACACCCCTGCCCTAAGCTTTTCTTTGTATAAAACTCACGAGAGAAATCCTTGTAAACAAGCTTGGACCGATATTTCATGTTTTGCTCCTAGACTTAGTTTTAACTTCTGTTGAGTGCTGTCAAGGCTGCTAGAAGCGGTTGACGAAGGACCCGTCCTACCCGGCCTATGATGGGTCCTTACAAGGATGCTGCCCTGAAATTGGGACACAAGCCACAGCTTTATACCCTCCCTTCTGTTTGCCTCCTTCTGCAGGTGATTTGGGTTGACTCTCAAAGCCCTGCCCACTGGTGAGCACTTCTGTAAGCAGCTGATTGGTCACACCTGGGAGCAATCATCTAATCACACACTGCTGCTCCTCGACACCTTCATCATCTGAGCCTCCCTGCTACTGCCACTGCCTCCACCTGGATGAGCAAATACTGTAAATACGAGGTATTTAAGTCAAACCAGAGCACTCTAACGTAAATACATTGCGTACGGAATTCAGTCTGTTTTGTCTCTGGGAATTTTGCAACTTGGATGTTGCAGTTGACGGCCTTGTTCCATGACCTCCTGCCTCACATACAAATTGGAAGCAGTCAGCTTCTCATTATTCTATCTTAGTAATCCCATTACCCTCACACAACATCCACTGTCCTATCTTATCATTGTGGGATATGGGAAAGGTCAGAGGTGACATTCTTCCCTGGAGTGACACAACTTTTGTTGTTGTTTTGTCCTGACTTGTGTTGAGACATCATGGAGGGCAGCGGACGAAAAGCAAACACATCGGACAATGGTGTCATGCTTGTGGAATCTGCTGTTTCTGCAACAATATAAATGAAACAAGACTTATTTACTTAACTTGACTTTGAACATTTTCCAAGAACATTCTGTTTAGACCGATTATGTTAGGCTGATTTATTTTTATGAGCAGGACATCAATACGCAAACGGGCCTTTGGGAGTTGAATACGCCAGCTTCAAAAAAATCCTGAGGGGTTTTATTGACTAAGAGGTTTATTCATCACTTTTTTCCCAATAAAATAATTGGGATCTGTATTGTATTTTAAAAATGTGATTTTACAAGACATTTTAGATGCCATGTAGCTGGGAAAAGTGTAGCAATCAACAAGAACCACTGTGGCGCCATAAAGCATACGGTGTGCTGCATCAGTAAACATATTTAGCATTTAACCACAATGAGACTTCCAGTGGAATGAAGGACTAATCCTGTACTCAGCATGACTAAAAGGCAAAAAGACATTAATCAAGTAAACTAAACTGGAGGAATGCTGCTAAGGCCTCCCTGTGATAAACGACAGGCATGTTGGAGGAAAACTCCTTCCCGATTCTGTACAAACTATAAACCTTCCAACAGCCATTAATAACCAGATCCAACACACACACACACACACACACACACACACACACACACACACACACACACACACACACACACACACAACTGTATGTTTACAAATGTTTGAGACATCTCATTCAGGTCAGGAGTCACATGTAAAACCAGCATCTTAAAGGGGCTTTATGGAAACATGTATAGAAATAATAAATGTCTTCTTCATACATTCTCCTGCAATGCCCTGGTCCTGTAGAATGAGCCCTGGCATTTTTACTGTGATTGCCTGTTTTTCTGTAAAATCACAGAAAAAGAGAGCTGCTCGGGTCGAGCAGGCTGCTTCATACACGTTCACGCTCAGGCATTCTCCGTAGCATTTGCTATCAGTAGCTTTAGCAGCAGAGAGAGAGGCAGTGCCAACTCAGCGACTTTGTCGCTGTTCCTAACGCCTAGTGATGAACCTAGCTACATTTCTTAGGACCCTTAGCTACTTTCCTCTAGATATTTCCTGCAAATTAGCAACAAAATAGCCATTTTCGCTCCGAACCGTTCTTTGAACGTTGTTTCAGCTATCATCAAGGATATAAATGTTACAGATACAAAAGATGTCACTGGTGCTTTAGCTCAACTGGTTAGACATTGGACTTTTGTACAGTAGACCTGGGTTCGATTCTGGATGTGAACATAGTTTATTCAGATTTTCTTTTTTTTCATTAATGGTAAATTTTTTTACAGTAAGATGCCCAAATTTTTATTTGAAACTCGCCGAACGGCATTGAATTCACAGATAAAAAAGATGTGGGTTCAACTTTCATTTTGGAACAATTTTTCAAGCAAGAGAAGGGAATGATCTGAGCATGCAGGGAGACTGACCCATCTTAAACCTTTGTTGGCTGTGCTGAAGAGAAAGGTACAGAACCAAATTATTTAATTAGCTGCGTGTTCTCCTGTCCTCTGTCCTCCGGGCCACACACACACACACACACACACACACACACACACACACACACACACACACGGGACTGTCACAGCTGTTATTTTCGTTAAGGAGTGTGCACGTACAGCATGCACGCCTCATGCACGAGCCTACTATTGAAGCTGCCGTTACGCTTTTGGCCTAAGGGGGCAATCGCGAGCATAAAAATTCAAAGCTCCGTAAAGTCCCTTTAAACTTCTTAACTGAATGCTAGCTTAATTTAGCTAGTTTGTTGCTAACATGCTAGGAGATGTTTTGTTCCGGTCCTTGGAAAATAAGTTATAGCACATCATTCATAAAATTAAAAACAAAGTATTCAGTTGTCTAACAATTCTGAAAATTTTCAAAGTTAGTAACAAAGGAGTACCTTCCGCCATTAGAATGATGTGTAGCTAGCATTAGCAGCAGGTCACGAGTCATGTTAATGTTCCAGTCCTCAGAGAAAAAAAATATATAAGCTACTTACACCTAAGGAATAAAGAAATTTAGAACATTTTCAAGATTATTAAAAAGAAATATGAAAACCTCTTTCTTAATCTTTAGGACAATGTAGCCTGACTGAATTCTTAGCCCAGCGGTCAGTGTACAAACATTTCAAGACCATGGCCAAAATGGTCAAGTTTAAAGTCTTTACAGTCCACAAAAATGTATTTTTCTTAATTAAAAAACTGAAAACAATATTTTATGGTAATTTTATTGAGTTGCACTTCTCAAAATAGGTTCAGAATAGGCATATAAATAAAAATCTGTCCTTCTGTAGCCTTCTGGAGAGACAAAATTTTGGTTCTTATAATGTTTTTAAAATTCATTAGGGGGGCTCCAAAGGATTTATTGTATTAATTTAACTTGTAATTGTCAATTTATCTCAGAGCTGATTTTCCTGATTATCACCTGCAACCAAAAAGTCTCCAACCAGACAATAAGGTTTTTGGCTGTTTCTGAGAATGTTGGCAAAATAACTCAAGAATGTTAAATTAGTGACACTTAATTTGAAATAAATCTAGAATTACAACATTTGCCAACCCAATACAAGATGGGTGATGTAACTAAGTGACTTTTAACTCAGACAACTTAGTTTAGCTAGCTTTTTGAATGCATACTGATTTACTTCAATATGTTATCCTCCCATATTGAGAATATCATATTGAAAGAAAATATACAAAACGTAAAAATGCTACACTTTAAAAACATTTTTAAAGACGTTACCCAAAATGCAACATGGACCTTAGCATTTCATATTGTGGAACTTTTAAAAACTATAATTGATTTGATAATTTCTTTTTATTATCTGGTTATTGTAGGAAAAAGTAATCCATTGACTTTTATGTTTGTAGGATGGAACACTTCAGTTCTTTTAAAGTGTTACTATTGTTAACATATTTAAATTAAATAAATAGAAGCCTGAATATTCTCCAAATCATTCCAATTCAGATCCAGCAAATTAGCCCTCCTGTAACACCTTCACTCTTCACAACACTTTTAGAGCCTTTTTTTTAAATAATGGTCAACTATTCTGAGTAACACTTTACAATAAGTGTCCCTTTATTAATGTTAACTAGTGCATTATTAAACATTATTTAAAAAAAGTTTCCCTTTCCTGGTCAGTGCTGGGGTGTCTGCTTAGTTAATTACTTAAGATTAACATTAATTTTAAGCAGTCATTACTTTATTTATTATTTAATGCATAATAATGCACTAAGTAATGTTAATAAAGGGACCCTTATTGTAAAGTTTTACCTTATTTTGTTTCATCAGAGTAAAAGAAGGTCCATTTAAACCGTATGCAACAAAATCATAGCCTGGCAAGCCAGACTTGTCATGTTCTGCGGGTGGAGATGGCAGACCATGTGTGGTGGTGGGTTTCAGGAGGCAGAAGAGCAGGCAACGGATGAAAAAATAAAATGGTTTAATTGTAGAACGGGAGCGACAGGACAAACGAACATGCACAAAACGACAATGATCCGACGAAGACAGCAACAAGGAGGGAGGTATAAATACACAAGGGAATCAGGAACACATGGGCAGAGTAATGAGGGACAGGTGAGAACAATAAGGGTAATCAAGGCAGGAGAGACACAGTCAGGGAGGCCGGGGTGGATCATGACATTAAAAGGGCGGTGGTGAGGCCCCTGTTGAAGAAGAGCAATTTAGATTTTAATGAATTAAACAATTATCGACCGATATCTAACTTACCATTTTAAGCAAAATTTTAGAAAAGTTGGTTTTAAATCAACTAAATGATTTCATAAACACTCATAATGTCCTAGAGAAATTTCAGTCTGGTTTTAGGGTGAACCACAGCACCGAGACGGCCCTTCTGAAGCTTTTAAATGATTTTAGAGTAAATTATGACAAATGGAAGTTGACAATGTTGGTTCTACTGGATCTAAGTGCTGCCTTCGATACAGTAGACCACACTGTTCTTTTAACTTGTTTAAAACAGATCGGCCTCTCTGGTGCTGTACATAGATGGTTCACATCCTACCTCACAGACAGGACTTTCATGGTGAGTTTGGATACCTGTTCCTCTAGGGTCCATGGGATTACATGTGGTGTGCCCCAGGGTTCAATTTTAGGCCCAGTGCTTTTTAATCTTTATATGTTCCCTCTTGGCGGTGTCATCAGGAGACACGGGGTCAACTTTCACAGTTATGCTGATGATACACAGTTGTACATCTATGTGTCTCCTGATGACTCTCGGCCAATGGATGCACTTTTTAACTGTATTTTAGACATCAAATCCTGGATGGCAGAGAACTTTCTCCAGCTCAACCAGGACAAAACTGAAGTTTTAGTCATTGGTCCTGAGGCCCAGAGAGAGAAGCTTTTACCAAAATTACAATCTCTGTCTTTTAATCCATCTGAACAAGTGAAGAACCTGGGTGTGATTTTTGACTCTGAGCTGACTTTTATCCTACACATTAAAAATATCACAAAAATAGGTTTTTATCATCTAAAGAATATTGCCATAGTCCACCCTATTCTTACTCGGGCCAATACGGAGATGCTGATGCATACTTTTATCACCAGTAGGATAGACTACTAGTCCTGCTTTCTGGTCTTCCCAAAAAGAGCATCTCAGGCTTACAACTTCTACAAAATTTGGCAGCACGTGTCCTGATGAAGACCAGGAGGCGGGAGCACATTACACCAGTTGTAGAATCAATGCATTGGCTCCCCATATGTTTCAGGATGAATTTTAAGGTTCTTCTAATGGTTTTAAGTGTCTTAATGGTCTTGGGCCTTCTTATCTCTCAGAAGTGTTTTTACCATATGAACCCTCACGGCCTCTGCGCTCCTCTGGCAGGCGTCTCCTGGTCATCCCTAAAGTCAGGACACACACTCATGGCAAGGCATCCTTCCAGTGTTATGGCCCTCGCCTCTGGAACGAGCTGCCAGAGGACCTCAGGGCCGCGGAGAACATTCATGTTTTTAAGTCCAGGCTCAAGACCCACCTATTTAAGTTAGCTTTTATCTAAATATTTACTACAGTTTTATTTCTCGTTTTACATAATCATATTTTATTGCTTGCTTTGCATGTTTTATATGATTATATTTTAGCATTGTTTTCATTATTTAATATTATTATTTTACTGTCTATATGATTTTATTTATTACTTATTTTCTAACTTTTGTCCCTTATATTAGCTCTTTTATTATATTTTTACTCATTTTAATTCAGTGTTTCCTCTGTAGGGGCCCTCTGCCCCGGGAGCAGTGGTCGACTGTAGCTTCCTGGGTGCTCTATAGGTAGTGTTCAAGTGGAGGTGGGGGGTCTATGCTCCCCCTCCACTGAGCGCCCTGACTTTGTGTGGAAGACCTGATGCTGCCGGGGCAGACGGCTCCTCTGATGGCGTTTCCTTGCCTTACCATACTTGGCTCATCTGCACTCAGCCAAATATAATTTTTACCTGTGTGTGTGTGTGTGTGTGTGTGTGTATGTGCGTGTGCGTGCGTGCGTGCGTGTGCTTGCATATGTCTGTTAATGTTTTTAACCTGTTATCAAAATGACCCCTAAATCTGGGGTCATTTTGTAAAGCTCTTTGAGTAGCGCTTTGTTTGAAAAGCACTTTATAAATAAATCTGATTGATTGATTGATTGAAAATATCACCAAAAATCTTAGAAATTATTATTTTTTTATTTTTTTAAAGCAGAATGAGTTTTTTGTTGAATGCTCCGTGTGTCGCCATCAGGTGAGTCAGCAGACTGAGGAAGCTGTAAGTCTGGCCCCATCATCCATCTGTGTGTGTGTGTGTGTGTGGGGGGGGGGGGGGGGGACTTTTAAATAAAGCCACATGTCTTCAGGCTGGAGGTCGACCAGTCAGAGTCCAAAGGCTGGATCTGAGCACCGGGGAGGCGGATTGTTTTCAACATGGAATGGAAAAATGCCAACATGGAGTGTGGAGTAAGACGTTTACAGCTGAAAACACGAAACCCAACTCTGCTGCTACTAAACCCATTTTATAGGAGCCAGACCCTGAAACCATTTTTTTAGGTTTCCTGAGCTGCTTTTGGATTTATGATGGTTGCTGGTGTAGAAATGGTTCCTGAGACTTGTTTCAAAATGTCACAGCAATAAAAAATACCATTTTTGAGCTCAATCAGAAGAAATGTGGAGGACATTTAGATTAGGTTTTACTTTGTTTAGCGTTTATTCATCAGTGTTGACCTCCTGATAACAGAAGTATCCCAAACTTCACATTTTCATGAATTAGACCGAAAACAATTCAAGTTTACACACAAGAAATAAATCATTAAAAATTTAATTTGTGTTTCAGAGTTGTGAAACTGCATTCAGTGTTGGTATATTTTCTGATATCAATAATTGTTTGAAACTATTGTTTTCCTTTTTCTCTTTATAGTTTATTATTCTGCTTCCATACGTTTTTTTGACATTTAACTACTTCCACAAGTCTTCAACTATTTACACAATTTTCAAGTTTCAACAAACTCACAACACTTTCAGCTATTACTGATTAAAAAACCTTTTTGATACCTATTACAGTTTTTCTAAAATCACAGGTAGAAGTTGAGGTACGGCTTGAGATTTTCAGAAAAATAAAAATAAAAATTAGAATGGGGAAACATAGGAGCAGTGACCCTCCCTTGCGCCATTTCTGGTATTGTCCTGAGAAAACCGTAAGTCCGATTGAAATGAGACGCAGGCTGGCTTACAGCTAGCGGATATACCTTCGTTTTGAGCTATAAATCACGACTGTACTCCAAACATTGTGGTCGTACGGTTCAGTTGTTAGAGAATATTTAAATTTTAAAAAATGTCTCACCACTCTAAACTGAAAATTCCGCACTCTAACTTTTGACCTTCACATTTTCTGGAAACAACTCTTTCCAACGCCCAGACCGTTTGGAGTACCGAAACAAATTATATCTCAAAAAGTAGGAAGTTTTGTCAGCTTTTCAGAAAGGTTTTCATTTTGTCCTTAAGTGCTACATTTCTTTCTCTACAAGCCTCAGAAGGAGGAGAGACCCTGATTCTGTCTCAATGAAACCCACGTTAAAGGAACAGAGATTTTCTCCTCCGATTTGCTTCAGACAGCTAAAATGTTCTCATCATAGCTTCTAGAAAATTAATGGTAGGCACTTAAAAATTGACATAGATGACCATCAAAGTCTTCTGCCGCTCACGCTTTTTGAATTTTTCTAATCAGAGCTGTACAATTCAAATGGTGACACGTTCTTTCAGAGCTGCAAGCTGAAGTCTGAGTGAGTAGACGAGAGTAACCACAAGCAGCTCGCTCGTTAACTTAATGTAAGCAATTAAGAGGCCTGTCTTTTTGTTTGCTTATCTTTCTGTGTGTGTGTTGTGTGTGTGTGTGTGTGTGTGTGTGTGTGTGTGTGTGTGTGTGTGTGTGTGTGTGTGTGTATGTTGTTTATGTGTGCTTGCGTCTATGTGTCTCTGGGTGTGCGTGTACGTGTGTGTGCTTGTGTGTGAGTGGTTGTGTGTGTGTGTATATAGGTGTGTGTGTGTGTGTTTAAGTAAGCTTGTCCTCTCTCTCTCTCTCTCTCTCTCTCTCTGTCTCTCTCTGCAGCTTTTCCCATTAATTTCATTACAGCTTCAGGACTCCACTATTAAAGAAAAAGGCCGGAAAACAGTGTTACTCTCTGATTGGCTGAGAGTGTTCAACCATCTTCTGCCCAAACAGGACTGAGTACCCACACATATGATACATCAAATTGACCAGCTTGGCCTCCAGAATCTTGTATTAACTTTTAAATGCATTATCAGTTACCATGGCAACAGGCGTAGCGACAACTTTTTGTAAACTTTTAGAAACAACTGTATAAACATACTTTAAAATACAAACATTATTTAAATTGTAAAAAGGTCATGTGACATTGGACATCACCATATTGAGGCAGATTTCTGTCATCTGTTACCATGGCAACACAGGTGCATAAGGATTACCCCAAACAAGTCTCATCGAAATTAATGTAAAAAGCCTAATACTGAGCCTACTGCTGTTTCTGATCTTTCTGACTGCTCTGTACGTAAAACTAGAAACGTAACTTACATTTTTTTCACCATCAGAAGGCGGGAAACCGCCCAACCCCATCCCAGCTCTCTGATTGGCTGAGAGAGTTCAATCATCTTCTGACTAAATGGAAGTACACACCCACACAAATGATACATCAAATTGATCGTTTTGGTCTAATGAATCCATCCATCCATCCATCCATTCATCCATCCAATAAACCATCTAACATCCATCCATCATTTTATCCATCCAACCATTCATCCATCCATCCATTACACAATCTGAACATATGTTAATCTAATTAGTTTCAGATTTCAGCAAATGTTTCTAAAATTCACAGTTCAGCTAATTGTGAAAATGTTACTAATAAACTATTCTTACTCAAATGCCAGGTGTGTAAACATTTCAACTGTCTAGTTTTTAAACAACGTTGCAAGATTTCAGTTATTTGTTTGCTGTTTAGCATTTTTTCGCCATTCTTCACCTACAATATGAGCTTTATTACACTTTTTGGTGATTTTTGCTTCTAAATCGTTAAATACATTCAGCTAATTTTGACAGTTTAGCTTAGTTTCAGCTTCACTTCAGCTATTCAGCAGCTTCAGCAATCAGTTTCTGAATTCAGCATATGCTGCTCATTTCACAGTTCAGCTAAATATAAAAATTAAACTGTTAAACTAGTCCTACTCACGTATAAAGTGTTTAGTGTTGCAGCAAAACTGAAGAAGCCTCTGACTGAAGACATTCTTCCGTTGTCGGACAGTCTTGTGAAGAGATGTGTCCATAATTTTCTTGGTTCTCTGGAGAATCCTTCTTTGCATTATCTCCTCCAGTGGTTCCACAGTCGTCCCCTGAACAGAACCAGCCTTTTTTATTAGGCTGTTGAGCCTTTTCAGGTCCCTGCTTCTGATGCTACTACCCCATCAGACGATGGCTGAAGAGATTACACTCTCAACAACAGACTTGTAGAAGATCTGCAGCATCTTGCTACAGACATTGAAGGACCTAAGCGTCCTCAAGAAGTGCAGTCTGCTGTGTCCCTTCTTGTAAACGGTGTTGCTGTTCTTTCTCCAGTCCAGTCTGTTGTCCAGGTGAACTCCAAGGTATTTGTATTTCTCAACCACCTCCACTTCTTCTCCCATGATGGAAACAGTGTTTGACTCCACCCTGTTTCTTCTGAAGTCTAAAATCATCTCCTTTGTTTTGTTCACATTCAAGGTCAGATGATTGTTTCCACACCATGCCACAAAGTTTGGCTGAACTTTCAGTTTTATATCTAGTTTGAGCAATAATTTCGACCCAATCCATAAATATTATTCATGTCATTTTTCTAGATTTTGTTGCAGGAAAATTGCCTAGATAGATTTGTGAACCCTATATTAAATTGGTATCTTTAAAAAAATAAAAGAAAATCCCAGCCAACACATAGGTGGGCCCCATATAGAATATATACGGGCAAGCTGTATGGGTCCCAACGGGGTTTGTCCGTGGTTTCCAAAGTGGCCCCATGGGCCCCTACATGGGTTTTCAGTGGGTTTGACTCAAGCACAGGCCCATTAAAATCTGTTGGCAAACCTCTGTGGGGCCACCATGGAAACCACAGACAAATCCTTTTAGGACCCACACGGCATGCCCATATTTATTCCATATGGGGCCCACCTAAGTATGCTGGCTGGGATGCTACAGTTTCAATCTTTGCATATTATGCAACAGAAAACATTGTGGACTTATAAGTTTGAACTTGTTAAAATAATATAAAAAAAAACATTGAAACCAATGAAAAGATGGACAGAACTGTTCGATTTGGCTAATTTATTATACAGATTAAATATATTTTTTTTTACAACTAGCCATCTAGTTTGAAAACAGGTAGAAAAGAAATGCTCGGTTTAATAATTCTATGCAAAGACAAACCTGTGGAAAATCTCACTGCAGGTCAAGAACACGTTTCCTAACAAGGACGACAGCTTTTTAATGACACCAACAGCAACACATGAATTGTTCCTTCAGGTCTCCTTCCTGCTGCTGCTTCACGTTTTTCTGAAAAAATTAAACATGTTATAGCGAAGTTTCCTCTCCTGGAACCTTAAATCACAGAAGTGTTCGAAAGTTGGTCTAAGATGATGAGAGAAGTTGTCCTTCGACACAGATGGGAGTCTGAGATGCATTTTTATGAGTATAAGTCCTGCGATCGACTGGAACGTTGTGTGTTTGGAGCAGAAAGCACCTTTTAGAAATGGACTAAAACTAATATTTTACACAAAGTCCTTCCAGGTCAGAAGTAGAGAAGGAGTTTGCCCTAGGGCGAGAGGCCTATGGCCGCCGGGGGGGGCTTGTGGCTGCAGCCTCGTCATTGCTGCTGTCCACCTCCTGCTCCATGGGGCTGTCCTCCTCCAGCTGCTGGCTGGTGTAGTTGGTGATCTCCAGGAAGCCGCTGGGCTCCACCACCACGTTAGACTGGCTGGAGTCCGGCAGGATGGAATACTGAGGAATCACCTGTGTGGATTGGATTACAGCTTCAGTTAAGTTGTCGTGTTTGTCTCTGTCAGCAATGTGACTGGACTCTAGGAGAAGCTAAGATGTGACACAAATCTGCACAACGGTCGTAATTTGTTCGTGATCACGTCCAAATCTCCACATAATCCGGCTAGCATCATGCAAACCAGTTCAGTGCGATTCCAACTGAAAGTTTGCAGATTTACTCACAATTTCATGTTTCAACCAGATCCGGATCAACCCGGATCAGTCTACCTGAGGGCGTTTTGGAGCATTTTCAAATGATTCAGCAAGTTTCCACAAACAGATACCTGTTTTTATTCTTGCTCTTCCTGTAAAACCTGACTCATTTGCACAGTGCCATCTTAGGCAGCATTTTTCCTGCAAGGCTGTTCAGGATTACTCCTGACCGAGGACATGACAGATGCACCAACAGGTTCAGATCAGGTGATTTAAGATCTACAGGGCTTTGTAGAGAGAAACACACCTCTATGACTTCCAGATCTTCTTTGCTCCTCTGTGCTGTGAGGCCCTGAACGCAGCTGAACTGACGGGGCTTGGCATGGGAGTGGTGCACGCTGGACCCCGAGCTGCTGATGAACTGGCCCGAGTTCAACGTTCCCGACACGGCCTGGACCTCCAGGGCTTTCCCCAGTGGGCTGCAGTCGCTGGAAGAATCCACGATCATGGCCTCCGTGCTCGGATCAATCTCCGCCTCCATCATGGAGATCTTCAGGATGTCCGACACAGACGGCTTGGCGCCAGAAGCGCCTGAGCTGGACTCTGGGATCAGCTTGGCAGCTGCCTCCCCACTGCTGAAGACCGGTGATGGGTGGTGGGCACCGCCAAAGGTGATCTTAGTGATGGTGGCGCTCTGCGTGATGATAGGCTGCTACGTGGAAGACATGCAAAAGGAACAATTATGGTTCAGAAGGGAGGGAAATCCCCAACATGAGACATCTATCTGAGACGGGAATCTCAGCTGCTTTCTAGGATTGCAAGCAGGGGGGAAAAAAAGCATAAACTCACCTGGCTGGAGGTGGTTTTCTCCGTGCTGACTGGGTGGTGCGCCTGCAGGGGAGGGGGGTGGGACATGGCTGTGTGCAGAGGCCTGTGGAGGGAGGTGGGGGCATGCTGTAGCTTTGGGAGCTGTGGTGTTAGCAGGGGCTTGGTTGGTGTGCTCGAGGTCGTGACCTTTGTCGCGACCTGAGCAGGTGCTGTTGGAGCAGGTCTGTCTTTGGGGCTCTGTGTTAAGGTCTGAGGTTTGGGCGGAGTCTGATCTCGTGGTTTTGTGATTTTCGTAGTCAGAAGAGGAGTGGAGGAGGAAGATGAAGGCTGGCCAAGTTGAAGTTTGCTCTGCAGCTGTGGCGGTGGGGGCGGGGCCTGCTGGGTGGTGGCGTAGCTATGCCGACTTGGCTCGGCCTCACTGGGAGGCGGCTGAGCTGCCGCAGACTGGATGGTGTGTTTGACCGTATCAGGAGCAGCTTGGTTAGAGCGGTAGAACAAACCCGTCTGAGGGTCCAACGTGTCCCCCTCTAGCTCGGCCACATCTAGCGCCGTCTCGGTTTTACCCCGACGGTCTGCTGGCTGAAACCAAACACAGATTATTAAAGGTTACAAACG
Source organism: Nothobranchius furzeri (assembly GCF_043380555.1). Classification (NCBI taxonomy): domain Eukaryota; kingdom Metazoa; phylum Chordata; class Actinopteri; order Cyprinodontiformes; family Nothobranchiidae; genus Nothobranchius; species Nothobranchius furzeri. The sequence continues at coordinate 67,796,971 of NC_091750.1, forward strand.
TGAAACACAACTAATAATGAGCCCCTTTTCAGCCATGAATAAAGAACGATACCAAAACATCCTCCCAGAGGAACTCCTCCAACATCCAACAACCGATTAGGGAACCAAGTCTTTTCCAGTATGACAAGAGCACAGGGCCACGTAGATAAAATCAGAACTAAGTGGCTTCAGTAACAAAACATAGAAGTTTTGGGTCCAGGCCCGTGAAACTTCCCTGACCTTAACACCATTGAGGCCATAAGTCAGGATTTGGCCCAGAAGCTGGTCAACAGCACATCAGGGTGAACTACAGAAGTCTTGAAAAAGAAGGTCCAACACTGCAAATGTTTTTACTCTGCATAAACTCAAAGTATTTATCAGTAAAAGTCGTCAAGACTCAACAAAAGCTTACATTTCCACTTCAGTAACCATGGAAACATAAAAACACTGGAGCAGCAGACATAAAAACCCAACATTTGTGACATTCCTCAAAACTTTTTGATTAATTTTCTTTCGGAAAACCTCACCAGGTGCGATGCCATGGCCGCTGGGGAGGCTGTGGCTGGTTTGGTTACCATGGCAACCTGGCTGCTGCTCTTCTCCAGAAGCTGGCTAGAGATGACCGCATCGTCTTCCTCTGAGGGCTCTCCCACTCGGCTGGTTTTACCTGCGGTGAATTCAGTCAGGCCGTCGGTTGATGAAATAAAACGCATGACGGCACTCACACATCTTAGCATCCCAGGTGCGTCACACAACACAGAACAGCCAAAACAGGAAGTGCAGGTGTGTGGCAACCCAGAGGTTTTATTCTGAAGCTTTGCTGGTTCCACTGAAAACTTTGGTGGGTAAAACATAACAGGAAGTGGGCGGAGGATATTTTTAGAAGTACCTGCTTGGACCTGTTCAGCGCCCGGCTCGGCCTCAGAGGTCGACGGCGTTGGTGAGTCGGGACTTGGCTTCTCCTGCGGGATCTGGATGGGAACGGCCATCTGACTCAGGTCGATGGTTGGCTGCTTGGGTCTGGGCTCGCCTTTCTCTTTTACTGCCGATAAAAACAAACACTTTAGCTTTCAGAAGATGGTGAATGATGAGTTTAGCTTGAAGGACTTGCTGCGATCGTGATGTGTAAGATTTCTGTTCTGATAGCGACTAACTCGGCTGTCGTGCATGAAGGAAGAGGCGTATGTGAGAGAAAAGCACTGATCATAACTCCCTTACACCCAGCAGAAGCACGACTCAGTCACACTGGACGCTGTGTTGTACCAGAAGCAGAAATTATTTACCTCCAGTGGTCGGTCACAGACCCGGCCGAGAACTAGATCTTTAAGCCTGAGGTTTTGTAGAACTGGCACAATCCTGCAAAATGACCAAACTACAGAAACTACCGGTGACTGCAACAAGAGAACTGAAAGCAGGCTTTTAGCTCAGCGCCGTAAAGGTCTCAGTAATTTCGCTAAACAACTTCAAGCAGATCCTCAGTCAACAGCTGGCAGGCAGCTGCTTTATTTTGTGGTCGGAGTTTTTTTTAGGACACCGTAAAGACAAGTGTGACACAACCATCATCCTCAGACTCATAGCCTCGAAAATCTCACAATCAAGACAAAATGGGACCCCCCCGCCCCACGAACCCCAATGTGCAGCGGGCTCCTGTAGTTTGTTTACAAAAAAACATAAAATAAAAGTGAAACTAAAATAGAAATAAACCAGCGAGAACAATAAAACTGCTGTTTTAAAAAGCAGTCAGTTTTTTTATTATAATCAAATCTGATTATTTGTTATTGATTCATGTTCACCCTACAGAAAAATCCAGTATTATTATAATATAATTAAACCGTTAATCATCCGAGCTGGTCCTTTGTTACAGATTAAGACTAATGACGATCTCTGGTTGAAATCCGGATGTGCTGCAAAACTCAAGTGTTTCAGGCAACAAGACGTTCCTTTTGGGGGTTTTTACCTCAAACATCACTGATCAGTCAGGCGTGACTGGAAGTGTATCGGCACGTGCTCTGACTAACAACCTGGTTCTGCTGGTTTTTGTTCAATGAGCTTATCGTTTACGGGTGCCAGTGGTTTCTTGGTTGGATATTTGGCTTTAAATGAAGTTTAAAATTCAAAGTGAAGGAACAAATGTGTAATGGGACAAACTGTGTCTCACCTGATGTCTGCTGCAGCTCCACCAATGCTTTGATGGTGGAAGTAGCTGATTGGGCTTCCCCAGCTGTAACCTCCTGGTATATAATGGCAGTGCTGGACTCCACGGCTACTTCCTGTTCTGTCCAGTCCTGCTCTCTGGAAGACACCACGTGGACTACCGGCTCTGAGGAGGGACCAGAAAGAAACCGGGACTATTAAAAACAGACAAGAGTTTAACGAAAGATCATCCAGCAAGTAAACAAAGTAACTGTTCAGGTAAACTTTAACTTAACTTTTAAAATTAAATTAATCCCAGGATTAGTAGCTTTTGTTGCTGCACGGCTTTAGAGATAATAAATGACTACTAGGCACACTAACACGCTACTACTGGCCAACCCCTTCTACGTCACAGGGAAAAATGGCTCCCATGGCCTCGGCCATCTTTACATGTGACCACACAAGGCTGTTGATTTAGTGTCCAGGATAGAACAGAGCTCGTCTCGGCTAAGAGAAGCTAACGGTTAGCATTAGCGACTCCACAACATGGTGGAAGACGCTTGTGTTATTTGTGGAAATAAAACATCAACGTTGCAAAGCGGCCGAAGGAGAGATATTTGCACATCACTCCAACTTCTGGTGATTTCTGCACCCCCTCTCCAGTTAGCTTCTACCCTCTGAAACAGGAGCACCAGAGCATTTTTCCACAAGACAACTCACAAGGCACTCATTTGTACTTGAGACCACAGCAGGTTTATGGGCTGAACAAGTGAGTGAGAGCTTCAACTTCAGTCCTTTTAACAAATTCTGAGCCTGAAAGTTCAACCCTAACCCAAACCCTACAATAAACCAGAGGCTAAAGGCAGGTTTTATACCGAAGATCAGGTAAAAGTCACAAAACTCTGCAGGATCCGATTCAGACCGTTTCCTGCAGCCATTTAAGTTTCACACCATGTCCAGACCTTTCACTGGAAACATCTGCTGACACTTTTAATGAATCCCAGCCATCAAAGCTGAACTTCAACCACTTTTATCATAGCTATAAATATTAATGTTATTCAGGAATGTAGAAAGGTCGGGAGAGAAGGGACAAAAAGCTTCAACAACATCAGGCTTTTTCTCTAGGATTTTGTTCAAAATGTGAAGCATCATCTCTAGAGATGTTATTAGGTCTGGTGTAAAAACCTATTAGATTAGGGCTGCACGATACCAGGAAAACCTGCAATATCCCATAACAGTGATTAATAATGCAATGACGATATTACTTGCAATAAATAAAAACTTAACTCAGGAACTAAAATAATCAAAAAAATAAATAAAAAAGACATTTAAAAAATGAGAAAAAAATATCTTAAAAACGAGAAAAGCTAAAGATGTGAGGAAAGGGAAAAAGACAATGAACAAGAAAAGACAATCAGTGGATCCCAGGGAAAGTCGAATCAGCAGGAAGAGCAGAACAAAGCTAACTCAGGTGTTTGCTAACCATCTAAATTACGTGCCATCCGCCTCGGGGGCGGGCATCTGACCTATGAGAACCCACCCAACTGGCCAAATGGGTGAAGAGCTTTATTTGATTTGTTAAAAAAACCCATCATGCTTCCGTTTGATTGACAGAATGCATTATGTGTAGCAAACATCTGAGCTGATCATTCATTGCAATATTTATCTGTTCTTTGTGATATGCATATTGCACACGCTGATATTGCGATAACGATATATTTGCGATATATTGTGCCGCCCTATATTAGATGTTGGCTTTAGGGATGTCCCGATACGACTTTTTCACTTCTGATATGATACCGATATGGCAGCCTTCAGTATTGACTGATACCGATATCAATCTGATATGATATCAGCACAAATCATACATACTTAAACCTTTTTGTAGCGTGGAATGCATGAAAGGCTTGATCAGGTGATATTACTCAGTCGGAGAACAAAAGCCAATAACAGTAAGTATGACAAAAATGACAATTTTTTTCTTCACCATTGGTTGCAAAAATGTGAACCTTAACTGACTGCTTATATCGGAGACTTTTGATGCCGTCCGATATAATCCGACACACTGTTTTTGGTCCGAAATCGAATTACTTCTGATATCAATATCAGAATGGGACATCCCTATTGGTTTTGGCTCAAAGAACCGACAGATTTGTGACATCATCTGTAGACCGAGGGGTCGATGAGTGACGCGTACCTTGAGATGTGCTCTGAGTGGCCTCGCCCGTTAAGCTGCTGATCTCCGTGACAACGCCGGCGTCCTCCTTCACAGACCCGTCTAGCCCCGTGGCGTGACCTTGACCGACCTCGGCGGAGCGGCTCACCTGCTGCAGTGTCTCCGTGACCAGCTGCCGGGTCTGCTCGCTCACCACCGCCGTCTGGAAAACCGGTTTAGGCTTGATGAGAACCTGGAATGAAATTAAGAAACTTTTTTTTTTCAATTTTAGTATTTCATTTTTCTTGTTTGTAGTTGAGTTTGGAGCCCAAAAAATGCAAATTTTGAGTTTGAATCGTTCTAAATTACATCTTTTAGATTATTTTCTGGACAGCAAATGTAAAAATGAATGCTTCACCGACATCATTGTTCATACACATCAAATACGATAACACCAGCCTTGCATCACAAGGTTCATTTATGAGCTTAACTGTAAGTTTGTGACCGTTTTAAAGCTGATTTGATGATCTGGTTCCTAACAGGAACTCCAGCTACAAAATAAAGCCTTAATTTGCAGAAAGGAGTTTGAATGATGACGATTATAAAGACTGAAGTCTAGTCATTCCCCAAAAGTCACCAGTCATAAGTCTGTCTGCTGCTAAATGTCACGTCACGGATCTTAATCAGCCAAAACAATCGACGTGAGAAACGCTTTAATATCACAGAAACTCAACTCTGTGCTGCTTTCGTCACTGGAAAGTGGGTTTTTGGTGCAGACAGTGACAAAATAACTCAAAAGAAAAAAGGATGTTTATCAGAGTTTATGCAGAACAGCTTTAAGGTTACAGCGCCACCGAGGAGAGGATGGTTGCTGTGGGCGGATATGAACCGTATCAGAGAGTTAGTAAGATGAGTCACTCAGCCTGTTGTGAGTTCTTGTTAATGAGTCTGATTCTGCAGTGATGACAGAGACAAAGGTTTGTGAGGAAGCAGAATTTGTTTTCATGACATTTAGTTATCATCCCTTACAGCTTTTAGCAAAAAGGGAAGCAAAAAACAAAGAAGTCCATGAGATTGAAGCTGTCTGGGTACAGCTGTGACTTTCACTTAAATTCCCCTAAAAATATAAGAAAACTGGTAGTGGGGAAATTTGGGAGGCTTAAGTCTAACCACCTCGCATTTAGTTGCCGTTTCTTTGTCAAACTTTCAAATCCCACGGCAGTCCGTTTTAACATTTTAGAAAATGACAAGAATTTGTGCAGAATTGGTTTCTGCTGTTAGATCGACTAATTAGCTGCTTCAGAAGCGGAATAATGGATGATTTTAAAAGATCTGAAAAGAACAAGCACAGGCGAGAGCTCGGATATAAAACCGTCGACAAAAGCACCTGATGCGGCGGCTCTATTCAGATCTTTATCTCTCTCTCATTGTTGGACCGTCGAGCTGAAACTCGACCTCTAAAAGAGCTGCTTTCAAAAAGAAAAAGGATCAGATTCAGTCCTGAGATCGTGGCTGAGGGACAGCGGAGTTGTGAGAAAAGTGTGTGTGTGTCTGTGTGTGTGTGCGTGCGCGCATAATGAAGCTACTAGCCCGAACCGGATACATGGGCTCATCCAACTGTGGACCCACCACCCGCAGGAGGAACATGAAGGGTCCGGTGCAGTGTGGATCGGGTGGCAGACCAAGGTGGGAGCCTTGGCGGTCTGATCCCCAGACAAGGAAATGGTTTTTGGGACATGGAACGTCACCTCGCTGGCGGGGAAGGAGCAGGAGCTTGTGGCAGAGGTTGAGCGGTACCGGCTGGTATAGTCGGACTCACCTCGACACAGAGCATTGACTCTGGAACCCAAGTCCTTTGCTGGAGTTGCTCCGGGTGAGAGGTGGAGGGCTGGGGTTGGCTTTTTGTTAGCCCCAAGACTCTCTGCCTGTGTGTTGGGGTTTACCCCGGGGGACGAGAGGGTAGCTTCCCTGCGCCTTCAGGTCGGGGAACGGGTCCTGACTGTTGTTTGTGCTTATGGGCCAAATATCAGTTCAGAGTACCCACCCTATTTGGAGTCCCTGGGATGAGTGCTAGATAGTGCTCCATCAGGGGACTCCATTGTCCTGCTGGGGGACTTCAATGCTCACGTGGGCAATGACAGCATGACCTGGAAGGGTGTGACTGGGAGGAATGGCCCGCCTGATCTGAACGCGAGTGGTGTTTCCTTATTGGACTTCTGTGCAAGCCGCAGTTTGGCCATAACGAACACCATGTTCGAACATAAGGATGCCCACCGGTACACTTGGTACCAGGGCAGCCTAGGTCGCAGGTCGATGATAGACTTTGTAGTCGTATCATCTGACCTGCGGCCGTATGTTTTGGACACCCGAGTGAAGAGAGGAGTGGAGCTGTCAACTGATCACCACCTGGTGGTGAGTTGGATCAGATGGCAAGGGAAGATGCCGCGTAGACCTGGCAGACCCAAACGCATAGTGAGGGTCTGCTGGGAACGCCTGGCAGAAGATCCTGTCAAGACGGTCTTCAACTCCCACCTCCGGCAGAGCTTTGACCGCGTCCCGAGAGCAGTGGGGGACATTGACTCCGAGCGGGCCTTGTTCCACTCTGCGATTGTTGAGGCGGCTGTTGCTAGCTGTGGTCGCAAGGTGGCCGGTGCCAGTCGTGGTGGCAACCCCCGTACCCGCTGGTGGACACCAGAGGTTCGGGGAGCCGTCAGGCTGAAGAAGGAGGCCTACAGGGCGTGGCTGGTCTGTGGGTCTCTGGAGGCAGCAGACAGGTACCGGATAGCCAAGCGGGGTGCAGCAGTGGCAGTTGCCGAGGAGGAGTTTGTTGAGGCCATGGAGAAAGACTATCGATCGGCTCCAAAGAGGTTCTGGCAAACTGTTCGGCGCCTCAGGAGAGGGAGGCAGCAACTCGCTCACACTGTTTACAGTGGGGGATGGGGAGCTGCAGACGTCAACTGGGGCTATAGTCGGACGGTGGAAGGAATACTTTGAGGAGCTCCTCAATCCCACCTACGCGCATTCTGAGGAGGAACCAGAGCCGGGAGACCTGGGGATGGACTGTCCAATCTCGGGGGCAGAAGTTGCTGAGGTAGTCAAACTACACAGTGGCAGAGCACCGGGGGCGGATGAGATTCGTCCTGGGTATCTCAAGGCTATGGATGTTGTAGGGCTGTCGTGGTTGACACGTCTCTGCAACATTGCGTGGTTATCAGGGGCAGTGCCTGTAGAGTGGCAGACCGGGATGGTGGTCCCCATCTTTAAGAAGGGTGACCTGAGGGTGTGTTCCAACTATAGGGGGATCACACTCCTCAGCCTCCCTGGAAAGGTCTACTCCAAGGTACTGGAGAGGAGGGTCCGATCAATAGTTGAATCTCAGATTGAGGAGGAGCAATGTGGTTTTCGTCCTGGCCGTGGAGCTGTGGATCAGCTCTATACCCTTGCAAGGGTGATGGGAGGGGGCATGGGAGTTTGCCCAACCAATCCACATGTGTTCTGTGGATTTGGAGAAGGCTTATGACCGTGTCCCCAGGGGCACCCTGTGGGGGATGCTCCAGGAATATGGGGTGGGTGGCTTTCTGTTAAGGGCCATTCAGTCCCTTTACCAGAGCAGCGTGAGTTTGGTCCGCATAGCCGGTAGTAAGTCGGACCTGTTCCCGGTGAGGGTTGGACTCCGCCAGGGCTACCCCTTGGTCACCGGTTCTGTTCATTACCTTTATGGACAGAATTTCTAGGCGCAGCCGTGGTGTGGAGTGTGTCGAGTTTGGTGGCAGGAGAATCTCGTCTCTGCTTTTTGCGGATGATGCGGTCCTCCTAGCTTCATCCAGCTCTGACCTTCAGCTCTTGCTGGGTAGGTTAGCGGCCGAGTGTGAAGCGGCTGGGATGAGGATCAGCACCTCCAAGTCTGATACCATGGTTCTCGACCGGAAAAGGGTGGCTTGCCAACTCCGGGTCGGGAGAGAGGTCCTACCTCAAGTGGAGGAGTTTAAGTATCTTGGGGTCTTGTTCACGAGTGAGGGTAGGAGGGATCGGGAGATCGACAGGCGGATTGGTTCGGCGTCTGTAGTGATGCGGACGCTGAGCTAATCTGTCGTGGTGAAGAGGGAGCTGAGCCAGAAAGCCAGGCTCTTGATTTACTGGTCGATCTACGTCCCAATCCTCACCTATGGTCATGAGCTTTGGGTAATGACCGAAAGAACGAGATTGCGGATACAAGCGGCCGAAATGAGTTTCCTCAGTAGGGAGGCCGGGCTCAGCCTTAGAGATAGGGTGAGGAGCTCGGACATTCGGGATGGACTCGGAGTAGCACCGCTGCTCCTCCAGATTGAAAGGAGTCAGTTGAGGTGGTTTGGGCATCTGGTTGGGGTGCCTCCTGGACGCCTCCCTGGAGAGGTGTCTCGGGCATGTCCTGCCGGCAGGAGGCCCCCAGGTCGACCCAGGACACGTTGGAGAGGTTACATCTCCAATCTGGTCCGGGAACGTCTTGGGGTCCTGCTGGAGGAGCTGGTGGAGGTGGCCGGGGAGAGGACGGTCTGGAGCTCCCTAGTTGGGATGCTGCCCCCGCGACCCGGATAAGCGGAGGAAGACAATGACAATGACAAGGTATTTAACAGGTATGGCTATTTAATATATGTGGGTATTTACCTGATGTGGTTATTTATCAGGTGTGGGTATTGCAGAGAAGAGAGAAAACAGCAGCAAAACTCATATTTTCAGGCTTCTGAGGGAACTCCTGTGGCTCCATTGTTGCTCATTACCTCCTTCTCCTGTGATGTTTGTTTCTCCCCTTTTTTGATCTTCATTTTTATTCTGCTTGTGAAGTGTCTGTGGAATTTTATCTTGAAAGGTGCTTTAAAAGTAAACTCTCCATCTACCACATCTCCCCCAAGTGGCAGAAAGGAGCAGCAGCAAATCTTTCACAACAGACAACAACACATGACTGCAACATCTGCGAGTTGCAAAATCCACATGTAAACGCCGCAGAAATACATGCTTATTAAGTAACTCAGATAAAACAAAACAAAGCAGGAATGACCTTGTTTGGGTCATAAACAAACCAAAAGTGTTGCTTTTACAACATTTTAGGATCAATATTTAAGTCTAAAATAGAAATAAAACAAGTTAGGAGGCTTTTTGTCCTCTAGACTCAAAAGAACGATCATCCACAGCTGGTAAAGGTGACAGGAACACGCCCCCTCCCCACTCAATTAGGAAGTAATGAAAGAGGAAAAGTAAATGTTTAAGCATACGTTTTGCTTCTTTCTGTTCCTTTTTCATTTTTTGTTGTCGTAAACCTGTTTTGTGTTTTGTTTTTAACTGTGAATAAATGAAAATAAACTTAAAAAAATGCTCTGCAGCTATACTTTTATTTATAGAACAGGGGATTTTTCTCTTATTAACGTTGCCATCGGCTCTCACATCCCTGGAAAATGTCAGATGCAGACATGATGATGAAATAAGTGAGTGTCCTCCACAGAAAAGCAGGTCATAATGGAACAGATCACATTTAGAGCAGCTGTGTGATCGTCATTCATATGATCACATGAATCCACTTGTGTAAATGGTCACATGAGGGGATTATTATTATGATTACCTGGGTCTTGCCCTGCTGACCGTAGACGATCTTGGTCGGGATGATCTTGGTGGTGGTGGTGGACGGAGAGCCGCAGCTCAGGCCTTTGGGTTGCGTTACGATCATCTTGGTGATGGGTCTGGAGGTGGTGATGATGGCGGGTTTGGCTCCCTGCACCGCCTGCAGGCTCTTCTCGCCCTGTGAACACATGATTTATGTTCATTACAGGCAGCTGTAGGGGGGTAAAGGTGTGTGTAATTGGGAAAATAATGTTCAGACCTACAGCCGAGTCACTCTTGGAGTCGTGCCAATTTCAAGATGGCCTAAACCAACGTTTTAAAAAAATCACAAAAATAGCTTTTTAATATCATTTATCAACTTTACTTCAAATCTCTGGGGTGAAAATGAAGGGTTTGTACGTAGAGGTGGACCAAGGTGGGTTTTGCTGTCGCTGATATAGATATTTAGAGGTCCTGGTTCACTGGTTGATTTCTTTTGGGCTGATTTTCATGGCCAACACCGAGATGTCTCCTGCCTTATTTACATGCTGAAATAAAGTTGGGTTAGGTTAAAAACAGTGGATGTGCAGCATTTATGATCAATCAGTTTAATTAGAGCTCAGCGTTGAAATTAAACATTTAACCAAAGTTAATCAAACAAATTAATCAAGTATTAAAACAACTTATTCAGGCCGATGTTCCTGTTTTAAAACTGGCTACTGAAGAGGTATATCACCTGATGCGGACATTAAAAAACGGTAAATATTGGCCTGATGAATCAATCTAACCCTAAATGGCATCAAATGTCATTATTCAACAAATGTGATACACACTCCTAATATTACTATTTTCCACTCATATCAGGAAGTTTTCGAGCTGAACTGAGATCAGTGGTGTCCAACCCTGGTCCTGGGGGGCCCTTTCCATCATGTTTTAGTCATTTTACAGCTGATTTAGTAGTTGAGTCACCTCTGCAGACGCCTGTTAACCACCGACTCCGATGTCTGGGCGGTGGCCCTGGAAGACCAGGGTTGGACACCACTGAAGTGTCAGGTCCAGTCCCAATACTCGCAGTTCCACACTTGCACCCTTCAATTGCACGAGCCTGACCAGGGGTGCGAGTGTGTAGGGTGTCCCTCAAGTACGAAAGTTGATCACGCCCCTTTTGCACCCTTGATCCTCACCTCACCCAAGTCCACGTCGATGCTGACTTGGGTGCAATGTGTTACCCACAATCGGTTGTTGCGAAAGAAAAGGCTCGAGTGCCTTTTCGGAAAATATGTCCTTTCTAATCATTTTAGGATGAGTAACTGATGCACTGAATGTTTTAGACAAAACAGCAAAGAATGTAAATTAATTTCATATAATTGTTTGAAAGTTATTAGTAAAGCTTTTTTTTAAAGTATCACAGTAACCAGCATCCCCGGCATGCGTTGAGATCGATGATGCAATGGTCCCTGTCCCGATTCAGCAATTCTTTGCACACTTGTGTCCCACGCAATCAAAGCTTTACTGCACACTTCCTCCAAGTGCACTTGACAGAAGTGCGAGTATTGGGATTGGGCCTCAGTGTCCAGAATTCTTCAGCCGCATTTTGTAAATCTAAAGCGAGACTCTCAGCTACAAATGAGTAATAGAAGCTAAGATTGTGTTTCTTTAGTAATAATAAACATCAATAAATCACTCAGAGCTCCAAGCTGCAGGGATATTTACTTCCTGAGGGAATAAATTCTGCTTTTGTAGAAATGTCCACAAACATTCAGTTCAGCAAATATTTACTTTTCCTAAACTCCTCAAGGCATTTAGTCAAATAACCCAACAAACTCAGCTGGAGATTGTGTTTCGGCTGCAGCCTGATGCGGAGAGCGGGTGTTTCCATGGGTAGTGGGTTAAATCCGGTTGAGTGAAGTGAAAGAAAAACATCAGGTTGAGTTGTTATTTACATATCACAGTCCAGAGAGATTAAGGCGGTCTCATCAGAGGTTTAAGGGTGAAATGCTAGGGGGTTTCTGAACAGTGGTGCTAAATTCCCCTGAGAAGCTAAATTAGAGACTGAATATATAGACAGGCGTGTTTACACACACACACACACACACAGAATGACTTTACAACATGCAAACACTTCTGGCCCAGTTTCACTTGTAGTTTCAGCAGCACCATATTTCTGGTTGTGATAATGATAAAGTTTAACTTCATATTTGAAAACTTCCAAATGCTTTAGATCAGTGGTCCGCAAATGGCGGCCCGTGGGCCATGTCCGGCCCGCGAGCCCTCTCTTTGTGGCCCCCAAACCCTGCGCGCCCCCCACATGAGGGTTACATGGTGAGGGAGGGTTACATGGTGAGGGTCACACAGGACAGGTTAGTGCAGTCACACAGCCGAGCTGGAGGGGGAGGGGACAGGTGTTGCCCTGCTTTATATTGCAAGCTTGTGTGTTTTGTGCATTACAGCCAGCAATCCAACCCGCCCACCCACCCCACACCCCCACCCACCCACCCACCCACACACACACACACACACTGGCCCTCTTGCTTCTGGGTCTTTTTTGTGTGTGGCCCTCGGACCGTTATAATTGAGGACCCCTGCTTTAGATGAAGTTTTATCCTGTTTTGTTCGGTTTCAGTTAAATATGGAGGGTTACATTTTCTCTTTTACAGACTTCTTTCTTCTCTAATGGTAATCCGACTCACTCCAGCGTTTAAAAGCGTCGTAACCACGTTTTTGCCCGGCAGTCCCTGGATGGTCGCTCCTTTGCCCGTCGTTTTCTGCACCACGATGACGTTCGGCTTGGACGTCATGGGGATGGTGGTGATCTTAGTTGTTGTACCTGTAGAAAAAAAAGTTCTCATGTCAGTTGGAGACACCAGAGGTGTCGCTGCAGTCTGGGGGAGGCCCTCTGACTCACCAGAGCTGAGGTTGCTGCTGATGATCTTCCCGCCCAGAGAGGCCAGAGATTTGGGAACCACTGTGATGATGCTGCCACTGGTGGTTTTCACGTAGGTGGTGCCGCCACTGGAGGCTGAGATTCTGGTGCCGATGTTGGGGCCGACTGTGGGTCTCGTGTATGTGGTCTGGGTGGCTGAACGCACAAATAAACAGTTCATATATCCTAATTCTTTGCTTGAAGGTGCATGAAGTAAGAATGACACCCTGTGGTCAAAGTTGGGTACTGCAGTCCATGAATCAAAACAAAGAAGTTCGCTCAGAGCAACTGTTGGCGGCTACGGATCAGCGCCAGAAGATTCTAGATGACGAGCAAAGGCAAGTCGTACACAGTGAATTGATGAGTAGATATACACATTTCACTATAATATCAAGTTGCTGGTAATTTAAAAAGTAGCCGTAGATATTTTTAGACAACTATGTTCCTAATTCACTGTTAGCATTGTTAGTTAACCCTGCTTCACCCGATATTAGTGTAAAACAAAAAGATGCCGTGGCTTCTTAGCGGTACCAGATATAACTTCTGGGTCGTTCCTTTTACTGGCTAACATTCTGTCTACAACTCTGGAGCTTTCTGTTGGCAGATGTGTCGAATTACAAATGCCGGCGCAGACTTGGCCACTCCGCAGGCTCACAGATTGTAAACAAAGACTATGTCCCTCTTTGTCCTTTTTGAAAGAAGAAAAACTGACTACCCCCTAGCCAGCTGAAAATGAAATCTGTTTCAGGATGACCTTCCTTCTAACATTATATAGACATTTCATCGTACAGTTCTCACTTATTGCACCTTTGCGCCCCCCCCCCCCCCCCCACCTGTTGGCTGGGTGACCAGCTTGGTGGTCATGATGGTGCCGTTGCTACTGACGACCATGATGGGTGAAGAGCTGCTGCTGGACAGCGCTACAGATGAAGGTTTGGGCAGGATTTTACTGGGCTGCACCTGCTGAGTGATTATCTTCACCCCTGAAAACACAAACACCTTCAGCCATCACAAGGAAAACACATCGTCTCAAAGTCAAAACAGAGAGGAGAAGCAGAAACGAAAGTGAAACCGGTGATGCTTACCGGACTCCTGTTTGATCTGAATGGTGGGCTTGGCTCCTGGTGGGGTGGGGGCTGTCTGGTTCTGAGGCAAACCAGAGCCGCCTAAAGGCGAACTCTGCTGCAGCTGTTTGGGTGACTGCTGTTTGGAGAACTGAGCCAGGATCTGCGTGGGCGAGCCCATCAGGGTCTTCGGTGAGGGAAGTCTGGCTGAAGCCACCTTCACTCCCACTGACGCTGCACCAGAGCAGAGATAAGTCAGGGTGAAGCCTTTCAGGACTCGTTCTGACTCATAAATCAAGTTTTATGTTTTCTTCTCAGCTTTAACGCTCGACTCTTTTACCTGCTTTCTTTGTTTTAAAAGCTCTCAGCAACAAACTGAACGTCAGAAGTCAGAAGCATGAGTAAAAAAAAACATCTGGAGACATTTTAACTCGTCTAAATTCAGATTTTACTTTTGGTTTTCAGCTCATTTTGTGATTTTTGTTTCTGTGATGAGTCGATAGATTAAAAACCCACATGGTGCCGAGGTTGACATGACCACCGACGGAGTGGAGGAGACCACCGTTGTCACGGCGACGGTGTTTGAAGAGGAGCCGGCAGGGAAAACCACTTTCTGGGTGGGCGTGGTCAGAATGGTGGAGGTGGCGCCCAGCTTGGCGGCGGCGTTGTTGTGTGTGTGAGACTTTGACAGGATGTTGGGCACGAAGCCAGAGCTCGGGGAAGTGGTGACGATGATCACCTGATCAAACACGAGGAGGTTCCAACGTGTGAGAGGCGTGTTAAAGAGCGCGTGAAAACAAACAGCGTGAAGGAGCGCCGCTCACCTTCTGCGTGGTAGCGCTGGTCGTCTGGATGGTGGGCTTGGTGAAGGTGATCTTGACGGGGGACAGGTGAGGCGGCAGGGAGTTGGCGATGCTCTGCATGATGTTGCTCATCTTGGGGCTGCCGCTCACAGGAACCGTGATGTTCTTCGACACTGGCGGGGAAACCTTGGAAACCTCCTTCAGCATCACCGGAGTAGAGCTAGATGAGTTGGTGCGTCGTCGCTTACGTGGCTTCTCGTCGTCGTCAGAGCAACTGACACCTGCGCGGGGGGGGGGGGGGGGGGGGGGGGGGGGGTTAGACAAAATAATATTTAGAGAATGAATGAAATATTTAAATTTATTTATGACTAGGTTTTGATTTGTGCAGCCAGAGACGGTGAAATAATCTGACAATCCTTCACTAAGTGTTCAAATCTACATTATCCAGTAAATATCCATAAGACTGCATATTTACACTTTATATTTAATGTAATTTATATGCCGTTTTCCTCCATCCATTACTTCAACAGCCAACTACACTCTCCAGGCCAGCAGAAGCCTCTTACGTTTTAAATAACCGCATCAAAATCAGGGGAAAGTTTAGAGGAAATAGTGAGAATTTGTAATTTGCAGAAACAAAATGTAACGATTCCAAAGCATTTGCTGAAACCGACTGTTGTTTATATGAACCCACCTGATGATTAGACGGGTTATTAGTGCCTCCTGCTGGCAGAAAGGTGTAATCTTCTAAAATATTTCCTAAAAGCTTTCAGGTTTGCCCTAAAGACCGAGACTCAAACTAATTATTTGTTTATGATGTACACAATTCACTTTAACAGGCTTTCTGCAGCTTTAGGGACTTTTAAAGTCCACTTTCCCAGAAAGAAAAAAGGATGTGACCTCACAGACATTTCTGTCTAAAATTGGAACTGAAAAAAAAAAAAAACACGAACATCAATAGGCCATTAGATTCCAATTTCATTAGAGCAAGCCTCTGATTGGTGGGGTAGAATCAGCCCACATGGGATTCAAGCTTGGTTTATGCTTGACGCATTCACTTTCCGCTTGGTGATGCGGCTCGCGGATGGAACGCGCTTCACAACTTGCAGCGTTTATGGTTCATGCGGCTTGTCTCTGCGGTGAGCCAATATTCTCCCAAACTGTAGGGGGCAGCATGGAGCTCTACAGCATGCATCCAACACTACACCATAGTAGAAGTAGAAATTACTGTTGTTTACAACATGGCATTCCAGCATTTTTAACAGCGTCTTCGTCTTTTCCGACAGTGCGAGCTATTTCTCTCCAAGAATTATTAACAACATGTTGATCACGGTGATCTCTGAGAGCTGAATCATACAAATGTCTGTATTTACGAACCTCTGCCATACTAGTTCTTGCCAGTCCGCCATGTTTTTCCGCGTCCGACCATCAGCATGGTTAGAAAATTTCCTAGGTGCGCGGTGCGGAAAGTTTGGGCTGTGCGGAGGCGCGGTGGAGGGGCGTGGTTGTTAAAATGACGCAATTTTGCCGTGCGGAGCCGTGCGAACCTCGCAGACGCGTCAAGCATAAACCGGCATGCTCAATTCATTATCATTCATTATCATGCTGATTAACTAGAAGCTGAAAATCTCTCTGACTGCATTCCTTGCACACATAAGCAAGGATGTGTGGAATCAACCGGGCCAGGCTGGGGCCGACCAGGTACAGGTGGGAACGGCCCACAAGATAAAATACTCTGTAGAGGCTGAAAGTTTATGAATTTGTCTAAACTAAAAACAAAACAAGACACAAAATCTGCACTTCCCTACGGCTCATGCGCCCACACGCTAAAGTGAAAATAGCCCCCTCACACACACACGCACACACACGCAAGCACACACACACACACAATGACTTTACGACACGCAAACACTTCTCCAATTATAAATCAGCAAAATCTATTATAGAGGTTTGTTTGTTGTGTCTGTGGTCGACCTTTTGGACTCTGGATTTAAGGGTTGTCATTTTTAAACGATTCTTAAGGCCACAATCATGAAAAGCTCGTTTAAGGCTTTGACTTTTAGGATCTACAGATATCCTGGATAATAAGCTGATTTGTTTCCAGTAATTAGGAGTTTAACAAAACACTGATCTAAAGTGGAAACACCAGATAGAATAACTATTTATCACACGCACTTTTATTTTGACAAGTGCTCTATTTAGACGTTTTTTGCCATCTTCCACCTGTCCTACACATCGCCCAGTGTGTTAAACGAAGACGCCAGCAGCATTGTGGCGAGCAGTGAGAAACCAGTCGGTGAAGAAACCGTCCCTCCGCAGGGAAATGACTGCATTCAGTCACTTTTAATATCGTTTCCTGTTGATCTGTGGATCCTAAATTTAAATGGTACTGTGACTGAAACACCCGATATTAAAAGCCACTGTATCATGATCTAACTAGTGATTTACACCTCC
Source organism: Nothobranchius furzeri (assembly GCF_043380555.1). Classification (NCBI taxonomy): domain Eukaryota; kingdom Metazoa; phylum Chordata; class Actinopteri; order Cyprinodontiformes; family Nothobranchiidae; genus Nothobranchius; species Nothobranchius furzeri. The sequence goes on from NC_091750.1 coordinate 67,814,053, forward strand.
AACGGTTTTTAGGGGCAAAAATGAACGTTCAAACTCACTCTTCACATAAACGGTGCTCCCGCTGGGCAGCACCACCACGTTGGATGAAGGGCTGACGGGTCGTGGAGACTTTACCGTTGCTCCTACGAGCCCGCTGGATGCTGTGGCACTGGTGGAGGTGGAGGTGGTGCTTGTGTAGGAGTAGCATACGATGACTGCAAAGAAGAAAGAAATGTTACTGTACTAAAGGCACACTATAAACAGGTTGTAATGGCGCTGGATCAGGGCTGAAACTCGCTTTACACTGAAAATGCCAGCCAGAGCGTCGCTTAACGCCCTCAGAGTATGAAGGGGAGGAGTGGAAATTGCAGTTGTACTCCTGGCTTCTTTATTATTCCCAATGGGTTAGGACAAGTGAAGCAGGATAGCAGCTGATTAACATGATTGCTCATGTGTGTGGTTTTTGGTCATCCACACACACACTTGACCATGTCCTGATGCTATTCCCCAGGCAGCAACATACTGCAGAGAGGAACCCAGAACTCAAACCTAGAGCTACGTAAGCCTCGAGAGATATGAACTTAATGCCATTTCATCTCTAGCCGCACTTCCGGAGCAAACTTCCGGTTATCTTCAAAATAAAGGTAACAAACTAGGGCTGCACGATATTAGGAAAACCTGCGATATTCGATAACAGTGCTTAATATTGCGATATCGATATTACTCACGATAAATGAACAAATAGTAAAGTATGCAGTGTTGATGTCGTCTGGCGTGTGACGTCTGCTCTGGGTTCAAAGCAAACAAAAACTAATGCATGAATTCCATTACAACATAACATTTTTATTGCATAAACATGCAGCTGCACCTGCTACTGTATTAGCAGCAAAACAACAAACTGCATACATGCAGTTTCTCAGTGACTTTAAAACATCACCTCCACCATAAAACTTTTTCTGATGCTCCAAATACAGAAAAACATCCCTTACCAGGGTTTTTAGAATAAATAAAAAAAATCTGAAAATAAGTTTAAATGTTAAATAATAGTTAACATCACTTAAATGCAACAGCAAATTCTCTCATTGCTACTGAACATTTTCTCCACTTATGTGGTTATGATATAAGGCTGTTGCTGCTATTGGGAAGTGATCTGTGCTGGGCCAAACTAGGAGAATATTAAGATTTTCTGAGGGAAAGAGAAAAACAATTGTCTACCTTTCAGAAGAGGAACTGGCAAAAAACTACATGGAAAATATGTGAAAACATTTGTTTTTAACCCCAAATTGAACAAGTTTACCTAGATCTTAAAAAGCAGCTCAGATGGTGAAACTGCAACTATGAACCTGATAACAAGCTAACTAATTGAACTAGCTCCTCTTAAGATAACCGGCTAGCAGAGCTTCTGACTGACAGTTTATGTGCAGCAGCAAATCAACTATCCTGATTAACAAGGTTATAAAAGCTCATAAATGAAAAATCACTTTGATGTGTGGGGGAACTTTTCCAGGCCCTCTTTAGCAGGGTGGGACTGGGAGGGGAGTGCTGTAGCCTTTTAGCTGGAAGCTAACCGGAGCCTGGGGCTAACATCACCACCCGGTGGAACACTAGCGACATGAAGGTGGGTTGTTCACCGGCACGTGTCGGAGTCAGCCCGGTTACTATCAGCTGCTTAACGACACCGAGCGGACTCACATTCACGTTTGAAAGCAGCGCTGATTCCAGAAACCTCAGCACAAAGTGCGTTCGTTAATCTGAGCCAGCATGACGAACAAGGGAAGCGAGCGGCAGCGGAAAGCGGGGGCAGAGCGGAGATAGTAGAATTTTGGGGTAAGGATCTATGTAGGGGGCGGGCGTATTACGTGAACGGACCCATCTGATTGGCCGCATGTCAGAAGGGCTGCATTTGATTGGTCAAATAATACTTCCGCGTAAAAAACAGAGCTGGTTTACAAAAAGTTGATGTATGACACAAATGGAAATGTTTGAACCAAACAATTATCGCCGTTTTTGATGTGCTTTGCGATGGGCCTATCGCACGTCCTGTTATCGCGATGACGATAACTTTTCGATATATTGTGCAGCCCTATAACAAAGGAAAAGTTGTCCCAAAACTCAAGACTTTGAGGGCTTTCCTTCAGTTACTTGTGGTTTGGTATTAGAGCTGACCTCTGGGGGGAGGGCAGAAAAGCACCGAAAATCATCTTCTGCGCGTTTAAAAACAGTAAATGAACATCAGCGAAAACTTGACCTTACCCTCCTTATTTCCCGTTTCAGCTGGCAGGAGAAGCGAGGCGTTCTGATGGGCCGTGACGGTGGCCACAGCGTTGGCCGTGGCTGTGAAAGCCGTCTGAGGGACCAGCCTGGGCATCAAAGGAACGAGCCGCCGTCCTTCGATGGACCATTCAGACGAGCTGTTGGGACCCGACATGCTGGGAAAAACAGTGGTGCAACCCTTAATTTTCAGTTGTGCGAAGCGAACGGCACTATCACAAAGCCTTCGATGGTTTCAGACTCACTGGTATGCAATCGTGGTGAGGCGCTCATCGTTGACGGCCCGGCGGACTTCTGCACGGTGTCGCTCCGTAGAGATGCTGAAGGATAAAGGAGAAGGATGCCAGGAAATAAGAAAAAAATATCACTTCAATAAATCCTGATTGTTTTCCTCCCGCTCTACATCATGTAGGTGTCATATGAACCAGATACCCAAGGATTTTAGTGAGCCCCGCCAGCAGATCCTTCTTATCCTTCGTCAGGTCTCCTTGAGCTCGCAGAGCACTGATGACTCCAGCATAAGCCTCTAGCTCTGCAGACAGGACCATCAAACATCAGGTAGTGCTAGGACCCTGTTATCAAGCTAAACACTCACATTTATTGCATATATCTATGTGTATATTAGCATTTTCTAAACAACAACTTTCTCTGCCATAATAAATCTTACCCAGTTTACGGAGGATTCTTTTGCACTCATCCCTCCCCAGGTCGAGGATGGTGGGCCATACCACTGGCATAGTACCAGTCAGCACTGGTTTCTCCAGCTGAATCATTGGCTGAGAAGAAAATAAACATAATGTCAGCAAAATTCTCCTTTATCTTTAAGACTGATGGGATTTGAGGTCGCAGCAAAACCAGGGTTGAGTTTAGTCCCTAAAGTGAGCTCACCTCCCCTGGGAGGTATATATATATATATATATATATATATATATATATATATATATATATATATACACCAGTATATATATTATATACAGTGGGGCAAAAAAGTATTTAGTCAGCCACCGATTGAGCAAGTTCTCCCACTTAAAATGATGACAGAGGTCAGTAATTTACATCATAGGTACACTTCAACTGTGAGAGACAGAATGTGAAAAAAAAATCCATGAATTCACATGGCAGGATTTTTAAAGAATTTATTTGTAAATCAGGGTGGAAAATAAGTATTTGGTCACTTCAAACAAGGAAAAATCTCTGGCTCTCACAGACCTGTAACGTCTTCTTTAAGAAGCTTTTCTGTCCTCCACTCGTTACCTGTGTTAATGGCACCTGTTTGAACTCATTATCTGTATAAAAGACACCTGTCCACAGCCTCAAACAGTCAGACTCCAAACTCCACTATGGCCAAGACCAAAGAGCTTTCGAAGGACACCAGGAAAAGAATTGTAGACCTGCACCAGACTGGGAAGAGTGAATCTACAATAGGCAAGCAGCTTGGTGTGAAAAAATCAACTGTGGGAGCAATTATCAGAAAATGGAAGACATACAAGACCACTGATAATCTCCCTCGATCTGGGGCTCCACGCAAGATCTCATCCCGTGGGGTCAAAATGATCATGAGAATGGTGAGCGAGAATCCCAGAACCACACGGGGGACCTGGTGAATGACCTGCAGAGAGCTGGGACCACAGTAACAAAGGTCACCATCAGTAACACACTACAACGGCAGGGACTCAAATCCTGCTGTGCCAGACGTGTTCCGCTGCTGAAGCCAGTGCATGTCCAGGGCAGGCCCGTCTGAAGTTTGCCAGAGAGCACATGGATGATACAGCAGAGGATTGGGAGAATGTCATGTGGTCAGATGAAACCAAAGTAGAACTTTTTGGTATAAACTCAACTTGTCGTGTTTGGAGGAAGAAGAATATTGAGTTGCATCCCAAGAACACCATACCTACTGTGAAGCATGGGGGTGGGAACATCATGCTTTGGGGCTGTTTTTCTGCTAAGGGGACAGGACGACTGATCTGTGTTAAGGAAAGAATGAATGGGGCCATGTATCGTGAGATTCTGAGCCAAAACCTCCTTCCATCAGTGAGAGCTTTGAAGATGAAACGTGGCTGGGTCTTCCAACATGACAATGATCCCAAACACACCGCCCGGGCAACAAAGGAGTGGCTCCGTAAGAAGCAATTGAAAGTCCTGGAGTGGCCTAGCCAGTCTCCAGACCTCAACCCCATAGAAAATCTGTGGAGGGAGTTGAAAGTCCGTGTTGCTCGGCAACAGCCCCAAAACATCACTGCTCTCGAGAAGATCTGCATGGAGGAATGGGCCAAAATACCAACTACTGTGTGTGCAAACCTGGTAAAGACCTATAGTAATCGTTTGACCTCTGTTATTGCCAACAAAGGTTATGTTACAAAGTATTGAGTTGAATTTTTGTTATTGACCAAATACTTATTTTCCACCCTGATTTACAAATAAATTCTTTAAAAATCCTGCCATGTGAATTCATGGATTTTTTTTTCACATTCTGTCTCTCACAGTTGAAGTGTACCTATGATGTAAATTACTGACCTCTGTCATCATTTTAAGTGGGAGAACTTGCACAATCGGGGGCTGACTAAATACTTTTTTACCCCACTGTATGTATGTATGTATATATATATATATATATATATATATATATATATATATATATATATATATATACATATATATATATATATATGTATATATATATACCGTAAATCCTCTAATACAGGCCCGGGTCTGTATTTGACTCAAGCTCATCAAGCTCCAGGCCTTTATTGGAAGGAGGACCAGAATTAGAGGCAGGCCTCAATTTCTATTTGAGCAAAATTAACTAATGGTTCGCTGGAGTTTTTGACAATTAAAATTGCGCCCACATTTTCAAAGTTAAACACATTTCTTTTAACAAAGGCAGTTTCTGCTTCTGCCCTCTCCCCCCTCCCCCTGCGCAGCGGCCGCACACTCACTGGTGCGCCTGCAGCCTCTCGGAGTTCCTGCTGCTCTAAACATTAAAATAATTATTTCATTTTCTGTTCCTCACTTCTGATTACCTTCAGTGGTGTCTGTTTGTTACAACCACCAGGTAAAAAAACTAACTTGTTTTTATTTGACTATTTTTCTGTCCTGCCTGTTTATTATCTTCCTGCATCTCCTCTCAATCCTAAAGAAAAACTGCTACCTGGGTTCATATATATTCACCTTATGAGTTACCTTTGAACTGCAGTTCTAAAAAATCTACCGACCGCAAAAACAGCGGAGTGCGCGCTGCTTGCCGGCCACATCAGTTAGGTGCGTCACCGAGGACAAAACAGGTGATGCGCCCCGATCCACAGCAGTGAAACGCATCAGGCACAAATAAAAGAATAAAAGACAGAAAACATAAAAGGAAATGAGCTGACATGAACGATCGCGTGTTAAATTAGTTTTTGAGGTGACGACACCTGATTTGATAATGTTACTGTGGCCGTGCTCAGGATGCAGATGTCTGAATCGCGTCAACAATCAGAGCTGTGCATGCGCAAGCTGGTTAAGGTTAGGATGGGGGCGAGGGGAAGGTTAAATTGCAAGAGGGTAAACGTCACAATTTGGTTAAATGTCCGTTTTACGGCGGGTGTCAGTACCGACACTCTGGCACAGCGCGTTGCCTCCCGACGTGCAGGAGCTCGTCACCTGCTGAGAGCAGGCTGCTGTCTTTTCCGAGGACTGCTTCTTTTTTTTTTTTTTTTTTTTTTTTTTTTAACGTGTCCTGTCTGGCTGTGAAGCAAGCAGAATTGATGTCTGAATGCTGGTAACAAGCCTTACAGTTTTACTCTCAGGTGGAGCATCAGAGCATCTGCTTTTAATGTCTCAGGTGGAGCATCAAAGAGTCTGCTTTTAATGTCGCACCTGATATTTAAAACTTTATTGTTATTGTTTTTGAATGCTTTGTAATTTCGACCAGACACGGAGACAGAGGTGAAAGAGAAAGGAAAAGAGAAAAGGTGGGGAGAGAGGGGGTTAGGTGGGGGGGGGATTCAACAAAAATAAACAATAATGAACAAGAGTCTGCTTCAGCCAATATTAGTCAGCCAATATTAGTCTCTTGTTAAAACCAGGCAAAGACCCAGCATTTCCAACCAGCTATCGCCCAATTTCTCTTATTAATGTTGATCTCAAAATAATTTGTAAAGCCCTGGCAAAAAGATTAGAGAAGGTAACCCCCTTCTTAATACACCCTGACCAAACTGGTTTCATTAAAGGTAGACAGTCATCCACAAACTCACGTAGATTACTTAATTTGATAGATTTCTCTTACAGTAGAAACATAGAAACTAGTATATTATCTCTAGATGCAGAAAAGGCTTTTGATAGAGTTAACTGGAAGTTCTTATTTGCAACTTTACATAAATTTGGTTTTGGGAACTTCTTCATAAACTGGCTACAAACATTATACAGTTCGCCAATTGCACGTGTTAGGACGAACGACCAAATATCAGCTAGCTTCTGTCTTCAGAGGGGGACCAGGCAGGGATGCCCACTCTCCCCCTCACTGTTTGCTATCTTTATCGAACCACTAGCAGCAGCAATTAGGCAAACAACAGGTATTAAAGGGATAAAGTGTAATAAAATAGAACATAAGATCAGTCTTTATGCAGATGATGTTTTACTCTTCCTCCAGAATTCTCAATCGTCTCTGTCTCATTCAATAGAACTGATAAACTCTTTTTCAAAAGTTTCAGATTACTCTATAAACTGGTTAAAATCAACAGTTCTACCAATTAATTTCTCTTTTGTCAATTTACTTAATACTCAACTGGAGTCAGGTAATATCACATACCTGGGAATTAATGTCTCTCCCAAGTTAGCAGATCTAACCAAATTAAACTACATCCCACTTTTAAAGAAAGTGGAGGATGATCTTGCTAGATGGAAATCCTTACCAATATCACTGATGGGAAGAGTTGCTACAATTAAAATGATGGTCTTACCCAGAATAAATTACTTATTTTCAATGATCCCAAACAAACCACCAGCTGACTGGTTTAGATCTCTGGACTCCTCAATTACCAAATTCCTCTGGCAGGATAAACCTCCACGAATTAGCTTAAAAACGCTTCAGAAGAGCAAAGACAGAGGAGGACTGGATCTACCCAACTTTTATTATTATTTTTTAGCCAACAGGCTGCAATATATACCAAGATGGTTGCAAGATAACCCACTAGATGAGTCCTGGTTAGACATAGAACAGACAATTTGCAATACGATAGAGCTTTCAGACTTACCATTTATTAGCTCAAGCGTAAGAAAACATGAAGGCTTCAAAAGTATTAGTATCAGCACTTCTCTGACAGCATGGTGGGAGTATCTTAAAATGACAGAGTCTTCACTAGTACCATGCAGACGCACACCTATCTGGAATAATCCTGATATTTTGCAAAATAATAAAATGATGAACCTTCTGGACTGGAAAAATAAAGGAATCCTATACCTGGAAAACATATATGAAGGATTGGACTTCATCCCATTTAATAGAATAGTCTCCCAATTTGGAATAGAAAAGAATAGCTTTTTAGAATACCACCAAATCAAATCTGTAGTCAAACAAAAATTTAAGCTCAATAAAATAGAATTACAAACCCCGCCAAGGGTTTTAGACTTCTGCAATCTCAAACCCCCTAAACTACTGTCTAAAGTATATAAGACACTGTCCAAAATAGACGATAGAATAGCAATCCCTATTGAAAAATGGGAGGTGGATCTATCAGTCAGCTTTGACCAGAACTTCTGGTCCCAAACTTGTCTAAAAACTTTTAAAATGATCAGACACCCCAATTTACAATTAATTCAGTACAAAGTTCTACACAGAGTACACTATACAGGTCATCGGATGTTCAAGATGGGGTTTGTGTCGTCTGACATCTGTACACACTGCACAAACAACATTCCTGACAATTACGTTCATGCACTGTGGTCCTGTCCACCTGTCCAGGAATTTTGGGGTAGAGTATGTGAAGACCTGTCAAAGTCTCTGAAATGTCATATCCCAATCACCCCCTCTCTTTGTTTACTGGGAAACCTGGATGATGTCCCGATTGAAAAATCTTTGGTTCACGTGGTTCTGACTGCCATATGCATCGCTAAGAAAACTATCCTCTTGAATTGGAAAAATAGAGAAAATCTCTGCATTAACCAGTATAGAAATCTTTTGTTAGATCATATTGCACTTGATTTAGCCTCTGCTTCCACTTCAAATAAATCTCTCTGGGCTCCTTTGATCGGTTCCATCACATAGCGGTGATGGGGGGCCGTTGATGATGTCCTGCGGGATGATGTGGGTGGGGGGGTGGAGGGTCTGAGTTTGGAGTATCTGGATGTTCCCTGGGGATGGGTTCACTGGGGATGTCTGGCACTGGGGGGCTGTTGCCCCCCTCTGGAGGTGCTTGGGTTGCCTCGGGGGGTGTACTGCTGGCGGTTGTGAGTGGGGCCCCTTGGAGGTCTTGGCGGCGGCCATGGGTTACTGCCTGGCGGCTGCATTGCCCCTGGGTGGGTCTGGGTGGGGGCCTGGGGGCTCGGGGTGTTGGGGTGGCCGGCCCCGTGTGGGGATCTGGGCTGGGCCTTGGGGGTCGGGTCCCTACATGTACGCTGCCGGGAAGAAGGCAGGAATACGCAGAAGTACCTGGCCCGGGTTCGGGGGCGTAGGGCAGGCCCTGGCTCCTCTGTTGTCCCATCACAGGGGAGGGGGAGGTCCAGGAGGGGGAGGACCCAACCTTACCTGGATGTCTTATGTCTTATATATTCTGGAAGTTGTGCAAATGCAGGGATGGGCATAGATATTCTGCTGGGGTGGGGCTGGGTCGGCTCCCTCGGGCTCTGTGGGGCTCTGTGATGCTGCTGCTTTGGGCCCTGGCAGGATGGGCTGGGGTCTCCATGCCCTGGGCGGCGGTATGACAACGGAGGTGCCTATTGGGGTCAGTGGGGGAGCTGGCTCCCTGGAGGGCTAAGCCCTACCAGCCATTCCTCCCCATCCCCGTTTATTTCTCTCCTCCTGCTCCCTCACATCATCACACAAACATGCACATAGGACCTTGGGGGGTGGACAAGTCGAGGAGTGCGGGTATGGACCCCATTTCCGCATTCCTGTGGCTTCCTGCCCCCCAATTTTATTTGCACCTTATGCACTTCCACCGACGACATTCCACGCAAACATACACTTAGGGCCTTGGGAGTGAGCACATTCAACGGCACTTGGCAGGGGGAGTTCTCAGCCTCCTCCCGAGTGCCGGTGCCCACTTCGAATTTTAAACTGCATTTAGACACCAAGGGCTGTGGGTGCAAGTAGGGTGGTGCAGTGGCATCAGCTGGCATAGGCCAGAAAATGCCCGCACTGCCCGCTCACCACAGCAATAGAATACACCTCATTAACACACAACACTATGTTGGAGCAGGTGGAGGGAGACCAGGGGGTCTTAGCACACCTCTGTTGTTGCTTGGCTGCCTGGGGCTGGAGACTAGGAGGGAGATCTGGCCGTCTGGTTGGGGTCTGGGGTGGTGGGTTGCTGTGCTCGGCGGTGGGCGGGGGAGCCTGCTCATCAGCACCCCAGCAGAAAGGGTCAAACTCTGGTAACCGGTGGTGGTTGTACCCCATGTGCAGCATTACCGGGACCAGAGTGAATAGGGTGTGTATGGGGAGCATGAATGGGTGTCCGGCGTGTATTTTTGTAAGTCTTTGGTTGTATGTGCATGTGTGAGCATGAGGGAGGGAGTGTGTGACTGTGTTTGTGTATGACTGTATATGTCAGGTGGGGCCTTTGACTCCTCCCTTCTCCTGGGACCTCCTTTGATGATATAGATCTTCGTCTCCCCTCCCCCCTGTCACACCTGGTGGGGGTGTGATGCCTTGGTCTGCCTGAGTGTTCGTGGCTCCCGGGTCAGGGAGTTTAAGATTTTTGGCATCTGCCTGATCAATCCCGGTGGCGGCCTGGGGGGGTCTGGGTCCCTGGGCTCTGCTGGGTCCCCGGCGGGGGTGGTCGCCCCTGGGTCCCGGGTCGCTGGGTCCCGGACTCGGCCGGCTAGGGGGTGGGAGGCTGCGGGCAGGCCTGAGGACTTGCCGCTGATATCTCCCGGGGCTCTGCCGGCTGCTGGTTGTGGCCCCCCGGGGCGATCCTCTGTGCCTCTCGAGGGGGGCGGGGGCCTTTCTGGTTGCGGGCTCCTTGGGGTTCCTGTGTTCTGGGGCAGCGCCTGGATCTCTGGGACTTGGAGCTCCCCCCCGTCTCCTACGCGTCTTTGGGGGGCAGATCTGTGGTCCCTCACACTCTCTATTGGACGCTCCTATAGATAAACCTTACATAAACAAGCGCGTGTACACACACAGGTGCTCACATGGTGCTCTCATAAGTATGGGCTTGGGCACGTTCAACACATGTCTTAAGACTATGGTGGGCACTCAATGCACTGTGGTATATTATCGTGTGACTGTTTAGTTAAACAATGATTGATTATATATTTCTTCATCAAGTTGACGCAGTGATAGCTTGATTTTGTTATATTGGTGTTGTGTCCCATTTTTTTTGTTATGTTTTGCTTTTTTCTCGTCTCATTTTGCAGGTCCGAGGACTGCTTCTTGCCGGTCATTATCACGTGACAGCGACTAGTCGATGACAGGCATAATAAGTCACTATAGAGCGGTGAAGTCGACTAGTTCATACAACCCCTACTACTGCTCCCCAGAGTGTTCTGCAGCATAATCAGCACGTTCTCTTTGAACTTGATATCAAATTTTCGTCTCCTCTTCATCTCCGCACGGTTAAAGTTACCCTCGCGGTCTATCACTGGCAAATCAAAAGTGAGACGGATGACACAACCGCCCCCCGTACTTGCTTGTTACCACATTCCACCCGGCCACAATAAAAAAACGGCCATTATTCAACTCCGCCGACTAAGACACCGGCCAAAATATGATACCCGCAGTTAATTAAATACAGGCTAATATTAGAGGATTTACGGTATATATATTATATATATATATATATATATATATATTATATATATAAATATATTATATATACATAATATATATTATATATATATTGTAGTTTTGTCTTTTTAAACCCATTTGTGTTGTTTAGGGTTCTATTAAAGGCCTGTCATCCAGTACTGAGTGGTTCTGCTCGCTGAAAACTCGGGTTTAAAATTCATCAGGTTGTATCTGTAACAGAACTGCCAGCAAACATGTAAACAACTATAAAGTGCTTTAAATGGCTGATCTGAACACCCCATTTGGCCATTAGCAGAACAATGACCAAACAATTATAGTTGGTGAATATACATACATACGCTTTCCGAATCACAACTTTATAGCCGAAACTTACACAACAAATAGTTTATGACTACTTTGTATTTGTCGATCTCCCACAGTCGGTAACTTAAACGCAAGCTAAGCCTGACTTAAATGTCTAAAGTTTTTGAGTGAGGTTCTGATAGAACAGCGAGAAATGAATCATCCAGCACTATTGGAAACGGTTCCAGGATCCACTAAAAGAAAAAAAAACGCTGAAAATGTTATTAAAAGACAATTTTGTGTAATTTATGGATCCAAAATGTTACAGAATGTTGGAAGCACGAACACAGAACAAGCTACTCAATGAAATGTCTTACCGTTTGTTAGCAGGGCATCAACTTCAGCAGGCCTTTCCACATCCGTTAGCCTAGCAAACTGAACGGATCATCAGAACAGTATTTATCTCACATCATGAGGTGATTTCCGAGTTGATGCATTAAAAAAATAAAACTAAAATCGATCCAATAATCATAAAACGCTCAAAGACGTGTCAATGTTTACGTTGACTGTTAACTTGCATCGGCTAGCTTGCGGATGCTTTCTTCTTCTGGTGAGGAGGCTTTGTTTTTGTTTGTAAGTGTCTTGCTTCCCTCTACTGGTGGACCACGGTACTGACTCCTCGGTAAAAAGAAAAGCTCTGGAAAAAATGTTTCGAGTTTATTTCACCCAACACTTCTGCCAGGAATTTGCGGTCGGGCTCACGGTTTTTATTGTCAGTTCCAAAGGCTCGCCTAAAGACGAGAGGAGATAGGGCTTTTTCTGTGGCCGGTCCTACACTTTGGAACAGCTCTTCCTCTGCAGATCAGGTCCTCACAAAATCTGGATGTCTTTAAGTCCTTGCTTAAAACTCATTTATTCAACTTGGCTTTTATGTAGGATGATTTTATTTTGTCATTGTCATTCTTTCTCATTTTTATTGATTTTATGATTGTGTGATGTAATGCTGTTTTTATCCTAACTTGCTATTTTTTATGGTTTTTAGTTATACTTTCTTGCGATTTTATCTTCTGTGTTGTGCAGCACTTTGGGTTGCAGAAGCAATAATAAGTGTGCTTTAGAAATAACTGTGACCTTGACCTATTTTTCTTAGTTTTTTCCTCAGTTGGTAATTTCAATAATACGTATGCTGAAACAAATTTCCTAAACAACGTTCATTGTGGTAAAGTCCAAAGGTATGGTAGATGCCAACAAACTGTAGTGAGTAACAGTTTCATTATCAATTTAAAGTTTTCCTCGTTTTCGGGGTTATTTTATTCAGCTCAATTCAGTATAAAAAGATGCGCAAAAAAACTACAAAAACATGCAGTTATTAAAAAGTTAAGTAAAATATTTTTGACTGTTAAAAACTTTTTCGTCTTAAATTATGAAAAACAACAGTAACAGAGGAAACCAAAATCATTCGTGACCTCTGGAAAAGTCTGCCTCCTTGTGGATGATCTAAGAACTGCAGAAGGTAAGTGCCAAATGTATTGTGGCAGCAGAGCCAAGCAGCCTGTTCAGGGGGGGCCGCAAGGACTTATGGGTAATGGGCCTTAAGTGTTAGTTATAGAGTTCTTCAGTGTTATCTTATGGTTTGACGTTATATTTTTGTATTTCAATGGATACCTGTTCTTTAATTATCCTTCAAGTTCTGTTGGTGTCAATATTTAGTGGTATTTGTTCATCACCATGATGGAGAAGGGGGTGCATGAGAATGACCTGCCTGACATTAGATTGTTAATGGAAAGAACAAGTTGTTGCAGGAGTTGTTAATGAACGGCTCCTCATTGTCAATCAGTCTTTGACATTTGAGGTGTGCTATAAAGCTTCTCTCTTCAATGACTCATTTCCTGTGATGTTAGGTGTCAAAAGTGAGGTGTGGCCAATCTCAACATGGAGAGAGAGATAGAAGAACTGGAACAGGATCATCCAAGAAAACTACCAACTTGTGGGGTTGAGACATAAGAGGATACATGGGAACCCCTTGAAAGATGAGAGATGCATACCAGATGGGAATATCGCAGCCAGACCACACAGCCCCCTGGTGGATGAGGACAGTACACCTAGGCCACACTGCACCCTGGTGGTGAGGGGGGCTGAACTCAGGCAGGCAGCGCCTTCATCAAACTATGAGGAAACAAATCTCCAGACATCAGAGTTGGGCGCAGACAGGTTGTGCCAGACAGATTCGATGCCGGTCCAGCGACGGTGTACAGTGGGGCCGAAGACACCCGCCAAGCTACCCAAGTACATTGGCGCGACACCCTTGTAACCTTTCCTCGCCCAGATACGGCTGGCGTCATGGCACAGTGACTGGGAGGATGATGAAACTGCTGCACATCTGGCACTGGCTCTGGAGGGAGCAGCCCTGCAAGTGCTCCTTGGCCTAGCTCCAAAAGATCAGCGGGATGTTAAATCCCTGATGATAGCGTTAGAGAGGAGGTTTGGCAAATGCCTGTGTGCAGATGAGAGCCCAGAGGAGTTGACCAGCCGCTGCCGTAAAGAGGACGAGAGTCTGGGTACTTTTGCCGCTGATGTAAGGTTCCACGCCCAACGGGGTTATCCCCAGTTCTCGACGGCGGTATGTGATGAACTGGCACTCCATGCCTTCCTCAAAGGCCTCACACCAGAACGCCTGCGGCAACATGTTCGGCTGGCCAGACCCCACACTCTCATGGATGCTCTCCAAGAAGCAGAGCAAGCAGAGAGGATACTAATTCAACGGTCCAATCCTGCATGAGCTCACAGCCCACCACGGCATGCCCGCCAAGCTGATGTTGCAGAGGAAGAGGAGACAGAAGGGGTGTTTCAAGCTCAGCCCACTATGGTGAGGAGGCGTTGAAGCACTCTGAGTGACCGCTGTTATCGGTGTGACGAGCCTGGTCACATAGCCCGAGATTGCCCCGCACCAGCTCCAAAGGGCAGAGGAACTCAGCCGTTGGGAAACAACAGAGGAGTGGTTCTGTGAGGGGACAATCACTCCAAATCACTGCCCCTCCCCACGAACAATGCACTCTGGTTGGGTACCCAGGAAGGTTAAAAGGGCTGTACCTGAGTTGCAACATCAATGGACAGCCCTGCCGGGCGTTGGTGGACACAGGGTCCACCATCTCTTTGGTCCAACCTGGCCTCCTTCCAGGCACTTCAGGGCCACTCCCAGAGATCTGATCACCAACTGGCACCCAGCTCACCACTGTGACAGGAGAAACAGCTGGAATGAAAGGGAGGAAAGAGCTGCTGGTGGAAGTACAGGGACAAGAACTGAGGCACGAATTCTGGTTGGCCCAGATCCAGGAACCTTGCATCATTGGTCTGGATCTGCTGATTCATTGGGGAGTGGTAGTCGACTTGCCCCATCGACTCTCACCCTGGGAACTCTGACGGTGGAACTCCAACCTGGTCAAAGAAAGAATAGACCAAGAGTGCAAAAGGCAAGTGCCCAAGTCGCCTTGACCCAACCACTAGATCGGCCCAAGCTATCTCCTGGAACCGAGAGTGTATTGCCAGCGGCCCCATCAATGGAGACAGCAGAAGCCATTAAAGAGGTTTGGTGGTGAAGCTGTGAGGGCCTGGATCAAGTCCAAAGTGTCCAAGTAAAGCCCCTGCTAGGCAGATATGTGGACATATTTGCTGCCAAAGATGAGGACTGTACCCAGACGGGTCTGGTGCAACACCCGATTGACACCGGCTCAGCAGCCCCTATCCGCCTGCGACCTCACCAGCTGGCAATGGCTAAGAGACAGGTGGCAGCAGAGATGGTTCAGCAGATGTTGAGCACCAGAATCATCAAGCCATCTGACAGCCCCTGGGTGGCGCCGGTTGTCCTGGTCCGAAAGAAGTCAGGTGGATGGAGGTTTTGTGTGGACTATCGTCGCCTTAATGCAGCCACAAAGAAGGACTCTTGCCCACTTCCCCACATCAACAGTGCATTGGATTACATCAGCGGCTTCAGCTGGTTTAGCTCCCTCGACCTACGCAGCGGATACTGGTAGGTGGAGCTGCACCCTGATGCAAGGCCCAAGATGGCATTCACCTTTGGACAAGGGCTGTGGCAGTTCCAGGTGATGCCGTTCGGACTGTGCAATGCTCCCACAACGTTTGAACGACTCATGGAGAGGGTGCTAGCTGACATACCCAAATCCCGCTGTGTGGTGTACCTTGACGATCTGCTGGTACACGCGGTGGACTTTGACCAAGCCCTGACCCATCTCCAGGAGGTCTTTGACACCATCCAAGGAGCTGGATTACGGCTGAACCCTGCTGTCACCTGCTGCAGAGGAAGACTGCATTCCTAGGTCATGTGGTCAGTGCTCAAGGAGTTGAGACAGATCCAGCAAAGGTGACTGCTGTGCAGGATTGGCCCACCCCAGCTAACGTTCGGGAGTTACGCAGCTTCCCGGGGTTGGCCTCTTACTACCACCGTTTCATCAAGGACTTTGCTTCAATCGCCAGCCCCCTCCACCGGCTTACCGATAAAGGGCAGCCCTTTCACTGGGACATTGCCTGTGCTGCTGCTTTTGACCAACTTAAGACCTCCCTCACAGCAGCCCCTGTCCAAGCCTACCCTCAAGCACAGGTTCCCTTTGTAGTGGGCACAGATGCCAGCAATGTGGGGGTGGGAGCAGTCCTTTCCCAAGCCGGACCTGGGGGAGAAAGAGTGGTGGCTTAATTCAGCCGGGCCCTGAGCGGGAAGAAAAGATTACTGTGTGACTCGATGAGAGCTGTTGGCAGTGGGGGTGGCAGTCCAACACTTCCGACCATACCTCCAGGGTAGCTGATTCCTGCTGCGCACTGATCACGCCGCGCTGACCTGGCTTTTGAATATCAAACAACCAGAAGGCCAGGTGGCTCGATGGCTAGAGATCCTTCAGACCTATGACTTTGAGATCCGGCATCGACCTGGTCACTTTGGAATCTTAAAGACACTGTGTCGCCTCAGAGGACGATTCTACTGGCCAGGGAACAGACAAGATGTGGAACTGTACGTGAACTGTTGTGACCTGTGCACCTCCCCAAAAGGGTCATCTCAGCGATTGCATGCTCCCCTGCAACAGTATCTGGTGGGGGCTCCCATGGAGTGTCGGGGTGGACATCCTTGGTCCTTTTCCCATCACCAAGGCTGGTAATCGCTACGTTCTTGTAGCAATGGACTACTTCATGAAGTGGCCCAAGGCGTACCGCGGTACCAGATCAAACTGCCCATACAATTGCTGAGAAGTTGGTCGAGGAGATGTTCACCCACTTTGGGGTCCCCGTTGAGCTCCACAGTGACCAGGGACGCAACTTCGAGGCCCAGGTGTTCGGGGAAGTCTGCCGGTTGCTTGGGGTGAAGAAAACCTGGACGACTCCACTCCATCCACAGAGCGATGGACTGGTGGAGAGGTTCAACAGGACCTAGGCCACTCAGCTGGCCATCCTGGTTGATCGCCATCAGAGGAACTGGGGCCGGTATCTTCCTTTGGTCCTCTGGGCCTACCACACGGCTGTGCAGGAGTCCAGCCAGTGCACACCGGCTGCTCTGATGTTTGGACGAGAGCCTAGGACCCCAGTGGACCTGGTCTTTGGTGCCCCACCAGAGCCGGAGCTTACAGGGGGCACGGAGACTGACTACTTTCAGTGACTCAGAGAGCGGCTGTGGGTGGTGCACGAGTTCACCCGGCAGGCACAAGCCAACTCTAACATACTCCAAAGGAGAGCATATGACAGCCAGTGTCGTGGACAGCCTTTTTCACCTGGAGATAAGGTGTGAGTCTACTGTCCTGAGCGTCAGAAAGGTGTATCCTCCAAGCTTTGCAGCCACTGGTGGGGACCGGCAGAAGTGGTGGCTCGCTTGTCCAATGTGATATACCGGGTGCACATGTCCCAGCGGGGATGCTTGGTGGTGCTGCATCAGGACAGGCTTGCTCCATACCGGCCCCGCGTCCCAGTGGCTGCTGTCGAGGGGAGGACGGAGCCAGCCAGAGTCCACTGAGGGACTCAAGCACTAGACGCCTGACCTGACAGCGGCGCCGACCTGCTCATCTGAGGAACTTTGTTGTAGAGGATGGGGTTGTCGGGGACGACTAACCCCTCTGGTGGGGGCTATGTGGCGTAGCAGAGCCAAGCATCCTGCTCGGGGGGGGGGGGGGCACAGACTTATGGGTAATAGGTCATAAGTGTTAGTTACAGAGTTCTTCAGTGTTATCTTATGGTTTGACGTTTTATTTTTGTGTTTCAATGGATACCTGTTCTTTAATTATCCTTTAAGTTCTGTTGGTGTCAATATTTGGTGGTATTTGTTCATCACCATGATAGAGGAGGGGGTGCATGAGAATGATCTGCCTGACTTTAGATTGTTAACGGAAAAACAAGTGGTTGCAAGAGTTGTTAATAAACGGCTCCTCATTGTCAATCCGTTTTTTACACTTGAGGTGTGCAATAAAGCTTCTCTCTTCAGTGACTCATTTCCTGTGATGTCACAGTGTTTTTTTTATTCCAATGGTATATTCATCTAATAAAATGCTGTTTTGTTGAAAGTTGCCTACAAACAGATCAGTCTTTTGAAAACAACTCTTTTATGTTTGTGTATCAGGATTTAAAGGGTAGATTTATGGTTAGAGATTTTGTATAAAAACATAAGTGGAGTTAGGGGCAGGACTTGGATGGTTTGGTGAAATCCGAGGAGTCCTTGAACGCACCGGGATGGATGGTTTTGGGGAGGGGGAGCGAAGCATTTCCTTTTTCCATTTGCATCATGCAGCGGAGCGACTTTCTGAGCACTTTGAGCAGATTATTAAACTTTAAAGTGAAAAATCCACCAGAAAACCTGCGGATCAGCGTGGAGGACGCGCAGCGGAAATAAATAAAATACAGTTTGGATCTGTTTTTCTACGAAAGTCTTACGTTTTCTTCTTTTCCGGGAAGCAGGAGTAGACTGGAGAGTCATGGAAGTATTTCCTGAGACAAAATGAAACGTTTTCCTTTAAACTCGACGGTTGAACGAGAGTGTGGAAGGTTGGAGAGGAACACAACTTACATTTGTTTGTTTCAAGTTTCCCAGATGTCTGTTCAAGCTGCTAACTAACCCCCTCCTCAAGCAGCAGGGCCAAAAAGTGTCTGCACCTTTTGGATTTTAATCATCAGGTTGTTGTTACTTTTCCTGGATGTTTCAGTTTTCTGAGAACAACCCTTGACGCTGAACTCTGCGATGCACTCAGGCTCCATGGAGACTAAATAAAACAACTGTTCGGACAGACGGACGTAATTATGGAACTGTTATTTGGATGAATTCTGCAGAAACAAACAAGGGAATCCCAATGAGTGGTTTACAGCCATCCCTCACTGACAGGTAGGCTGGTTTCTATGTTTCAAAACTTTAATCCAGGGTTTACAAATCCAGCAGTTTAATAATCCAACTCCATAACCATAATAAACATGTAAATGTCAAAATAACTGGGCTAAAATTTGTGTAGAAAACTGAAATTTCTCCTGTTTGTTTACAGAGAAATGAATCAGACACTAAGAGATTGGTCATTTATGCCTGTAAAAATATTTTAAACATATGGGTGCCATTTAATAATCGTTTGTCCTCATAGTGCAAAAAGAATAACCACAGCCTTTTGTCATTTTCTCAGAAAATAAATGATAAAACTGACTTCAGTGGGGTCCAATCCTGGTCCTCCACATCCAGCATGTTTTAGCTGTTTTCCTGCTCCCACACACCCGATTTCTGCGGCTCATTCAGCTCTGCAGAGACCTGTTAATTACCTGCTGATTAACGTTGAAGCAGAGAAACCTCTAAAATATGCAGGACGGTGGCCCTGGGTGACCAGAATTGCACACCACTAGATTAATTCTTTGTAGCTTGTTGATAGGAGACTGCATTCAGCTCTAAGCTACTGGTCATCAGTCATCAGCAAGACTTTTATTGCAAATAAGAATTCAAAGCAGTCTGCAAAAATAGTTTGAATTAGTTATTATATTAATGTATACATTGAAAAAATTCACTGATTAAATCACATTTTCTAGTAGTGCCCCACAGTCTAGCATTTATCTCTCTCAGGATGGGACCTGTTTATCATCCGTTGTTGCAAAATCCTGCTTCTGCTGCACTTATGTAAGACATAGAGAACGTTTACTACTGTGATATCGAACATCACACATTGGACTTAAGTCCAGTTCTACTCCTAAACTTGTCATTTTGGCTCCTAACCAAGTATCTTGATAATAATTGTAATTTAAAGAGCAAGTCACCCCCTACCAGATTCTTACTCAACTCCCACTTCCTGTTTGAAAAATGCAACTAATGCTGTTGCTCGTTCCAGACCGAATCGCGGTCGGTCTGGAACGGGCGGTGTAAATCTGAGGGACTTCTCAGGAATGCGGAGATCCCAGAGTCTGTGGGCGTGCGAGAAAGTTCGCTCCATAAGGTAAACAAAAGGCAGACGTGAGCTGTGTTGCTTTTGGAGACTCGGAACTACATTATTTTAATGATTTGCTGTGTGTGTCCTCATAATCTTGTCCCACACACACCGATTTCTCCCCTGAGCAGCTGTTTGCTTGCCAGGGCAAGAGCTCCGATGCGGAGAATAGGCGCACGCACGCACGCACACACACACACACACACACACAAAGCTATTCTTTTCTCCCGTTCCCACACTTAACGGCAGCTCCAGAACGGCAGCTCCATGCTACAGACAAAAGTTTACTCAACAGCAGCCAGCACCCCCCGCTGGCTCATTCTTCTCGCAGATCGGAGGTGATAGGCGTAATTTCAGCCGGCCAATCAGTCCGTTGTGTCGCCTCGGTCCCAGTCTGACCGCTGGGGAGAAGGTCTGAGAAAAAGAGTCGCCTCGGCCCCGAAAACGCTAATCTGACCTGTGTATGAAACCGAATTTCCGTGCCGTTCGGTACCTTTTGGGGCCGTGCCGACGCTAATGTGTAAGTGCCATTAGGTGACTGTCATCAGGTAACAGACTTGGGAGTCCACTGGTTAGAGTGCTGGGCTGGCATGTGGTTTAGTGCAGGTTCACGCCCTGGCAGTAACCTTTCTCTTAATTTTTTAGCTACACTTGCCAGTTTGATGTTCTCAACCATTTATTGGTAAACAGTTTAAAATTTAAACAGTTTTTTTTGTTTTGCTTTCTTTGTTTATTTAGCCAGTGTGAGTTCCTGTGAGGTGAGCTGAGTAAATCAGCTAAAATGCTGCTTGGAAACGACCAAATTCAAAGATGTTTAGAGACTAAATATTTTGCAGAAAATAATCAATAAATATAAAATATAAAAACAGGAAATTGCTTCAGCTGGCTACATAAGTGACTGCCGACACCAGAAGTCGCACCTACATCTGCACATGACAAAACACAGATGGCAGACACCATAACCGCTGGACTACCAAGGCCCATAAAGCTACAACTTTGCCTAAGACGCTGTTGGCACGCTTAGTCAGAGCAAGGACAGGCATTTTGTTTCCGGGTATAAATTCAGGCTGATGAAAATAACTCCTATTTAAGATAATTGACATCTCGATAGTGTCAACGGTAATATTTCATCATATACTGTGCCTTAAATATGTGGATGTGTTCCAGATGGGTTTTTCTGACTAATCTGTGTTTTTCATACTTAACAGTAAAGGAGAGGAAGGATTTGAGCTGCAGGCTTTAAGTGTGTCATTTGATTTATTCATAGCTAGATGAGTCAGACCTCATACAGTTAAAAATGTAATTTGTTTACAATCAAATAAAGCGATAATGTCACATTTCCTAAAAGAAATAACTGAAAATGCAAAATTGAAACTTTATAAATCAAAATGAAGCGTCTAAATAATAAAAACATGTTGAAGAGAATAAATATTATAGTGCAAGAAGCTGGAGAAAATAAATTATCAGCCTGTTTATTATCAGTTTGTTAGAAATATTCATTGAGGAAACTTGATTAAAGAGCAAGTCACCCCCAAATCAGCTTATGTTTCCTGATAAACTATATAAATGCGTGTCTAATCAAGCTGCAGACATATGTAGTCACCAAGCCCCCACAATGCGGGTGAAAAATTGAGGCCAACGCCGAAATGAAATAAATTGCAGTTCCACCCTCATCCACTAGGGGCTGGTGTCAGAAGCGAGCAAATCCTCATTGACTCCCATGTTAAAAATACCAATTTTACAGCAGAAATAAACATGTTTACAGCCTGGTACCAAAACATGTTTTTGGTTTAAATGATCTAGTTTACACTCATGACAACTCTGAGGGGGGTGAATTTTTTCTCACTCTTCTGTTAAAGTGTATTGAAAGCCTAAAACTCTGTATAATTAATGAGCATCCGGCACACGTGACCGCCGCCTCAGACCCACGTGACCACAAAGCTAGCTCCGTGGAAAGGCCTCAGTACAGCCTCGGTCTGGCTTGGAAACTGCTCCGGGATTTTGAGTCTCTGCGTTTGTGTATTCTTGTTTGGATATTATTTGTGCAATTGTTGGACAAAATGACTTGCTGTGGCATTAATTGCACTAATAGAGCGTCCAAGGAGTCTCCACTTCATTTTTTTCGGTAAGTTAAATTATATTTATGTATTTTAGGTCACTGCCGAGCTGAGCTTAGATTTTAACATGTACTGTTTAACCATGCCCAGTGCATTTAACATAATGCTGCACTTTAGAAAATGGGTTGAAATATAACATGTTGGTGGAGCTGGGTTCCGACTATCGGCTTGTGGAGCTCTCGGGAGACCTCTGTGTTCCACCCGGTTTTACCCAGCGGTCAGCCCGGCGTATCTCAGACTCAGAAGCTCTGGTGTTGTGCACAGTTAACTCCGGTTGTAGCTAGGTTGCTACCTCCGTTAGCTTAGCTCCCACCTCCGCGTTAGCTTTGGGGTTAGCTTCAGGTTAGCTTGTAGCTAGTTCAACCGGGTGTCGTCAGTTGATCCCAGCCACACCCTCAGCTCCACCTCTCTTCCCTTTTGTGGAATTGTCTGGGCTTTGACGGAACCTGTGACACGGTCAACATGGCGGTGGTGGCCACCTCCCATTTGACTTCAAAAACGTGTTATTGGAGCCTATGGAAACCCATTGTCCAATATTTATATGTCTATGGCAGTCAATAATTTAGCACTTTAGTGCATTTTTGTTAAAATTTTAATTTTCTGCCAAAAACTGTCAGTGTCACAATCTGCTCCTGCCTCCCTGACTGTGACTCTCCCCTGCCTCCTGATTAGTTTTTATTTGTCTCACCTGCCCATTGTTAACCTGCCCATGTGTTCCTGATTTTCCCCTGTGTATTTATACCTCCCTTGTATCAGTCCTTGTCGGATTATTGTTTGTTGTCAGCGTTGTTTTGTTCTGTCATTCCCGCTCTGCCATTAAAACCATTTTTACTTTATCCGAGCCTGCATTTTTGCCTCCTGGTCAGCTCCTCCACACTTGGTCCGCCGTCATCCACACCCGCAACTTGACAGAATGATCCGACCAACCTGGACCTGTGGTGAGCTCTAGTCATCTGCCTGGAGGATTATTTTTTGCTTGTCTCCTTTTCAGCGGAGGGAGATTTCGACTTGAGGGGTTTTCGGCGCATCCTACCTGTTCTCGGGGTGGTTGAACCCATTGAGGGGTTTTGACGCATCCTACCTGTTCTCGGGGTGGTCAAAATCATTCTCCTCTCCTGCTGTTTCGCCCCATCCTGTTTTCCCACAGAAGCTGCGGATCCTGGAGTTTTGGTGAGGTAAAACCCCCTATGCACGCCAACATTCTTCGAGATGGTAGGGCTGGTCTACCCGCTCCATTTCTGCTTCCCTTCACCCGAGCCTCCGCCTGTGGACCCAGTTGGATCCTGATGTGCACCTGCTCTGACCGTTTGTCGAGTACCTGCCGCCGATCCTGGTTTCCTCGCGTCGCTCCTGCAGTTCATCAACTTCCTGGTCCACGCCTGCTGCTGCAGTCTCTTCAGGGTCCCACGACTGCTGCTGCAGCCTCTTCAGGGTCCCACGCCTGCTGCTGCAGCCTCTTCAGGGTCCCACGCCTGCTGCTGCAGCCTCTTCAGGGTCCCACGCCTGCTGCTGCAGCTTCTTCAGGGTCCCACGCCTGCTGCTGCAGCTTCTTCAGGGTCCCACGCCTGCTGCTGCAGTGTTCCAGTTCGAGTCCAAGTGTTCCAGTTCGAGTCCAAGTGTTCCAGTTCCCGAGTCCAAGTGTTCCAGTTTCCGAGTCCAAGTGTTCCAGTTTCCGAATCCCAAGTGTTCCAGTTCCCAAGTCCAAGTGTTCCAGTTCCCGAGTCCAAGTTTCCCGAGTCTTCCGAGTCCCAAGTGTCCTGAGTTCCAGTGTCCCGAGTCTCCAGAGTAATGGGGGTTTTGTGGGCGTCTGGTATCCGCCCCTTAAGGGGGGGGGGGTACTGTCTCAATCTGCTCCTGCCTCCCTGACTGTGACTCTCCCCTGCCTCCTGATTAGTTTTTATTTGTCTCACCTGCCCCTTGTTAACCTGCCCATGTGTTCCTGATTTTCCCCTGTGTATTTATACCTCCCTTCTTGTATCAGTCCTTGTCGGATCATTGTTTGTTGTCAGCGTTGTTTTGTTCTGTCGTTCCCGCTCTGCCATTAAAACCATTTTTGCTTTATCCGAGCCTGCATTTTTGCCTCCTGGTCAGCTCCTCCACACTTGGTCCGCCGTCATCCACACCCGCAACGTGACAGTCAGTGTTGTGCTGTTGTCAGGTTAAAACTCTGCACTGCATTTGAATTTAAATCTGCCATCGCTATTGGCTAAGAGATATCATAGAAGGTTAGCTGGTACCATATGATGTCACAATGTCGTTGTGAGCCTGTGTGTGTGTATTTGTTAGCGGCTCCGCCCTCTTGGTCTGCTAGGCAACAGCATTTGTTGCATTTTTCAAACAGGAAGTGGGAGTGGAGAAATACTCTGGTAGGGGGTGACTTGCTCTTTAAACTCCTGTCTCACTGCTAAACTAGGCTAATTTATTTTCCACCTGAAGCTTTTTACAAACCAAATGAGTAACATATCTGGAATAAAGTGTTTTTATCAAAAGCTGTAATTATATAGTCGTAGTTTGATCAACTTGGACCAAAGGAACAGATGTTCTCCTGTGCAGCATCCTTTCAGTGAAACTAAATAAATGACACCTTTTAAAAAAGTCGTGAATCTTCAGTTTTATTCTATTTTCTATACTACAAACATCTGTGTGGATTTTGGAGGCAATTGCTCAATCTTGTGATGAGAAAATGGGGTGTTGTTGCTTAGTAACAGTCGCTGCCAACTCCCGCAGTGATTAGGTCACACGTTGAATGCTGTTCAAGCGCTCCTACGAGAGGAGAATTCAGATTGAACTGCCTTTAGGGGTTGGGTTTTTTATGTGACATGAATATTGCCTCAAACGGCACAGATCTCAGCGGCTCTGGTGGAAAACTAAACTTTCTAGTTAATTAGGGCAAATATGGTTTATTACCGAAGACCCACTTTTTCACTTTGGGTGGAAAATGGTGACGTGTGTTGGAAAAATGGCATCAAGAGCAAAAAATTAGCTGTATGATACATTTTTGACATGAATGTTGACCTTTACTCTGCTATTTGGAGCTTCTTTACACTTTTGAGCTACAGCTGTTTTCACTGATCACACTCCCCTCTTTCTGGTGGTTTAAGAGTCTGAATGAAGCTGTTTTGTTTAGGTGTTCGATCAGTCGATCGCCAGGTTTTATTTATTGTTTGAAAAGCATTCAAACCATAGTGATCCTGTTTGTCTTGATAGTTATTAGTTCTTTGAATGCTGTAACGCTTAAATGGGCTTCAGAGGCATCAATGTCGTTGTGCGTTTTTTTTTTATCACAAAATCTATAACAGAAGTGATTATGCTCTTGATGTCCAACTGAAAAAGCTGATCTGAACTGGGTTCATGATAAATCTGTCTGTCATGTTCTGGTTTAGTTTCCTGACCCAGGACATTCAGAATCACACACGGAGACTGGATGAAAAGGGTAAACAATATTTTTTAGAAAAGGGTAACTGAAGGAGCGCCGTCAACGCGAGGCGAGGGGCTGAGTGAGGTTGAAGTGTGGAGGTTGGTTAGGGAATCTGGAAGACGAGGAGGGTGGTCGGGCCTGAGGTGATGGTCGAGCTTGAGAGGGGAATCCAGATGAGCGAAGGTGAGTGTGGGGTGAGTAGCTGAGAGCGGGTCGGTCAGTTTGAGCGGGGAGACGTGGTCCAGTGAGATGATCTGTGGTCATGGCTGACGAGGTGGTGATGGCGAGGATACCTGAAGACAGGGAACAGGAATCACAAATATGCTAAAGCTCAAGACAAGTGCAAGATTTCTAAAACTCGAGAGTTGGCTTATGATCTCAGGTTCGAGTGTACCAAAGTGAGCAATCATCCGGCGAGGTGATGTCGTCTCCCTGTTCCTTTTATACACCAACTGGTAGATGACAGATTGGCTGCAGCTGCCCGCTCCTCAGTGCCACTCATCTGCAATTAAGCACTCAGAGGTCATGAATGAACCACTCACCTCAGACCATGACACTGTCATCTGGCATCTGTGGCATGAATATCAGTGCTGGTGTGTTCTGTCTGAAGGTCTTCCAGCTGTGTTTTGTATTTGTACTCACTGTTATTGGACTCCAAAAGCACCATGTTGTACCAGTTATGTCATCTCTCCTGATGCTTTACCAGCATGCCCAAGGATTTTAGCTGTGAAGAAGGCCACTGTCGTTATCGTTGCACTCCAGTGTTTGTGCTGGCAGCTAGTTAGTCCTTCTTTAAAGAGGTCCTTCAGTCTTATTATTCATACGTTTTCAGTGGTCTCTAGTAGAAATGAGTGCCTTGTAAGTCGTTCTCAGGTGAAAAAAGCTCTGGTGCACCTGATTGGCTAACAGCAACATGACTATACCACTGGTTATGTTCGCTCTGGAACGTTGATGTTTAATCACCACAAACACCACAAGCCTGGAGGAGTTCTGCTGTGTGGTGCTGTTGCTAATGCTAACGTTAGCTTCTACTAGCTGAGGCGTTCTCTACTGTTTCCTGGAAGCTAAACAAACAACAGCCTTCCCCGTCTTGAGTCAAGATGGGTGAGTCCATGAATGTTGAGTGATGTAGATCTGTCAGGATCATGTGGTGCTTGTTTGGGTGCGTGAAAGTTTCCATTTTTGGAAATTCCGCTTCAAACTAACTATCGCTATCTTAGTTGTTCCACTCTCTCGTATCATCCTGCCCACTAAGCTGATAAGAGTGCTGTGATTGTCTAGACACAAGACTGGTCGGGTCTACTGAGGCTCTAGTGGAGAGCAGCGAGACCGACATGCAGATCAAAATCATTTTGCTTCAGATTTGTGGGCTACACGAGGACCACTTGCACTCAGAAATGACTCGGTCTGACAGGTTGTAAATCAGATGTTGCTATGACACTTTGAGTGCGTCATCAGGATCTGCAGCCTGATGCTGGACTTTAGATTAAGAATGAGGGAAGTTGAACACATCAGCCCAAAGAGTTGTCCCATATAACCACATTAATACTAAAAGCTTAAAGGCACCCATCAGTCCTGCTGTATTTCTGTAGAGCAGGGATGTCCTAAGTGTGGCCACAAATGTCGACCATAATCTGTTGATGCTGATACTTATTTGAGGCCTAACTGGAAAAAGTTAAATATTTGTCTGTGATCTTTGCTTTTGATGCTTTATGAGGTTCGGTTTATAATAATTTCTGTCAGAGGCCTTTTTTTGTTTCAGTCAGACATGCTCAGACCCCCCCCCCCCCATCCCTCCTCAGCTCAGTGGTAATGACAGGAAGTGGTGACATCACGGCTGAACAATGTCTTTAAGGGTCATCAGAACTCCGGCCCTTCCTGTTCGACTCTACCAGCCGCTCTGAGCGTGTGCTAGGCAGAGGAGGAAATGCTCGGGTTTAAAATAACCTTATTTTGAAAAGAACTTCAGGATGATGAGCTGCAGTTAGATTATAATAACAATCTGCTTCTCTTTATGTTCCCTTCCACAGTTTAATTATGACCATCGAATATAAGTGTATCTAGATTTCTATCACTGCCAACTGTTGAATAACTTCCAGTTTGCAAAGTTAAGAATCTAAAGTCTTACCTTTATACATTTTGAGGATGAACAATAAAGAGGCTGCATCGAGAGCTTTTGTCAACTAAAAGCATTTATAGATTCTATGTTGGTGTTGCTCGTTGTTAGTCGAACTTCCTCGTCGGACGTCACAAGCTCATGTTGGGTTTAGACACTCATGGTGGGAGTTCAGTGGTGTATTTTTTTTAAACTTATATAGCGCTTTTCAGGACACTCAAAGACACTTTCACACACTCTCACATTCACACACTGCCAGTGATGGTAAGCTACTTTGTAGCCACAGCCGCCCTGGGGCGGTCTGACAGAGGCGAAGCTGCCATTTGGCGCCGTCGGCCCCTCTGACCACCACCAACACAGGCAGGTTGGGTGAAGTGTCTTGCCCAAGGACACAACAGCAGAATGCCCCTGGCAGGAGCTGGAATCGAACCCGTGATTCGCTCTACCTCCTGAGCTACTGCTGCCCCCAAGTGTTAGGATGAAAAAGCAAACAAGTGGTTTTAGGAGGCTCTAATCATACTGCTTTCTCCCAGAATTTAAACATGTATTTATTCATTTATTTCGGGTGATGACAGCTGGGGCGTGCATGTGCTCGACGAGTTGATTAAGCAGAATTTCAAATGGTTAAAGAAGTTTAAGACTTGTTTTTGTGCAAAAAGTAATTATTTTGTAATCTTGTTCTTTGACAATTTGTTGAAAGTAAAAAAAAAAAATCACAGAAAAGCTTTTTTTTTAAATGGTTGTTGTCCCTAAAGATAAACCAAGAGTCCTTGACTCATCTGCGTTTTCTGGATATTAAAGAGAACTCACGGAGAAGCTATGAACATGATTTAGAGAGGGGCAATTAAATAGTAAAACGTTCAGGTCATTTTCAGTTCCTTATTTCAAATATTTATTTTATTTGTACGCGAGTGCTTCCAAAGCAGCGCAAAAATTTCTTTATCAGACCTTCCAGGAATCTGCCATTATTAAAGCTACAATGGCTAATTTGCAAAACGAATGAGCTTAAAACATTTTTCATGGCGGGGGGGGGGTATGACACGTCTCACTTTTATGTTAATATTGTTTATATTTATTATTACAGAGTTGAGTTATTATTACAGTAGCATATTGCTCATAAAACATACAAATAGGGCTGCACGATATCAGGAAAACCTGTGATATTCGATAGCAGTGATTAATATTGGGATGACGATCGATATTACTTGCGATAAATAAAAACTTAACTCAGGAACAAAAATAATCAAAATCAAAAATAAAAAAATCATAAAAACGAGAAAAGCAAAAGATGTGAGGAAAGGGAAAAAGAAAATGAACAAGAAAAGGCGATCGGTGGATCCCGGTGAAAGCAGAATCAGCAGAACGAGCAGAACAAAGCTAACTCAGGTGTTTGCTAACCATCAAAATGAAGTGCCGTCCACCTCGGGGGCGGGCATCTAGAACCCACCCGATTGGCCAAACGGGTAGCTCTATTGATTTGATTTGTTAAAAAAACATCATGCTCCCGTTTGTTTGACAGAATGTGTTATGTGTAGCAAACATTTGAGCTGACCGCTCATTGCGATATTTTTCTGTTCTTTGAGATATGCATATTGTGCATGCTGGTATCGCGATAACGATATATTTACGATTAATTGTGCAGCCCTACATACAAATTAGTTGCCCACCGTTTGAGCCGTTGAGCGTTTTCTTAATTATGTAGCCTGTCAGTCAAAATTCGGGCAAAATAGCTATTCTTATAATTTACAAACATTACCCCCTCCCCCCACTCGCCCGCAGAGTAATGGTACAGCCCAAAGGTTTAGCTTCACCGCAGTGTTTTTATTTGATACGTCGCGGCGCTACTGAAGGGCCGATGATGAGACAACACGAATCTGGAGCTGAGAAAAGAAAACAGAGAGATGACGCCCGTACATCCCTTGCTGGTAAGTTCGTCTTTATTAGCTGCCTGGGCAGCCTGGCAGGTGAATTAGTTGGAGTCTGAGCTTCTGTGCTGAGGCTTGTAAATATTCCGGTGCCACTAAGAGACTAGCTCTAGTAACGGCAGGTTACTGACATACACATCTTAGTTGAGCTTTGGAGACGTGTCAGTCAGAAAATCTAATTATTGGATGAAGTGAGTCATGAATTCAATGTTCTATAAATATTACTCATCTTTCAAAAGTATTTTTTACCATGTTGTTGTTGGCTGTTTCCTTGTAGCTTATCAGCTGTCTGTCAGCAAACAACCCATTGTTCTCCAGTATGTTTTGTGGTTCACAGTAACCTTGTTATTAACTAAACACTGCTAATTAAACAAGTATGCTGGCTATGTTTACTTCCGTATGTTTACTCTTGTATGATTCAAAAAAGCTCTGACAAATTACCAGCCCTTTTTAGGTCATCTTTATCATTCTGTGGCTGTGCCGTACTGGCAGGGGTCAAATGTTACTTTCTGACGGTGTTAACAAAATGATGAATCATAAAATGTGTCAAATGTAAAACTTTGGACTGATAGATTAATAACTGAATCAATCCTGTTGATAAATCAGTAAATAGTTAATATTTAGAATAATAGTGTGGAGGAAGAAGGACGACACAAAGGTAGGTTTCATTCACTAGAAATCATTAGAAAATCCTGATGTGTTTTTACTTTTATTTAACTTTTGCTAATCACATTTGTTTTAACATTTCAAAAACATTCACAGGATCAATGCTTAAAGAGCAAGTCACCCCCTACAAGAAACTTACTCCACTCCCACTTCATGTTTGAAAAATGCAACAAATGCTGTTGCCTGGCAGACCGAGAGGGCGGAGCCGCTAACAAATACACACACCCATAGGCTCACAACGGCATTGTGACATCATAATGTACCAGTTTACATCATAGCATACCTCTTAGCCAATAGCGATGGCAGATTTAAATTCAAATACAGTGCAGAGTTTTTACCTGGCAACGGCACAACACTGACCGTTTTAGGCAGAAAATTTAAATTTGAACTAAGATGCACTGAAGTGCAAAATTATTGACGACACGTGTCTGCAGCACGATTAGACACTTGTTTATTCAGTTTATCAGCAAAAAAAGTTGATTTGGGGGTGACTTGCTCTTTAAATATTTATGAGGAGTTCCGTGCAGCTAGGAGGGAGATTCTGAAGATGAGGAACCATTTTCAAACACTGATCAACAAGACCAGCATCCTGGAAAAACTCCAGCAGCCATCTACTTCCACTTCCGCACACTATGTTGAACCCTCAAATGACCTTACACAGACCCAACACACAGCAATTGTGTCAGAAGGTACTGTACACACACCCATCTTGGAAAACCCTCCAGCAGGTAATGAGGAGTTGTTGAGGTTATTTGGTAAATTTAAGAACCTACAGTTGTTATGTTAATATTTTGTAATGCTGCTCTGAAGAAAGTTTTATATATTTCTTATATGGTATTTATATGTTGCTGCTGTTGGTGTTATTTTGTTTCTGCCTTGAGCTATAAAAAATGTAATATATCCTTTGTATTCCATTTTTTAAATTCCAATTTTAAAATAAATGACAAGATATTAAATACGTTTTGGGTGAATTTCTGTTGGGGGGGGCGGGGGGGGGGGGTCCCTCCCTGGCCAATCAAGCTTAGGGCCTCCAAAAGCCTAGCAGCGGCCCTGTCTCAGTGACACACTTTGCAGGGGGGTTTAGCATTTAATTTTTCTTGGCTTCTGGAAAAACATCTCCTTCTGCCCCCCTTTATTTGACTTACTGCCCCCTTTCTTTTGGTCCAAGATCATTACTGGGCTGGCCCAATTAAACACATTCTACACCCTTGCTTAGTAGACTTAATGAAGTAATTTTAAGCCAGTATAAAAATGACTGAAACACAAATTTACATATTTGGCATTACTGACCAATATCTTTGATTTAATTTATTTGTTAAGAACATCAAGATGCATTACAGTGAACATTATAATAAAGTACATTTTTCTAGTGCTGAGGGGAGACAACCCATAGAAGCACTGATCTGATCTCATTTCAGAGAAAAATAGAACAGGTCAAATGCACCTAATAAATAAAATTACTAACATAAACCCAGGAATCTGTTTCTTTGCTTCATTGTTCTGGTGCTGAAAATATCACTAATGCAGATCATAGGAAATACACAGATGAATGCACCTCTTATTTATTACTTGGAAATTAGTGGGTGTGGTTTACATCAATACATTATTTTAAATCTGAAATTGGTATGGATTGATCAGAAGTTGCTATGTGTATTGTTTATCTTAAAACTATTTACAGAGCAGCCCAGAACTGAGATGAAATATTTTTGATCACAATAGTAAAGGAACTGTTACAGAACAAGTTTTTCAGCAAAATCAGAACATTAATATTTAAGTGCATGAAGTAATACATCTGAACTCATGCAGTAGAAACTAGGAAATATGAAATACTAGAACCATTTCATTTTAATTTGATTAAACAGATTTTTTCCTAATGTTGTTGGCATTTTTCCCACACACAGTTAAAGAAAACAATGTTGACTGAGGTGTGTGTGTGTGTGTGTGTGAGAGAGATAGAGAGGGAGAGAGAGAGAGAGATTAATAATTTTAAAAAACCCGACCGGAGCGGAGGCAGTGACCGACGCAGCACGAGCCGTTTTCAGCTCTGTCTTGTCAAATGCACCAAGTACGTTACGATAAAAGTAACTTTAAATATTCAACCGAAAAAGAGTCGAGCTGAAGAAAACCTAGGGAGCACTGAAGAAACATGAGAGACAGCGAAGCAAGCACAGAGATCCGTTACTGTCTGTGTGTGTACGTGGTTGCATGGGCCGAGCTGACTGAGCTTCCGGCTGCAGAGTTTTGTGTGGAGGGAGGGGCGGGCGCTCTATGTGACTGGCCAATCACGGAGCGTGAAGACAGTCAGTTACCCAATGAGGATTTTCCTTATAGATATTTACGAGTTTTACTCCTTTCATGCTCGTATTCGTCAAAAATGCTTTATCCGTACGCACATCCCTAGCTGTAACCACCCTGCCCTGCCTGCTCCTCGCTGCCTGCCGGCTGTGATCACAAGCAACAACACAGTAGTTCCCGCTTCTTCTTCGGGAAATGGCGCAAAGAAAAAAAATCAATAAAACTTGGGATCTTGTAGGCGTGACACTGGGATTTCAGCCGGCTGCTACCACTTCTACTTTAGGCCAAACTACCAGAGTCCCAAAAAGAAAAACACCATCTGAAGTCACAGACAACAAAAGACATCTGGACCTAGAAAATGGTGAATGGTGTTTAGCGCCATCTTGTTTCCTCTGGCAATTTGGATTTCTGTTTCCAGTAGATGCAGAACCAGGGAAGATACCCGAGGGCAAGGGTGAGTGGATTGGGGCCATGTTTGCGTTCAAAATCTAGCTTGTTGTGTAGATTTGCCATCACAGCTTTAAATCTACAATAGCAAATCTGCAAAACAAGCTAGCGTTTAAACACAAACGCAGCCACAATACTCTCACCCCATCCCTCGGCTATCATCCCTAGGGCACGCCCCCCTACATAGGAATGCGCATTGCCAAATGAAACAAAATAGTGCTAAACACCAGTCACCGTTTCCTAGGTCCAAACTTCTTTTGTTGTCCGTGACTTCAGATGGTGTTTTTCTTTTTGGGACTCTGGTAGTTTGGCCTAAAGTAAAAGTGATAGCAGCTGGCTGTTTCTCCTTCTCTGATGTTATTGAGCAGAGAACCTCACACCAGTGGTGTTCTGTTGCTAAATACATGAGTGTGTAATAAATGGAGGACCCAGGGAATTTTGGCAAGATCATAGAGTCGGATTGTCCAATGGTCGATTTTGCTCCGAGCCATGTTATTGGCTGAGGTTTTAAGACAAATGCAAGAGAACCATTTTGTTTTATTCAAATTTTTTCTTTTAATCACCACAAAATATTTATAGCTTTACCATGTTAGAACGTTGATAAGAGACATGAAAAAAATGTTTAAGGCTAGCTTGTTTTGCAGATTTGCCATTGTAACTTAAATGCAAATTCAAACAATGTCTGCAAATTTTGTACAAAATTTTCATTTATTTTAAGCCCAAAACTCTAAATGACAACATATCCAACCCCAGAAGACCATTAGCGTAATAATATTACCTCTAAAATTGAAATTTGTTGCAAAGCCAGCATCATGCTCGGAGCTCCTGGAGCTCATCCAGCTGATGACGAACATGTGATGAGCGCTGACCTTTATGTCAGTGTTGCTGAAACTTGGGAACCCTGTGAGAAATGTTTTGCAACAACATATTTAGCTGATGACCAAACAGCCGTGATGATGCGAGGAGCTGCAGAGCGCTCAGAGGAAAGGTTGCGTTGAGTCACCGGGTATTGTTGTTCGTTTAAATAGGATCTTAACCGGCTAGGGCTTTGTTATTTTGGAGAAAACTTCCATTTATTTGAGAATAATGACAATAAAAGAGAATAAAAACAACTGATCATTTGATTTAGACATAAAGCATCTTCATCGGGAGGATTCCTACACACTAATCCAAAAAACAAAGATAGCAGGTTTGCTGAGGGAGAGGATCTGACCTGTCGCTACATTGGTTTAACATTAATCTCACAAATCATAAATTCATTTTAGGTTACTTTTATTAAGTGTTTGAATTTGTTTTAAACATGTTCATAATAAATATACATATGATAATTAACATTTTAGAATAAGTGAGTGGAATATTTTCTATAAACCATTGTTGCACGTGGGTGTAATTAAGTAAACTTATGTCACTGGAGGAATAAAGATAAAAAATGGATTTAAACATAAATTAATGGATTATCTGAGGGTATCTTGCTGAAGTTAGAAATTTAGCATCTTTTTGTTAATTTTCTTTGGCTCCACTCTGAGCTGGATGTCTGCTTTTGTTATCCGCTCCCTCGGTGGACCTTCAGATTTCAAGGTAAAATCTTTAAATTAGACTCATTTCTGTCCTTTTTATTTGCAACATGAGTCTAAAATCAGACTAAACACTGGGCTGCGTGTTTAGTCTCAACACAACACGAAAGGACCTTATCTCCTTGAATCTGGTGTATATCCTTCATTTAACACTGGGATGAAGCTCTCCTCCTCCTTTTCTGTTTTTATTTTGCAGCCCTTAGATTCAGGAAGCTGAAGCTGTGCCAAAATCCCTGGTGGTTCCGGGAATCTGTCCCACAAAGTCGCCCTGTAGTAAGCAGGCTCTGTGACGTTGAAGCCATTGTCTAAAGCCCGGGACCCCCATTGTTCCGGGAGGAGCAGCAAGACAAACAAAACCCCTTGTTTTTGAAGGAAGAGAAGAGGAGAATCAGGAGAGGGAATCTCCTCTTCTTGAACGAACATTTTTAATTACAGTCCATATGTAGAGATTGTTGAAGTTTTTACAGCAGGTTAGACATTTATTTTTATCAGTCTTGCTGATGCATTTTAGTTCCCAGCTTAGTGGAGCCCCTTTTGTAAAAGAAGAGTAGTCTATTTATGTTGCACCAGTCTCTGTACATCCCAAACGCAGCCGTCCCTTTTAATCTATAGATAACCGCTCACTAAAGCCATTAACTTTATCTAGGAATGATAACAGACGATAACTTCTACTTAGCAGGCTGATTCTGTCCAAAACAGTTATGTATAGCACCCAAAGTGTCTCTGTTTCTTTAACGCTGTCCTGGTTTTATCTGATTTACATTCACAAAACTTTATCTTCAATCAATTAAGACCAAAAAATGGCCAGGGGGCTGTTTGTGGCCTTTGAGGTCATTTTGTGCAGCCCTTCAGAACTGATAGACGCATAATCTTGTTTTTATTGCCGATAATGGAAAAAAGTTACTTTCAAAACCAAGACAAAAGAAAATATTTGATCCATCCATTAAAGAGCAAGTCACCCCCAAATCAACTTTTTTCTGATATACTATATAAATGCGTGTCTAATCGTGCCGCAGACACGTGTAGTCAACAGTTTAGTACTTTAGTGCATTTTAGTTGAAATTTAAATTTTCTGCCTAAAACTGTCAGTGTTGTGCCATTGTCAGGTAAAAACTCTGCACTGCATTTGAATTTAAATCTGCCATCCCTATTGGCTAGAAGGTTAGCTGGTACCATGTGATGTCACAATGTATTTGTGAGCCTGTGTATGTGTATTTGTTAGTGGCTCCGCCCTCTCGGTCTGCTAGGCAACAGCATTTGTTGCATTTTTTCAAACAGGAAGTGGGAGTTGAGTAAGAATCTGGTACGGGGTGACTTGCTCTTTGAGTGAAATGCATGATACCATTTTCAAACATTTTGTGTGTAAAGATTTACAGAAAACAAAAGAAATGTAGTTCTCATTATATCTTTGGATTTTTGAACGGGTACTAAAACGAATCTGTGTTTAATAGCAAAAATTAAACATTTCTGGCTCGTCGGTAACTGCTGGACTCTTTATGGTCATTTCCCTTCTATATGACTAGTATGTGTTTTTCAAAGAAAAATATTTTGATCCCCAAATTAATTTAACTCCAGTAACTTTTTCATAATAAATCGACAACAACAACAAAATAACATGTCCGTTGTACTGAAATCACAGTTTTATTTTAGACAAAATTCTTGTGGACTTCATCCGATTGTCAATAATGTGAGTTTAGAAATAAATTTTGCAATAAAAAGTAAAATTTTTTAAATCCCTTTCTCATTAATGAGTGATGAATACTCCAGACTAAAGAAAGAAATACAAAACACGCAGTCATTTACAGGCAGGAATTCCCCTTTAGTCCCAAAGAAGGAGGATCCATTACTTGTTTTCATTAAGTTTAATGAATATTTAATGTTTAATGTCATTCCAGTCCATTTAAAGTTACAGTGTCTATTTTTTCTGGTGATAGGGGGTAGTAGATAACTAAATTGTTGCAAGCAAACAGTATTTTTGTGTTGGAGTAAGATCTTATCAACGGATCCCCATTAGGGTCAAAAAGCCCTGGGGAGTGCAAACTTCAGCAAATTGAGAAGTGCATCAGGCTGCCTTTCATCGGTGGCAATGAGTGAAGAGGTAAATGTGTAAAACATCAACGTTTCTCAAAGGTGAAAGTTTTGTAACCATTTGTTACAAATCAGTAAATGCATTTTGTCCTCATGGGCTCCCGTAGAAGGAAAGATGGCGTCTAATATTCAATTCAATTCAAAAATACTTTACTAATCCCAGAGGGAAAGTGATCACTGTAGTAGCTCAGAATAATAATAATAATCATCAAGTCGTCAAAGTTGTTGTATATTACAATGGCTGTTGGCAGGAAGGATCTCCAGTAGCGGTCAGTGTTGCAGTGAAACTGAAGAAGCCTCTGACTGAAGACACTCCTCCGTTGTCGGACAGTCTAGTGAAGAGAATGCTCAGGGTTGTCCATCATTTTCTTGATTCTCTGGAGAATCCTTCTTTGCATTATCTCCTCCAGTGGTCCCACAGTCGTCCCCATAACAGAACTAGCCTTTTTTATTAGGCTGTTGAGCCTTTTCAGGTCCCTGCTTCTGATGCTACTACCCCAACAGACGATGGCTGAAGAGATTACACTCTCAACAACAGACTTTTAGAAGATCTGCAGCATCTTGCTACAGACATTGAAGGACCTAAGCGTCCTCAAGAAGTGCAGTCTGCTGTGTCCCTTCTTGTAAACGGCTTCACTGTTCTTTCTCCAGTCCAGTCTGTTGTCCAGGTGAACTCCAAGGTATTTGTATTCCTTAACCACCTCCACTTCTTCTCCCTGACTCCACCCTGTTTCTTCTGAAGTCTAAAATCATCTCCTTTGTTTTGTTCACATTTAAGGTCAGATGATTGTTTCCACACCCTGCCACAAAGTGCTCCACCATCTCTCTGTACTCAGCTTCCTGTCCATCTCTGATACACCCGACAACTGCTGAGTCATCTGAGCATTTCTGTAGATGACAGGTCTCTGATTTGTACTAGAAGTCTGAGGTGTACAGGGTGAAAACGAATGGTGAGAGTACAGTCCCCTGTGGTGCTCCAATGTTACTGATCGCCTGGTTTCATGTGCAGTTCTTCAGCCTCACAAACTGGGGTCTGTTTGTCAGGTAGTCTTTAATCCAGGCAATAGTTGAGGCCCCACTTGTGTCTTCTGGAGTTTCTGGCAAAGTACATCAGGCTGGATTGTGTTAAATGCACTGGAGAAATCAAAGAACATGACCCTCACGGTGCTGCCTGCTGTGACAGGGACATTTTGGATCAGAGGAGGATGGGGTCTCTGATTGGCTGGGGACAGGCGAGGAGGATGCTGGGTTTGTTCCTGAACTGAACCTATTGAAGAACTTGTTCAGTTAATTGGCTGTGTCCAGGCTGCCATCTGTGCAATCCTTCCTCTGCTTGAAGCCTGTGATCTTCTTCATCCCTGACCAGACATCTCTGATATTGTTCCTCTGTAGTTTATTCTCCAGCTTCCTCCTGTATGCCTCCTTGCTGTCTCTGATCTTGATCTTCAGTTGCTTCTGTATACTCCTCAATAATTCCCTGTCTCTCTCCTTGAAGGCTCTTTTTTTCCTCATTTAGCAGATTATTCAATTCACTGGTGATCCAGGGTTTAATAGCGAAGCATCTCACTGTTCTGGTGGGTATGATGTTGTCTACACAGATGTTTATATAGTCAGTGACACATCCAGTCATGGCATTGATGTCCTATTCATGTCCTTGGCAGAGTCATCCAATCTGTGGTCTCAAAATAACCCTGCAGGGCTTCTTCAACGTCCTGTGACCATTTTCTCACACTTCTTCTTGTCACAGGTTGCCTCTGAACAAGTGGTTTGTATTCTGAGCAGAGAAAAACAAGATTGTATCTGATTGTCTCAGAAGAGGTCTTGTTTTGGACATGTATGCATTCTTTACATTTGCATAACACAAATCCAATGTCTTGTTTTCTCTGATGGAGCAGCTGACAAACTGTTGAAATGTTGGAAGTGTAGCAGAGAGCGAGGCATGATTAAAATCACCAGATATAGCCACAAATGCATTGGGGTGCTGGGTTTGTAGCTTAGCGACAATGGAACTGATGGCATCACGTGCATTTTCAGCAATGGCTGAAGGTGGAATATAAACGGTTGCCAAGACAACACTGGTGAACTCTTTTGGCAAATAATATGGGCAACAACTTACTGCCAAGAGGTCAACATCTGGGCTGCAGAGACGACATTTCACTGAAACATCACCTGGATGGCACCATCTGTTGTTGACAAGCACTGCCACTCCACCTCCTTTTATTTTCTCGCTCCTCTTCAGATCTCTGTCTGCTCTTACAGTCAGGAATCTTGGCAGAGAGACGCTGGAATCGGGGATATGGTCCTGCAGCCACGTCTCAGTGAAACACATAACACTCCACTTCCGATACTCTGGCTGAGTCCTTGAAAGGGCTTGGAGTTCCTCCATCTTGTTGGCCAGTGATCTCACATTGCCCATTATGATTGATGGAAGAGATGGTTTGAATTTCCTCTTTCTCTGTCTCGGTTTTGCTCCCGCTCTGCACCCACGCTTCTTACGTTTTAGCTCATTTGGGATTTGTGGCTTCAGTTGAGGTATTATTTCAGCCTTTCCAATGTTAATCAGCTGCTCCCAATAGTAAACCAGCTTGTTGCCATGGTTACGCATAATAACAAATGCTCAAAAAGTGAAAAAATAGCAGTAAAAATCCTCCAAGCTTCATAGCACCAGAAACAGAAAAGTAAAATGTCCAAAAAATACCGATTGTCTTGACAAGCTAGAAGGCAAAATGTCCAAGAAAAGGCAAAACTTACATATAGTCAACAGAGCTACCCCAACATGCAGCCACCCACAGCAGCGCAGTTCCGGAATATGGCGTTGCCCTGAGACTTAGACCTGCTCCCATGTATTTTATACCTGATTTTATGGTTATACTGTATGTTAAGAAGCCGTCAATATTTTTCAACAACTGGGCATCATTTAATTCATTTTCAACAACATTTTGATGAATATTTCCAGAGAATAACGATAAAAATTACACATTGGCCCTTTCATTCTGGTTTGGTTCCAAATCTGATCTAAGTTTCTACAGACAGACAGACAGAAGCTTGTTTAGGTTGTTCTAATCCCGTGCAAGATTATAATCTGTCTGATTCAAAAGTTCCACAGACCTACTGCTGCTAATAATCTGGGACAGACTAATTTGTGGATAATCTGACTCGATTCACCCAACTAAAAAGAGGAGAGAGACAGAGTTACGAGAGACTCACTTAGGAGGAGGAATGATTTTTTACACAACACCTGCTTGTTCACTAATATGGTCACTATTTCTCCAGTCGTGACTCCGTGTTTATTACAGGTAGAATTTCTTGTTAGGCTCTCCTCATAAACAGTCGATGTGCTGCACTTGCTATTTTAAGACCAAGTTAACAAAGAAAACGTTTTTATTTGAAATATCAGTCACTTGAGTGTGACATGCAGGCCAAACGTGAAATTAGCCTTCTACTCCTATTTCTCCTGCATTAGTCGCCAACAAAAAATAGAAAGTAAAATGCTCGGGTTAGAAACGTCAGTTTCTCGTCGCATTGAAAATTATTATGGACTCATCCGTCTTGACTCACGGTGGGGAAGGCTGTCCAGGAAACAGCAGAGAACATCTCCACTAGTCGAAGCTAACTGTTAGCATTAGCAACTCCGCCACACAGCAGAACTCCTCCAGGCTTGTGTTAAATGTTGAGAACATCAGCGTTGTAGAGCAAACCGAGTCAGTGGTAAGAGTCGTGCTGCTGTTAGCCAATCAGAGGAAAGATGTCCAAATATCCAGAAATAAGACTCCAAATCCTGCCATGTTCTGCTCCCCTCTGCTCTGGCTCTTTAGTTCCTGAAACAGGAGCGCCTGAGACCACAGAGGCTGAATCACAAGGCGTTGAATTTTACTAGAGACCACTGCAGTTCTTTAAGTGTTCTGCTTTTTACTTTCCTTAGTCTGCATCCGCAAGGTGCATAAGTACCTTCAGTTTGGTGATGTTGGACTTCGTGTTCTTCAGTTTGAACACCACAGCATTAAGGATATGTGGGAAACCTTATCCGGTACTAAAGTAAAATGAGTTGAATTCCTAAAATGTCAGGAGATGACATGTTTTTTTCTATTTGTGCAGGATCCCGAGCATTTTCAACAAGGACCTCACAGATAAAAGACCAAAGAATGGGAAATCCTCCGTCTCCCTCAAACACGAGTTTGACCCGACAGGTGAGATCACCAGCTGTATTTGTGCTCTAATGTGTTACCACTCACTGTAGTGGTGTAGTGTAGTGGGTTTTTTATCTCTGATTTTATGCAGGAGGTTTCTTGCTGCTGTGCTTCTTCACCTCCATAATAATACATTTTCAAACATCACTCTGTCATTTCTCATCAAGCTTAGAGGTCATGTAAGTCATTATAGAGGTGCAAAAGTAAATATTTCTTTATTTTAAATTTTCCAGAAAACAGAATTAAAGTTTAAACATGGAACACAAACACCAAAGGGACATCTAGTGTGTGGAGGTTGTAGTTGCAACAATAAAATAAGGTTTCCAGCCGTCAGGTCACCAGGGTCACTGTCGATATGTGAATATTTTTATTTGTGTCCATCTGTTGTAGGCTTCACCTAAATTGAGTCTGGTTTGAGATCTTTTATGGTCTCTCATCTTCTGAGAATGGTAATGACATCTCCTGGGCTCAGAAGCAGCTGCTTGACTTGCCGAGTCCGCTATTTTCCACAGGGCCAGCCTCGCTGTGCCGAGCGGACTGTTTGGCAACCTGCAACGGTGCCCTCTACTGGCTGGTAGCCGTAAACATAAACCCAGTGTTGTGCCCGTC
Organism: Nothobranchius furzeri; assembly: GCF_043380555.1. Lineage (NCBI taxonomy): Eukaryota > Metazoa > Chordata > Actinopteri > Cyprinodontiformes > Nothobranchiidae > Nothobranchius > Nothobranchius furzeri. The sequence goes on from NC_091750.1 coordinate 67,855,409, forward strand.
AAAAAAAATACTTGATTATTTTAAATTAAAATATAACTTTTAAAGGAAATACTGTACCTTCATTCTGCACACCTCTGAACGCCCTGTGGAGGGATTTTTTTAAAACTATAGTGTTTCATTAAGTTGTTCCATATTCAACCTTTAAATATGATAAATAAGATAAGATAATCTGACACTAATTCATAAAATAATTGATGTTAATTAATCTTAACTCATTCACTGCCACTGACGACTAAAGTCGTCATTTGCATGATGTGTGGGCATCGGAACGAGCCTCCGCACCGTGAGAACAAACATCTCAGCTCTAAAGCCGATCTTCATCCGCATTCGTCACATGCCACGTGATCAGGAAGCAGAAAATCCACGTGTTAGGTGATCGTTTTGGGCCGCTGCTGTAAAAAAAGGTGAGGCGCGAAAAGCTTCTGCCGATCACAATTCAACAACGGATTATGAAAGAACGGATAATTCAAATTCAATTCAAAGATACTTTATTAATCCCAGAGGGAAATTAGAGTTTCAGTACACACAATTCTGAGATCAGACATACATAGGCATAGACACATGACAAGAATTGGTGACTGTGGTCATTCGCAACCCGAGTCGCGCTACCTTAATAGAGATAAGAGGGTTTACATGAGGTTAGAGTCAGGTGGAGGAAAAAAAGGCACTTCAGAGTTACCCTCCACAGGGAGGGCAGCTTTGCTATGCAAAAAACACCTCAGACAGAAATGCAACAGACTTCAGACATCACACAACATAAGTGTCCACTAGGTGGGGTGGTAGGGTTGGGGACTCTCCACACATCAGTGCATGCAGCGGCGATGAGCAGCGCTCGTCACCTCCGTTTGGACGTAGTTAGGGTTAGAAAGCACAGTGACTCCTGGAAACGATTCAATGGCCTTCACCGGTCACAGTCCTGCCCAGGCTGGGATAGGGAGACAGAGTTGCCATGGCGACGGCAGCATTCCACATTTCTTTTGAAGGGGAGTAATCACTTCAGCCTCACAGGCTCAAGGGCACCAGATTCAGATAAGAACGTGTTTTGGGGCCAGACAGAGATAATTTCCTCTCTGTCTTAAAGTTCTGTTGGTCCTCAACCCCTCTAAATCCAATAATGGCGTAATTAATCTATCCCAATCCGTGCTGATCCGTCAACTTTCTCCTTGATCAAATCCACCTTCTGTGCCAAAGTGAATCTCAGCCAAAGTTCCAAGCTTACGACTCAACACGCGGATTCTTCCTGATGTAAGAGGTGAGTCTACTCTTTGTTTTGGTTGTTTTGGCGTCGACATCATCCTAGCGCGCAACGTTCTGTCACTCTTAAAAAAACTGTAAAAACAGTGAGAAACGCTGGCAGCGAAGGGCTTTACCGATCAGGAAACGGCGGGCAGCGAATGACTTAAAGAGCAAGTCACCCCCAAATCACCATTGTTTTCTGATAAACTATATAAATGCGTGTCTAATCGTGCTGCAGACACGTGTAGTCAATAGTTTTGCACTTTAGTGCATTTTAGTTAAAATTTTAATTTTCTACCTGAAACTGTCAGTGTTGTGCCGTTGTCAGGTAAAAACTCTGCGCTGCAGTTGAATTTAAATCTGCCATCGCTAATGGCTAAGAGGTACCCTAGAATGTTAGCTGGTACCATATGATGTCACAGTGTCGTTGTGAGCCTGTGCGTGTGTGTATTTGTTAGCGGCTCCGCCCTCTCGGTCTGCTAGGCAACAGCATTTGTTGCATTTTTCAATCAGGAAGTGGGAGTGGAGTAATACTCTGGTAGGGGGTGACTTGCTCTTTAATGAAAAGGTGAAAAGTACTTTATCTTCCTTTTATTGTAGAATTTTGGGTATTTTATAATTCTACCTTAAAAAATCTATTTAAGGTGAAAATGATTAGAAAAGTAAAAAAAAACATTAAACAAAACAAATCATCGTCAGCTCAAGTTATTTTCATTCTTATTCGGTTTGTCAGCTCTGGCCTCTGATGGTGCTACACAGGCAAACTGGGACGTTGTGGGTGTTGGCAGAGCTCAGAAACAAGTTGTTCAGATCGTTGCCTCGGTTTCAGCGTTGACATTAATCCCCTTTACCCTTTTGTTCACCCTGAAGTCCTGAGGCTCCTCGTGGAGTCCAGAAGACAACCAATTATCCACTCAAATGATTCTCCCAAGTGCAAGTAAAAAGCAACAAAACCTGAAACCGGAATGGCAGTTTGTGAATCACTGAACCTCTACCATGGCTGCATTTGACTGAAATAAATAAAACATTTATTTTAGATTTCAGGATGTTTGTGTATGGAAAATGAACAAGGTTCATGTTGCTTCACGGATTTCTGAGTTTCATGATGAGTACGTTTGTTTATTAAGAGGACATCGGATGGGCTGAGGATAAGATGAAGGTTCCTCTTGTTCCTGTTGGATTGTGTCGCCAGATTTGTCTTGGCCGAGGCCTGGCTGGCTGTGCCCCACAGATATCCTGCACTGCTGAAGTCCTCCGACTGGAGCCTCCCTTCTGACCTTTCTGCTTGTGTTGTGAAGCACTTTGCTTTTTTTTTTTCTTGACAGGTCCTAAACAATTCAAGCTTACTTACCATCTGCACAAATGGCACACTTCCTAACAGTAACTAGTGTGTTTGTTGACAAATTAGTGCTAACTAGCTAATGCTAGCTGTAGATCTCTTCCCAACATCACAGACGCAGGTTCTTTGATACGGGCATGTATTCATGAACAGTCCTCCTGAAGCTTCGTCAGTGTAACGTCGTATTCTTTGCCATCAACATCATGCCATAACATCACAGGACTAGGGCACGCTACAACGCCGTGAGAACTTAAAATAAACAGAATAAAAATACACATTACCAAAAATGTCCAGCGTAACATTAAGAATATAAGGCAAGCTGACATTAAACTGTGATGAAATCGTATGAAACAAATAAAACATATACCTCGTTGGCTGCTTGTCATGAAAAGAGGTTCTTAAATCCTTTGAGATCACCTTGTTCTCGTTCTTTAGCCTCTAACCTTGTTCCGCATCACTACCAGCAACAAAAGGAGCGCTGCATATCTCCATTTACATTCTGAGAGATTTTCACCCACCACTGCCCGATCTCGCGGGAACAGGAAATCTCGCGAGACTTCAGTGCCAACATTACATAGGAGTTCAGAATGAGGATTTAATGGCAGTTAAAACAGATAACTTTATAATTTGTACCAAAGAAACATAAATCTATTTTAAACTTGAATTAAGGCTATGAAATGCAATATTATTGTCACGTTGGGAGCCAGGAGGAGGTTAGGACCCAAAGATGCAGAAATTCCAGATGACAACAGGGTGGAGAAATAACGTAAAATCCTTTATTAAAGAATAAATCCAAAAAGAGGCAGGGAGCCAAAAACAAAAATCAAAAAGTTCCAATAACAAAAACGTACGAAACCGAAAGGGGAATGAGACAAGGGTGACACGAACAATGACCCAACAACAGACAACGCAGACAGGGTTAAATACACTGGGGCAGGATGAGTGGAGATAAGCTGCAGGTGTGTGGGGAGAGAAACCAAGTGAAAACAATTAACTAATCAGGGAGAGGAAACTAACATGACCTAAGAGCAAAAACCTAAAGACAAGAAGAGACAGCTAAATAACTAATGTTCTAAGGGGGAAGGAAACTACAAAAACCGGTGGGGAAAGAAACACACTAAAGAGACTAAATAAATGAAAAGCTGAACCTTATAGAAAAACTGCAGAGGGGTGACTGGGGGAGACCAAAGCAACACAGGACCTGGGAGGGATAATCTGGAGGGGCTGCAGACAAGGGGACACATGAGGAACACAAGGAGACACATGAGGGGATGCAGACCATGACAATTATATTTACTTATTTATTGACTGAACTTATAAAATTCCCTAATGCACAACAAATACTTCAAGACCAACAGTTACACTAGCTGCTTTTCCAACTCATGGACCTGGTAGAACAGAAAACCAATCAGACGTCGTCTCCAGTCCAAATTATGGAGACTTTTCCAAACGTGAACGTTCCAGACCGCTTCCAGAAGTGTGAGGGTAAATTTGGCCAGTAGTCGACGGTCTCCTTGTCTCCAACTGACGGATAACATAAAAGCTCAGTTCTATTAATGTTTAAATGAATCTGATGAATTGTTTTTATTTTGAAATGAAAGGATTGGTCCAGCGCTGTGTGATCATCCAGAGAGATGAAAATGGCTTTGGTCTGACAGTAAGTGGAGACAACCCGGTGTTTGTTCAGCTGGTTAAAGAAGGTAAAGATCAAACACACATGTGCACCTGAGGACAGCAGATCTTTATAAACGTGACTTTGGGTTGTCGTACGTTACAGATGGAGCTGCGATGCGAGCTGGTGTCCAGACAGGAGACAGGATCATTAAGGTTTTCTTTCTGTTCAACTGCTTTAAATCAGCTTCCTATAAGTCCCCTTAGTGAGTCTGTAAATCATCGTGTTAGCATTTTTCTGTTCCAGTGGCTTTCCTACTGCTAATCCTAACTGAATGCTTCACATTCATCCCTGTTTGAGTTTACCTTTTATCTTATGACAGGTTAACGGGAGATTAGTGACGCATTCAAATCACATTGAGGTGGTGGATCTGATCAAATGTAAGCATCCTGCTCTAACTTTTAGCCGTTTGATGTCCTTTGATCTGATCTTTTGTTTATAAACTAGTTTGTGCATGACTTTAGATTTTGAACTTGTGAGTAAATATCTAGATATTTTATGTTTCTGCTGAGACAAATATAATTTTTTCCAATAAAGCATAATTAAAGGGAATTTTTTACCTATTTGGCAGCTCATGCTTGTAGTCATTCTCCAAAAACATAAGAAAAGTTTATTATTTATTTATTTATTTACTTACTTTATTTTAAGAGAGGACAATGCATATTTATGAACAGTAATACAACTGTAAGTATGCCAGATTGTAGCCCTAGGCTAGTTTCCATCTGCAGTCCTCTGGCAGGTTAATGTTAAAAGAGATGAGGCAGATAAAGACAAAAACCAGTTAGGAGCATATTTTATGAAAAAGACAAGAGTAAAAACAAATAAAAGCGTCATCTACGATTGCATCTTTGAGTTTCCTGTTGCCACAGTTTCAGTTGCCTTTTGAAAGTAACAACACTTGAGCTTCCTCTCACTTGAGTAGGAATGCTGTTCCAAAAAGTCGAGCCCTGGAACGACAGAACATTTGGAGAAAAAGTTGTCCGCCCAAGCGGGAGCTCACAGTCACCTCTAACTGTAGCTCGAGTTACTCTTTGTGATGTTTGAATAATAAAATCATGCAGTGGTGGAGGGGCTGGACCATGAATAACTTTATAGACCAGGCAAGCAGATTTAAAATGTTTAAAAACTCAGTGGAGAATATTTATCCAGGATCAGACAGTGATGATACAAGATTGGCTTCTTGTCCGGGATCTCCGTTGCCCTTTTATAGCAGGACTCAACAGGTCTGATAACAGGAGGCAGTAAATGACCAGCTGGTGATGCAGTAGCCAACGTGAGACAGTATCGTTGAATGTAAACATGTGCTTGCTGCTTTTTCTGTCAGGGACGCTCTTATATGTTTAAAATTACGCTAATTATAATTTACAGTTTTGACTATATTTTGCACGTTTTCTAAAAGATCACTTTGAGTCCAACCGTACCCCGAGGTATTTGAATTGTTCAACATTTTGTATTTCTTCTTCTTTCAAATACACTAGTACTTTATATATGTGCTAATAAAAGTACATATATAAAGTCCATTAAATGGTTTTTGCTAAATTATTGTTATTTTAGCCAAATATTTCATATTTTAGTGATTTTTTTAGTCTTACCCCTGCTTTCCACTGGAGCCGTCGGCAGCCGTCAGCAGCGCGAGTCGGCCGCGTCTCAGGAGCAGCATGTCGCGGCCTTTACGCGCCGGTTCTATTGCGCGACGCCTCTGAAACGGGTCAAGTTCGACATTTTTGGGGAAGGAAAGACAGGAAATCGGACGCGGAAATGGAGAGAAGCTCCCGAGATTTTCAGAATAAAGAAACGTACTGCCTTCGGTTGCTTTACTTTAAAAAAAGTTACTAACTCTGCGTCCCCGTGAGAAGTTATCACCTAGCTAGCGGTCTCCTTTGTTTTTCAGGTCCGTATTGGCAATTATTAAACGGACAGAACATAAAACACAAACCTTTCGGAGCCATGTTGTAGTTTTCTCCTGCTTGTTGTTGTGTTTACTGACGAAGTCACTCGTGTCACTTCGTGCTCTGTTGGTGACAGCTGCTCCCCTGCTGCTTCGCGTCTCGTGGGAAGGGCCAAGCAGCAGCTTACGCGAGCAAGACGTGCTGCTGCAGTAACGTGCTGCTGACGGCTCCCGTGGAAAGAAGGGGTTAGGGTTAGGACTAAAGTACGTGTGTTATTATTGAGAACATCTCTTTTTAAGTGCAATAAAAACATAAACCAGATGTGGAAAACTGGGTCAGCGCTTATGAAAGCATTTATTTATCTCAATCTGTGGACCGATATTTCTCGAATTATTGTTCCTTTGTTTTGCAGCGGGCTCCTATGTAGCTCTGACCGTCCTGGGGAGGCCTCCAGGACTTTCTCAGCTCCTCCTGGAGGAGGAGAAGGAGAAACCGAATGATGAAAAAGAGCCTCCTTCACCTTCTACCCCTTCAGCACCAAACTCACCTGCTCTGTCAGGTGAAAACCAGATTAGCTTCTTGAGTAAAAGCACGCTCCTCAGCCCCCAGAACCACCTGACCTGCTCTCCAAACAATGAGGTAAGATGGAGTTGGAACTACCAAAGTGTCCTAAAGGTTGGAAGAGTCTGGAAAATGTTTGATGTTGTTTTGTTGATGGAGACTGATATTGGTTTTAGTTCTTAGCTGGATAAAGACGTGGCGTTGCTTCAGTGCAGAGGTGGGCAATCCTGGTCCTCGAGGGCCACTATCCAGCATGTTTTAGATGTTTTGCTGCTCCAACACCTGATTCCTGGATGAATCGCCTGTTCAGCAGCTCATCAGGCTCTGCAGCAGCCCATTAATCACCAGCAGATTCACACCAGGTGTGTTTAAGCAGAGAAGCAACTAAAACATGCTGGATAGCGTTCCTCAAGGACCAGGATTGCCCACCCCTGGTACAGTATGATGTCATCAGCAGGCGACAGGTCCCTAAGCAGACCGGAGTAATCAAAATGTGGTGGTATTATCTTAGACCTATAAATCAGACTTTTTAGAGTTAAAGAAGTCCAAACCACAAACCTGAAGAGCCTCTTTTAAGATGCTTCTACTACAAGTCCTTTCTCCTATACTTGATTCGACTCTTCTGCATTTGAACGTCAAATAAAAGGGGTCAAGTGTAAATAATAGTGTTTAACAAGCTTCCTTCAGTTCGTCCGTTTTTTGAATGTAAACAAACTTCCTGTTATTTGCTGCAGCTGCTCCAGGATCAGCTCGGACTTCTGTTGAGTTCACGTACGCCTAAAAAAGAGGCTTGCCCAAATCTAAAACTCTTGAATCCAGTTAACAACCATGAAGTTGAAGTGTTGTCCTTTCTGGGAGGGAATGTGCAGCAATTCCTGCAAGAGATGTTTTTCTGAAACGAATGCGTTATCTGTTGGCTGTGAGGAGCTCCGGTCACATGGGCTGTGTTTTATGTCCAAAAGTGAAGATTTACTAGAAGAAACCCTCAATAAAAACAACCCTAAGCTGCAGATTTTAGAGGAAAAGGTATGGAAACTAATCCCATCACCTCTGCTGATCAATAGAAAAAGGGTTAAACTGTCCAGGATATCTTGTGATTGGTCATTGGTAAAGGCTCCACATCAGGGCAGATTTCTGGATTTTCTTTAGAGTTGCTTTTTGTTTCAGGACAGAGTTTCTGGATTGAGGAATGATGAGGATGAGGAGGGAGATCCTCCATCCCTGAAGGAGCAAACCTTCCCCTTTAGGTCTGAAGGTGGACCCTTCATCATCAACAATGCTGTGAGCATGATGACACATAATTTCTGAGTCTTGTCTTGGTTTTCCTTTGTTAGATGCTTTTCTTCTCTCTCTCTCTCAAGGACGAAAGGGCTTTTTAATATCAGAACAAAACATTTAACCAAGCCGTTTTCCTATTTTCAGTTATCTTGTTTCCAAACGAGGATCCCTCGTCCAGCGTGTACGTGAACACTTTAGAGCTTCTCTCTGTTTTCCTGTTTTGGGTTAGAGGTCAAAGTTCAAACCAGAGAGTAAAAATGGACTTTTTTTTACTATTTGTTTACCAGATACAGCGTGCAATCAGGAGTTATCAGTAAAATGTTGTAGATGAATGTTAAAAGCAACACAAAGCCTCCCTGAAGCCTCGTTGTTTACAGAAACCTTTCATCACCATGAAAATGGTCCCACTTTACAGTCTCCGGGGGATTTCCCAGCATGCAGCACCAGACTAAACAATCAATTTAGTGCAACTGTTTTGCTTTTTGTTTGTCAGAGTCCAGACGTCGACCACAGAGACAACCTGGATTTCTGCTCGTCTCCTGATACCGAAGACACTCCTGACTCTGTAAGTCGCTCACGCGTTCCTCGGCCCCCCTCCCAAACAAGAACCCCATTCCTCCAGTAAGGATGCTAAGTTCTGCCCCTACTGTCAACCTTTAAAAATAATGTTTGCAAAAAAAAAAAACATCTTCCTTGTCAGGAATTCTGCACACATCAAATGACTCACCAGGTTACAGCGCTCAGGTGGTTTTAGCACGTTTTACAACACCGAAGAAAAACATTTTCTTACCTAAATCTGCCCCCCAAAAATTTATTTTTTAAAGTTTATTTTCATTTGTTCACAAATAAAAACAAAACACAAAACAGGTTTGCAAAAGCAAAAAATGAAAAAGGAACAGAAAGAAGCACAACTTCTGTTATCTGTTCCCCTTAACCAAAATAAATACAAATGACAACAAAGTTATTATAGTTAAAAATAATGTCTGACCTGGTTTACTGTTTTAACTTAGGCAAAAAATGGAGAGAAAACAAATACACACACAGCAAAAAATGTTTTCTTCTTATATTAATAAAAGGAGAAAACAATCAATGCAAAACAAAACACACCAAAAATAACAGCTAAAAAGAAACAAACATAAAAGTGTGTTTTCCCTTTCATTCTCTCTACTTCATAAATACGTCTATCTCATAGCATCATATAAGCTAAGCATTTCATTTTTTACATGTCTATTAAAGGTATTTATTGTTTTGGTATTCTTGATTTCGGTACTTAATTTATTCCACATTTTGACTCCATACATTGATACACAACGTTCCTTTATATTTATCCTAGGTTTTGGTATCGTGTATATTTTGTTGCCTTTCAAACCATAACTACTCCTTCTTTCCATAAATCGTATAATCAAATTTGTTGGAAGGTGCTTTTTGTCGACTTTATACAAACATTTCAAAATTCTATAATCTCCTAGGTCGTAAAATTTTGAGAAAACATCAGTTATTTGGTGCTTTTTATTAGGTTTTAGTCTCAGTTACTGGGCATTTGATGTTTTTTTTTAAACACACGCAATGATTGTCTCACTAACAGAAAAAGTAATATTAGTTAATCATGAAGACAAAATGAACCTAATTGCTGTTTGGTCATCCTTATGCTCTAAAACTGACTGATTGAATATAGGAGATGATGATGGTTGGTGTCAATACTGTCAACGTGTAGTTTTAAGACACACCCAAACATATGTATACACCGAATAATCCATCGTATTTGTACATCTTTGCATGAAAACTTGCACAGGATTGTTGCAGCATTGTGTACTGGTCTAATTAATTTCACGTTTTTATTTCCCGAATGTGTGGGAGAAGACATAATGACTGAGTACCAATTACTCACAGTGATGTTTATCAGTAAAAACATAGTTAAAAAATCAACAGCTGGTGCTTAATTCAGCGCCGTATTTGCAAAAAAATGTTATAAAATGTCTCAAATTGTTTTTCCTCAAAACAATTTGCACAAACCTCAGGGCTTTTTTCTTACTCCTGACATTTAAATGTGTGCAAAACACTCCCCGAGACAAAATTACTCCTAAAATAATAGCAGAAGCGGTCTCAGTTCAGTTTTCACAAGTCAGAGTTTGAGAGATTTGCGTCCAAATGGTAAAGAATTTAGGTGAAATAAAAAAAAATGATGGTGCAACAAGAATTTTGTACAGCAGTCAAACAACTGTTACAAATTGTTTGCAGTCATAAACCCCACGTGACTCGCCCCGTCCAAAAATCATCTAGCATAAAGCCAATTTATTTTAAACCAGCATAAAAATAATGAATAGAACAATGTCATAAAAATTGGGACGAATAAGTTTTCTATGTTTCAGTCTGCGTCTCAGATGCCTGAATCGTTTACCAGAAGGTAGTAAATCGTTCTTGGGAAACAGTCTGACTGTGAGACACTGACTCATGATCAGAGAGTCCTAACGACAGAAAAGCCTGTTTCAACGGGTACTTGTGTTTAGAGAAGAAGACATTAGGATAAAGTATATCAGGAAGATCAGGAAGATCAGCGTTTCCAAAAAACATCTGGGGAAGTGCTATTTGTTGCTGCATATTCACACATTTCCTGTTAAAGCATAGCTAGGGAGGCCACGCCCCTTCCCAAAAGCCCACAGTCTGCTTTAATTGGTCCGTTCCCTCTGCCATGCTGCAGCAAAATGACTGGTCATTATGTCCTAAAAGGCCGCAGCACTGATTAGCTAATGCTTAGTCGTTTGGCAATAACACCAAACGCAGAGTTTACGGAAGTGGTGACAAAGACCAAGAACTCTTTCTAGTTCAGTGGTTTTAGGTCATGACAGGTCAGGAAGGAAGTGTAGAGCCAAGTCGTAAAACCCAGAATTTCTCCCTGCATGTGTCCCGTAGGGCTCCAACACCAAGAGCATCGCGGGCAGTCCTCCCTACACCCTCAACGTACAGATAATAGGAGCCGAGGACGACTATTTTGACTCCCAGCAGGAGCAGGTACGTCCCTTTTTAGCTTCCTGATTCACCTACAATATCTTAATCTCACGATGTGATTTTTAATCCTCAGATTGACGATGAATGCAGCTGTTTCCAGAGCATCGACTCGCTCAAGGGTCGGCCGGCCCACCTCGCTGTCTTCCTCTACTACGTGGTGTCCCAGTTTGACCCCGCTCCTCTGGTGCGTAAACACAGAACTGAACTGCGGTGCTGATTTACCTGCAGCTGCACCCTGTTGATGAGCTAAAGGCTAAAACTCCGTCTCCTCTCCTCTCAGCTCTGCTATCTCTACGCTGACATGCACAAACAGATGAGCTCCAAAGAAAGTCGGCGCTTCTTTTTGGAGTTCCACTCACTGTTTATAGACCGAACGGCAGTGAGTTGGGCTCTCTTCTTTACGTTTTAGTCTATTCTTTTATAGTGTTTTAATGATTTTATCAGGTATCGTTTGTTTATTTCTTCCTCCTCTTTCTGTCTAGCACCTGAAGGTGCCAGTACCCGACATGGTGACGGCGGAACTGGGTAAGGGAACAGAAACTCACACTTAATAAGAAAAGGCTTCTTGAAGATATAATAATAAACCTTTTGATACGTGGATCTTAATTATTTTCACAGCTGATGTTTGAAGCTAATTTTGAGGATAAAACTGAGAATCTTACTCTCCTTTTTTTGGTACCACGTAACAAAAATGCTTTCCTTATAAATGGTTGATAATTAGTTAATGGATATGTTATTAATGCATCTGTAAACTAAAAATCATTTACATGTTTACTGTGATTTTTTAATGAAGGGGTAGAGAGAGTTAAAACAGACTGTTATCTTGCCAAATAGTGAGCCAAATCCAAAATGACTAACATGCTACACTTTACGTCTCCGTTTCATAAATGTGAATATTTATAATGCTGCATAATGATGAAGTACAAAATTATATGATAAAACTTTATGTTTCCAAATTGTGCTTACAAGGTACTAACTTAGTCTGAGATATAATAATATAGCAACTCTGTATTGAGTATATATGTAGGTGGACCGATTTGGCTCACTATTTGGCAAGAAACTAGTCATTTTTGTCTCCTTTTCATTCTTGAGTGAGATAATAAACATCCATCCATTATCGTCCACTTATCCGGGTTCGGGTCACGGGAGAAGCAGCATAAGCAGAGACTTCCCTCTCCCCAGCCACTTGGGCCAGCTCCTCCGGGGGAATTCCAAGGCGTTTCCTGTCCAGCCAAGGAGCATAGTCCCTCCAGCGTGTCCTGGGTCTACCTTTAGGTCTCCTCCCAGTTGGACGTGCCCGGAAAACCTCACCAGGGAGGCGTCCAGGAGGCATCCCAACTAGATGCTCGAGCCACCTCGACTGTCTCCCTTCGGTGTGGAGGAGCAGCGAGTCTACTCCGAGCCCCTACCGGATGACTAAGCTCCTCACCCTATCTCTAAGGAAGAGCCCAGACACCCTGCTGAGAAAACTCATTTCGGCCACTTGTATCCGTGATCTTGTTCTTTCGGTCACTACCCAACGCTCATGACCATAGGTGAGGGTAGGAACGTAGATCGACCGGTAAATTGAGAGCTTTGCCTTCTGACTCAGCTCTCTCTTCACCACGACAGACCGGTACAATGCCCTCATCACTGCAGATGCAGCACCAATCCGCCTGTCGATCTCACGCTCCAGTTTTCCCTCACTCGTGAACAAGACCCCGAGATACTTAAACTCCTCCACTTGAGGCAGGACCTCATCCCTGACCCGGAGAAGGCATTCTACCCTTTTCCGACTCAATCCCATGGTCTCGGATGTAGAGGAGCTGATTGACATCCCAGCTGCTTCACACTCGGCTGCGAACTGCTCCAGCGAAAGCTGGAGATCACGTTCTGATGAAGCCAGCAGACCACATCATCTGTAAAAAGCAGAGACCTGATCCTCAGGCCACCAAAACGGACGCCCTCAACACCTCGGCTGTGCCTAGAAATCCTGTCCATAAAGGTTATGAACAGAATCGGTGACAAAGCCTTGACTCATCAATGTACATACATTAACAAAATGAATAATTATTGATTGTTTATAAAGCAGATTAACAAATTACAAGTCGTTTATAATGGGAGTATAGTTAAAAATGGGTACCTTTGGTTAAGTTTCTTGACCGCGTGCACTGACTTCAGTCCAACACACATTTTCATCATTCAGATAATATCTGCTGTGTTCCGGTGGACGTTTTGAACTGATACTGGTCAAACGAACACCAGGAAGACACCAGAGTGTGAAGATGCAGCATTCATTAAAAGCTTCAGACCTCGGTGGTGAAACCTGACTGAACAGAGCTGTTTTGTTTGTGTTAGAAAAGCGAAGGCTGGAGCTGATTCCAGAGAATCTCTGTAAACAGTTCACCCACAAGTTGCAGGAGTCGCTCTCCTCAGAGCTGCACAAGAACCTGGAAGACTTCAGGTAGTGGACACTCGGACTTCCCCGTCAGCCTGAATGTTTTACTAAAACATGCGAGAATTGAAATATTTGCATGTGTAGACAGAAGCGCAGCATGGGTCTGACTCTGGCTGAAGACGAGCTGCCCAAGCTAGACTTGGAGCAGGGAAGAGACCAGCAGGCGTTGGAGAAGGAGTGCTCCTGTGCTGAGCCCATCCTCTCAATGATTGAACATGTCCTGTGAGTCCATGAACACAAGAAACACTTGTTCATGTGCTTTTTAACATCCTTGTGTTAACGTTTGGTTCTGTTACAGATCGTCACCTCAACCCTCAGAAGAGGAAAAGTGGTGAGGGGGGTGGGGGGTGGGGGGTGGGGGGGGGCTGGTTTTAGTTTTAAGTGTTTCAGTTAGCCGTAGGACCGTCTGTGTCATCTACTCCAGGAAAGTCATTTAGTTTCTGTTCTGCTGTTTTATTCATCTTTTTAACTGGATGTGTTTAATCGTTAATTATAATCCTGTTACACGGGGAATAGTTACATGACATCGTGCCAATTTTAGCTAACTTCATGTGAATCAAACCAAAACATGTGAAGTGTTTTAACGTTTAAAGGGGTCCTAGAATATAAAACCCACGTTTACCTGGCTAATGTTGAATTTGGGAATCTTGATGGGTTTAATGTACCAAACCAAAAAGTGTGTGCTGTCCGTGTAAACTAGTAATGTCGTAATGGTCACAGATAATCTGTCAGTTAGGTTTAACACGTCCTAGGCATAGACACATCTCCTAAACTGGCATGGCCCAACCCACTTTTTCTTTGTTTTATTATTTCCATTCAAAAGAAAAAAACATCAATACCAGACACATTTGAATGACAAGGGGCAGAAGGAAGAAATATCTTATATTATCTGCTCACATTTACCAACCAACATCATTAATAATGATTCATATTCCAACTCTTAAAGTATCATCTTGGTCAGTTTTGGTAATGCTAACCACAGAAAAACACTAGCTTGAGCTACTGCTAACGCTACCACAAGAAATACTAATGCTAGCACGAGCTACTGCTGAGATTAACCCAAGTTGCTGCTAATGCCAGCACAAGAAACACTAACGCTAGCACGAGCTACTGCTGAGGTTAACCCAAGCTGCTGCTAACGCTAGCACAAGAAACACTAACGCTAGCACGAGCTACTGCTGAGGTTAACCCAAGCTGCTGCTGACGTCCTTTTAGACAAAACAGTAAAAGAGAAAGGAGCGTGTCAGAGCACACATGTAACATTCCAGGATGTTCTGGGAATATCCAGAATAAATCCATAGCTTGTCTATTAAACTATCCCGACACACAGCTGTACAAAGTTTCTAGCTTCAGGCAGCGTCATAGAGGCGACAGAGTAAACTAGCCAATCAGCACACAGCTCATTCAATACTCATGTCCTGGCTGACTTGGCATGACAGCCTAGTCTTTCTATTATAGTGCTTTATTATAGGGTTGTGTTTAGTCATTTATCAGGGCTTTTAGGCCATTTTGAACCCCAACAAAGTTTCATTTGACATACAGAAGAAAAGCTGTTGTAGAACATGTTCATTATTAGTTTTTGAGTGTATTAGTGAGGAATGCCAGCCGTTTCCACATTTATTTGTGAATTTTGTTATATATTTTTAAAAAGTATTTAATTTTCTGTGCAGCCAAACGATGCAATATGTGATTCTCACTTATATGAAGCACCTGGGGGTGAAAGTGAAGGAGCCGCGTTGGTTTGAACATAAACGTCTACGCAACAATCTCATACCCAAATTGAAGGTGCAACACAAATTTTTAACAAACTTCTGTGATAGACTGACTTCCTGTAAGTGAAGAAATTGTGATCAGTTTCAATGTTTGATTTGTTTTTCCATAGGGAAAAAATTCCAAACCTGACAAGGAAGGTGAGGGAAATTTTAAGAAGAATCCGTTTCCCATATCAGTTTTCCTGGTCCCTCGCCTGAGCAGAGGGGACTCCATGCACGGTGAGGAGAAATCTCCAGTTCAGCGTCTTAATGAGTCGTTCTACTCTTACCTAAGGACAGGTGAACTGTTGAAAAATGATGTTGATGTCTGATAATTTTCTGGTCTTTTTCACTTTTGAAGCTGGAGACCAGAATAAGCCACATTCACCAAAACTCCCCCAGGGGTCCATCGGGATACCTGAACTTCCCGACCACTCTGGCGTGAGTTCTGGACTAAACCGAGCAAATCAGCCAAAGGAGGTCTCATGCGCCATCAGCCAGCCTGTGTCTTTGACCGCCACGCTTGGTCCCAACTCCTTCAGCAGTCAGGCCTCCAATACGAGCAGACAGGAGATGGACTCCAGTGAGAAAATCACGCTTTTTGTTCCTCAGCTTGCTGATCGTGAAGAAATCAGATAAAGTCCGGAGAAGAGGAGAAGCACTCAATCTTTCCTTCATATTTTTTGCAGACGTGTCTCCGATCAGCATCCAGTCGAGACTGAGCGGTGGTCCACCATCTGGAGACCCACAGGATGGCCCCTCCAGTCCAACCAGCACTCATTTTGACTTCAGCTCTTCCAATCTAAACCAGCGGGAGGAAGATCCGGAGGCCTTCCGGTGTGTGAGAAGATGGGACTAGTCCTGAGCTAAAAGAAGTTTTTTGTCCTAAAACAGGAAATCGAAACTCAAAAATGTTACATTTTAATGCAGTAAATAGATGTTTGGTTTTCCCTGACTGTCATCAGGATGGATGTTCAGTCTACGGTGAGTTCTTCTGAATTACAAAGCGAAGACGACCAGGCGGGAGAGGTAGAGTGTAAGGAAGACCCTCTGAACTGGCAGAAACTCGTCAGTCGAGAAGTCCTGGCGAGTTTAACACCAAAGGAGATCAAACGGCAGGAAGTCATCAATGGTCAGTCATCAACACTTGACCCAAAAAGGGCAGAATATGCAACTAGTTCATGCTCTGACATGAGTGGGTTCATGTGTTCATCCTGTAGAGCTGTTCTACACGGAGCACGCTCACCTGCATATGCTGAGGGTGCTAGACTGTGTTTTCTGCCAAAGGCTGAACAGAGATGGCATCCTCCCACCTGAAGACATTAAGCAGATCTTCATTAACCTGGAGGAAATCATCCAGCTTCACGGTAACTTAATTCTCACGTTTGGACTCTTTGAAGTTTGCTCAGAAGAAGACAGACATCTTCTCTCTCACAGTTTCCATAACAGAGCAGATGACAGCAATCAGGAAAAGAAGTGAGACATCAGTGATTGGTCAGATCGGGGATGATCTCTTGGCGTGGGTAAGGGCTGAGCTTTAGAGGAGATCTTGGATAAAATAACATGTTTTACTCGCAAATTAGCTTTTGATGTTTTCTGATTTCAGTTCAGCGGGGAGGAAGAGGAGAAGATAAAAACAGAGGTGGGAACTTTCTGCAGCAACCAGCCGTCAGCGTTGGAGCTCATCAAAACCAGGCAGAAGAAAGACCAGAAGTTCAACCTGTTCATGCAGGTCAGCAGAAAACAGCTGGCAGTGCAGTTTACTTTAGCATGAAACAGACGACGAACATGAGAACAAGCTCCCGAAGAAGTTTCACCTCAGGATTGTCTTTAATTTTCCACATTTCACTTTGTCCTCTGTTTTCTGTCGTTTCTCAGGAAGCGAGGAGTAACCGCCTGTGCCGCCGGCTGCAGCTTAAAGACATCATTCCTGTGGAAATGCAAAGAGTGACAAAATACCCTCTGCTTCTGGAGAACATCGCTAAATACACAGGTATGGTTATGTGTATTTTACGGGGGGAGGGGGGGGGGGTGTCATCCTCATCAAACTGGTGCTTTTGTTTTTTCAGAAGATGGAGAAGAAAAGGAAAAGGTGAAGAAAGCCGGAAATTGCTGTAAACAGATCCTAAACCATGTCAACCAGGCAGTGAAAGAGGCTGAAAACAAACAGGTGAGCTCATTAGAGTATTTAGATTTTAATATAAAACTACTGAGGAGTACGCAGTTTAGAGGACAAAGGGCTTTTTGTTTTTCTCAATAGAGACTGGAGGAGTATCAACGGAGACTGGACGTCTCATCTCTCAAACAAAGTGAAAATCCTGTGATCCTGGAGCTGAGGGTAAGCGATATTTAACTGTCATAATTTCACAAAAGATTTGACTATCAGCTGAGATTCGGGTCATTGAATTGTTGTCGACAAACCACGGATGATTATTTTAAATCTGCAGCTCACGTTCAACAACGGAGTTCCTCAGGGCTCTATCCTGGAGCCTTTGGGGTCTGTTTTCACTGAATTTTAAAGTTTCTTGTTATGCAGATGACATACAGTTCTGTCTGCCTAAAAAGTGGTTCACTCCACCCTGCGATGGACTGATCTTTTAAAACTTCTTGATCCTCAGAGAATAAAAACTAACCTCCTTTTATCTGACCCTGTGAAAACCTCTGTGGGATTTTAAACCAACTAACATTTTCTATTGAAATCTGGTTGTTTTTATGCAGAATATAGATTTGACCAAGAGGAAAATGGTTCACGAGGGACCTCTTTTCTGGAAAGTCAGAGACAAGATGATTGGTATATAAACACATTGTGTTATGGGGATAAACATAAAAATAAACAGTCTGGTATTTTACGTGAAGTCAAACAGAACATCCAGTTTAATATCCTCCTTTCAGAACTTTACACCATCCTCCTGGAAGACATGTTGGTTCTGCTGCAGAAACAGGACGAGCGTCTGGTCCTCAAATTTCATGGCAAGAACCTGGCCAGTGCTCTCGACACCAAACACATCTTCAGCCCCGTCATCAAACTCAACACGGTCCTGGTTCGGCCCGTCGCAACTGGTACTTCCTTTTCCATCACATTTTCATTAAGAAGCTGAAGAACATTAAAAGACATTAAACAATCAGTTTTCCTGTTTATAACATGCTATCAACTCAAAACGCGTACGGCCAACAGCTGACGTTTTGTTTCATATTGACTATTTTGTGTGTTTTGTGTATAAAACTAATGCAAGTTTAAAAAAATGTCTCCATCAGACAACAAGTCCTTCTTTGTCCTGTCCATGTCAGAAAATGGGGTTCAGATGTATGAGCTGATGGCCCAGACGGTGTCAGACCGGGAAATGTGAGACTTGCTATAAAAATGTAAAATATTTGTAAAACTAAAAATCAAACCTGTTTGTTTGTAACTTTGAGTCCCGTCTCTTCTAATCGCCCAGGTGGCAGTTTCTGATTACACAACAGGCCGACACCATGAAGGCCATAGTTCACAACAACAAAAGTCCTTCAGCTCAGTCTGAGTGAGTCTACTTCTTTCAACACCACAAGCACCGATGTTGTTTACTTGTGTCGTTGTTTACAGTTACGTGTGTTTTTAGAGCCGACCAGGAGGCAGCTCAGATCCTGAGTGATGAGATGCCCAAACAGAGCGCCGAACCCAGCGAGATGCTGAGTGAAAACACTTCAGGTAATCTCAGAGGAAACAAAACGACAGGCCCGTAGTTTTTATGGGTCTTCTAGTAAATGTTAATGCAGCTCATATTTATAGTAATAAAATACTATTTATATGCTGTCATGTCACCGAAAAAATTAGTGTGCTTTACATCTAAAAGAAATCTTAACATAGACTAAAAATGACCATCTAGAGTTCCTGTTGTGCTGTCATGTGAGTCTCTACTGCTGCTATAAACAGTCCAACCAAACCCATACATCCCTATGGCGGTAGACGCAACATGTGAGTCTCTACTGCCGCTATAAACAGTCTAAACCAAATTCATACATCCCTATGGCGGTAGACGCAACATGTGAGTCTCTATTGCCGCTATAAACAGTCCAAACCAAATCCATACATCCCTATGGCGGTAGACGCAACATGTGAGTCTCTACTGCCACTATAAACAGTCCAAACCAAATCCATACATCCCTATGGCGGTAGACGCAACATGTGAGTCTCTACTGCCGCTATAAACGGTCCAAACCAAATCCATACATCCCTATGGCGGTAGACGCAACATGTGAGTCTCTACTGCCGCTATAAACGGTCCAAACCAAATTCATACATCCCTATGGCGGTAGACGCAACATGTGAGTCTCTACTGCCGCTATAAACGGTCCTAACCAAATCCATACATCCCTATGGTGGTAGATGCAACATGTGAGTCTCTACTGCCGCTATAAACAGTCCAGACCAAATTCATACATCCCTATGGCGGTAAACGCAACATGTGAGTCTCTATTGCCACTATAAACGGTCCAAACCAAATCCATACATCCCTATGGCGGTAGACGCAACATGTGAGTCTCTACTGCCGCTATAAACGGTCCAAACCAAATCCATACATCCCTATGGCGGTAGATGCAACATGTGAGTCTCTACTGCCGCTATAAACGGTCCAAACCAAATCCATACATCCCTATGGCGGTGGACCCAACATGTGAGTCTCCACTGTCACTATAAACAGTCCAAACCAAATCCATACATCCCTATGGCGGTGGACGCAACATGTGAGCCTCTACTGCCGCTATAAACGGTCCAAACCAAATCCATACATCCCTATGGCGGTAGATGCAAGATGTGAGCCTTTATTGCCGCTATAAACGGTCCAAACCAAATCCATACATCCCTATGGCGGTAGACGCAACATGTGAGTCTCTACTGACACTATAAACGGTCCAAACCAAATCCATACATCCCTATGGCGGTAGACGCAACATTTGAGTCTCTACTGCCGCTATAAACGGTCCAAACCAAATCCATACATCCCTATGGCGGTGGACCCAACATGTGAGTCTCCACTGTCACTATAAACAGTCCAAACCAAATCCATACATCCCTATGGCGGTGGACGCAACATGTGAGCCTCTACTGCCGCTATAAACGGTCCAAACCAAATCCATACATCCCTATGGCGGTAGATGCAAGATGTGAGCCTCTATTGCCGCTATAAACGGTCCAAACCAAATCCATACATCCCTATGGCGGTAGACGCAACATGTGAGTCTCTACTGCCACTATAAACGGTCCAAACCAAATCCATACATCCCTATGGCGGTAGACGCAACATTTGAGTCTCTACTGCCGCTATAAACGGTCCAAACCAAATCCATACATCCCTATGGCGGTAGACGCAACATGTGAGTCTCTACTGCCGCTGTAAACGGTCCAAACCAAATCCATACATCCCTGTGGCAGTAGACGCAACATTTGAGTCTCTATTGCCGCTATAAATGGTCCAAACCAAATCCATACATCCCTATGGCGGTAGACGCAACATGTGAGTCTCTACTGCCGCTATAAACTGTCCAAAAAAAAACATACATCCCTATGGCGGTAGATGCAACATGTGAGTCTCTACTGCCACTATAAACGGTCCAAACCAAATCCATACATCTCTATGGCGGTAGACGCAACATGTGAGTCTCTACTGCCGCTATAAACAGTCCAAACCAAATCCATACATCCCTATGGCGGTGGACCCAACATGTGAGTCTCCATTGCCGCTATAAACGGTCCAAACCAAATCCATACATCCCTATGGCGGTAGACGCAACATGTGAGTCTCTACTGCCGCTATAAACAGTCCAAACCAAATCCATACATCCCTATGGCGGTGGACCCAACATGTGAGTCTCCATTGCCGCTATAAACGGTCCAAACCAAATCCATACATCCCTATGGCGGTAGACGCAACATTTGAGTCTATTGCCGCTATAAACGGTCCAAACCAAATCCATACATCCCTATGGCGGTAGACGTAACATGTGAGTCTCTACTGCCGCTATAAACGGTCCAAACCAAATCCATACATCCCTATGGCAGTAGACGCGACATGTGAGTTTCTACTGCCACTATAAACGGTCCAAACCAAATCCATACATCCCTGTGGCAGTAGACGCAACATTTGAGTCTCTATTGCCGCTATAAACGGTCCAAACCAAATCCATACATCCCTATGGCGGTAGACGCAACATGTGAGTCTCTACTGCCGCTATAAACTGTCCAAAAAAAAAACATACATCCCTATGGCGGTAGATGCAACATGTGAGTCTCTACTGCCACTATAAACGGTCCAAACCAAATCCATACATCTCTATGGCGGTAGACGCAACACACGTCCCGTTTAAACTTCTGTTTATTTTTTAATTTAAAAATATTTCTTCTTGTTGAGAGATGCGTCTGCAGCATTTATTTGTTCTGCGTTGTAGTTCTATCTGAGGATTTTAAGTTTATACACACATAACAGAACTACAAGACCCATGATGCAACCGGCAGACCAACTAAAGCAGGTGGTTCCTCTGAGGCTTAAACTGGTTTTTAGTTCATGTAGTGAGTTGAGCCAAAGCCATTTTGCTACACTATGAACCACCAGCTTCATTTTCATGTTTATTTAGTTAAATTTGACTAAAACCTGAACTCAAAAGCCTAAACTTGTCTGGATTCCAGATAAAGACTCTCCTCTGGAAATCCAGCCTCCCATCAACCCCTTTGAAGACATAAAATCAGAAGATGAAGAGAAAGTTTTGTCTCAGGAGGAAGAAGATGAGGAAGAAGTTCTGGTTGTGGCCAATAGACTACAGGAGGAGGAGGAAGAGGTGGATGAAGCAGAAGTGGAGGCTTTTCTGGATGGGCAGCTGGCGGACAGACTTCTGCAGGAGATTGTTGTTGAAAACAATCATTCTGAGTTTAACACCTCCTCCTCTAAAGCTGAAGAGGCTCTGCAGACGCGTAAGATCACATATTCTGTCATCTCATATTTTTAAATGACAGAGATTCATTTTTATAATCTTGTGTTTCAGTGTTGATGCTGAAACAGGTGATTTTTAGTCACATGATGAGCAGAGAGGCAGAGGAGACAGATGAAGGTAAACCCAGCGGCGCCTCAGAGGATCAGGCAAATCAGGGTTCCCCTGCTCAGTCTGACGGGATTAGAACGTCTGAGAGTTCAGAGGCAGAGCCGTTGTCTGTCCCCACAGAGGAGTCCGAGGAAACCCAATGTAATGGTACGCAGCACCAGAGTGTGCAGGAAGCTTTTACTCTTTAGGTCTTTGTTAATTTTCTTCTTTCACCAGGTGGTTTCATGGTTCTGGATTGTGAAGGAGGCCCAGAGGAGATGAACGATGCTGAAGCTGAGGTTGGGATCGACATGAGGAAGCTGCTGTCCTCCTCATCGCTGGCAGGGAGCAGTGGACCCGACCTCAGCAGGCAGCTGATGACCCACCTGCGCCTCCTACAGGCCAACCTGCAGTATTTGAAGGTAGCTCAGATACAGCCAGTCACAATAACCAGCGTATTCACCCCCCCCCCCCCCCCCACCACCACCACCACCACCACCACCACACACACACACACACACACACACACACGGTTGTGTAGAAGTGCATCGTTGTCAGAGTGAGGAAAAGAAATTAAAGGCACGATGTGTAATATTTTTACTTGATTACTATCCACTTCTATGTAGCGGTTCACAAACTTCACCAGTCTCCACTTTTGGTTCTTTTTAAAACACAGGAAAGTTTTTTTTTACCTTGCTAACGTTTCGTTTGCCGACTGCAAAACATCCTCAGAGCTGACGCTGATGGCAGCGTCACTTCCTTCTCCGTTTATCCACAGGCAGCAGAGGACGTTGTCGCCCTCTGCTGCCTGCTAACGTCCTCTGCTGCCCGCTCTCCCCTCTCCGATGATGCATCGCCATGCGCGATCCAATGTGTAAACCCCCATCGTCTCTGTTCATAGTCCCACATCCACGTCTCCTTATCTCGATTGCTTCTTTTATCCATCTTTTGTATTTTTATTGTTCGGTGTTTATCATCCTTGTGTTGTCCCAGTCCAGTACGTGGTTTTCTCTTGTGCAGTGATCGTTTACGGCTGAGTTCTTTATTGTACTTTCTGCTTCTTCTTTTGCTGCTCTTGTGTGTCTTTCTCATGTAGCTAGGGCCAACAATGAGCTAATACTAACAAGGGCCAACTGCTAATAAATAAACCACGAAGTAAAAAGACCCACACTGTTGAACCAAAAAATATTTACTTACAAGTCCAGTAGCAACAAAGCCAGGTCACTATCAGCCTGATATTTTACAGCCTCCTTTAGCTCCCTCAAACTAGTGTAGCCCGCGCTGATGCTCACTCTGGTTTTAGCACCTTTATTTGACCTTTTACAAGGTAATTTCTTGTTGTAACAAGTTTTAAACATGTCTTTATAGTGAGATATTTTTTCTGTGCTGCTACGGTAATACATTCCTGTACAGTTGCATTTAAAATACAATTTTTTTAATTGATTTTTATCTCATTCACTGCCATTGACGACGGCTTTACCGATCAGGAAACGTCTGGCAGCGAATGAGTTAAACAAAACTGCTATTCAGCTCAAATTGAACGGATGCAAAGCTAGTAGAAAATGTGTTTTCTTCTGTGTGTGTACATGTGTGTGTACATGTGTTTATTAGTAATCTCACAAACCACTGGACACATTTGAATGAAGTATGAGTTTTTGTTGTTTTAATGTTCTTACAGGAGGTAGAGCTGAAGTACAAAGAGCTGCAGAGAATCCAGCCCAGTCCAGCAGAGGACTCCGTCCACAACTATGGTGGGCTTCATTTCATTCAGTCAGCTGATTCCTCTCCATGTTGCATCCATATTAATGTTGTTTATTGTCTTTTAAATGCTTCAGATGGAGTTCAGTGACCACAGACCTCCTGATCTCCTCTGGAAGGGCCGTCTCACCTCGTTCCATCCTTCCTCTGACACACCTGTAGAGGCCTGGAGTTCCACCAATCAGCGTCTGAGAAACATATCGGCTTATTTAAAGGACTAACCCTGCTCAACTAGTAATCTTTCAAACACTGGATGTACAGTACAGGAAAGAAGTTGAGGGTTTGTTGTACATAGAGATGAAGAGACTATTATGAGATGCTTCAGCGCAGCATAAGAATAAAAGCAACTGTCAAATACTGAAAGTTGCTCCGAGATGAAAATGTAGCTACCGTTTATAAACGTCGGGCTTTGCAGATGATTAAAGAACGCTGAGGTGACTCTAAACCAACCCGACGCTCAGAAACTAAATCACTAAATAAGAACACAAGAGGAAACTTTAACTTTGAAAACAAATGATAATACTGTTCAAGAATTTTATAGGATTTATTTTTTTTATTTATAGTAAAAATATTCCGATATAAACCAAAATCTGATCTCTAGGGAATTTAATTTAACGTGTTAGTTGGAAATTACCAAAAAATCAATTTTCATTAATCCTGAAAGTTATTATTCTTCAGAAGCATTTAGCATTTCTTCTCCTGTGTTTGTTTTTGTGAAGTTGGAGAGCGTGTTGGCCCTTTTCTTGTCTTGAACCTTCCTCTGTGCCGTGTTTTTGGATTATTGCTGTTCTAAGATCATCCAGGACCCAAACGCTTAGCTTGAACTTGTACTTGGTGAAAAATTAGGCTGACGGTAACCAGTTCAAAGGTTTAGTCTGGTAAAATTTTGTTTATTGGAGAAAATCGCAAGACCAACACAAATCAGGTTGTTGAAAAATGACCACTTTAACCCCAAAAGCAGCTCAAAATAAGGATCATAATTTCTGATTTAATCTCCTAAAGTACATGGGATTTATTTATAAAACTAAACATACCATTTCCTCCTGCTGCCCCCTAGTGGTCAATGGTTCTACTAAGATTAAAGAATAAGTTGGAAGAGGTAGTTTACGGTGCAACCATCGACATTAATATATGGACAATGGGTTTCCATAGGCTCCAATAACAAGTTTTTGTGCTAAAATGGGAGGTTATCATCAGTCTAAACGCTACAGCAGAGGTAGTATATAATATCAAAATAAAATAATTAAAATACAGTTTAGAAGAAACAGGAAAGCAGGGCAGAAGTAATATAAAAACGTCATCTGTTCAAACTTTGGAGCATCAAAGTCTCTGAATATTGAATTATTCATTATTTTAATCATTTTATTTTGAATTAGCAGCTTATGGGTGAAAATGAACACAAATCATCCTAACTGTAGTCTGAATACTGGATCCTAATCAACTTGCTCTTCTGGACAGCCACATCAGAACTCCTAACATTCCCATTTTTTAGTCACGATTTAGGTTTTTTTATTCTTTTTTTTTTTTTTTTTTGGTTTTTTATTTTATTTTTTGCTCATAATTAACTCATTCGCTGCCGGCGTTTCTCACCATTTTTACTGTTTTTTTAAGAGTCGCAGAACGTTGCACGCTAGGATGATGTCGACGCCAAAACAACCAAAACAAAGCAGAGACTCACCTCTTACATCAGGAAGAATCTGGGCGTTTCGAGCGTTATCCGTTCTTTCATAATCCGTTGTTGAATTGTGATCGGCAGAAGCTTTTCCAATTCGCGCCTCACTTTTTTACAGCAGCGGCCCAAAACGATTTCCTAACACATGGATGTTCTGCTTCTTGATCAGGTGACGTGTGACGTATGCGGATGAAGATCGGCTGTAGAGCTTAGATGTGTGTTCTCACGGCGCGGGGGCTCGTCCGACGCCCACACATTAAAAAGATGGCAGTGAATGAGTTAAGGTCTTTTTCTTTCATTTTACCAGAAAGGGATGGATTTTTAGGTTTTCCTAAAGAAATGGTCACTGCCGTAAGATACACACAATTCATGTGGAGATACGGTTTACTTGGTTTTGTAGTTAAAAGGGACGAGCACCCAGCTTCTGCGTTTTAAATTTCCTGAAATGTAGCATCATCTAGAAAGCTCCTCTACGTTCCATCATGTTCTTATGAGTTCAAGATATTATGCAGAAAATAACTGATGTGGTGAAAGAAAGCCACAGTAACTGAATCATTTGTGGGTTTTCTGCAGCTGGTTTTTATGAACATGCTTGCAGCTCGTTTTCGATCAGGAAGAAGTCTAACTTCACCGATCTCACTTTAGCTTTGATTTAAAGTGGATTATTAGGGAAAAGATCCCTGAAAAGCCTCATAGATTAATAACTGTAAGCATTGCTTTTTTATTCCTGTCACCATGATATCATGTAACATACCACCACTAATTATTCTCACATATTTAAATGTTGGTTTTTCATCTTATTTTAATGTTTTTTAACTGACAACAAAACAAACAAACTGAAAATGAGCTTAAGGTGTCTTATATGGTGGTGAAGTGGGATTTTTATGGCGTCGGACAAAAATCTACATATTCTTGAATGATTTTAAAACCAGTTTCCCTCAATGAGACCTTAGAAGTTTCATCTTTATAACCTCGAATGTTTCTCTTGTCTGCACTGATGTCATTTATTGAATGTTTATATGACTCTAAGAGTCGCAGTTTGCCCGAATATAAAATAAAAAATTGGAAAAAAGGCATTAAGTAAATAAAAGGTGGATTTGTCTCATTTCTAATTTAGTTTCTGAATATGAACATGTTTTATCTTCTACCAGCAGCCTATTTAAAGCTCTAATTATGGCGCTCATGGACTTTTTGTTTATTGGGAACCAATTCTTCCTTTTCACTTTTTCACTACTGTTGCTGCTCTGACATCAAAATCCTCTGGTGCCCCCTTGTGACCTGGGGACCCCAAGCAATTGTCTGCCTTGCCAGTTGGCTCGCGGCGCCTCTGGTTTGACTTTGTCTGTGAGATGTGTCTGGAGATGTTTGTAATCTAAAACGAAAACATCTGTTTTTATTTAATTTTCAGAATCAAAGTTAAGCACTGAAAAATAAAAGATTTTATTATCTGGTACTTGAATGCATCACAGCAAAAATGTTTCAGCAGATTTTATTTTGGAAAAAGGATTAAAAATAAACTAGTTATGGTTTATTAATAATATTAATATTTTGGGCTGCATGGTGGTACAGTTGGTAGGTCACAGATTTGAATCCCATCTGTGGCCTTTTTTTGTTGTGGAGTTAGCATGATGTTTGTGTGTGTCTCTGTGATGGACTGGAGACCTGTCCAGAGTGTCCCTAGACACGCTCCTGGAGACCCTACTGATGAAAAGCAGTTAGGAAGATGAATAAAATCTTAGTTTTTATGTTTTCTGGTCAAAAAAGAAAAATGTTCTGTCTTCAATTAGAAAATGAAAAGCAGAAACTACTTAATATAAAGCAATAATAGTGTTTGTTGTGGCCTTTTTGTTGGATAAGGCATGCCTTAAGTGCACAATGAGTACTGGGCTGAAATGTCCTTACAAATAAAAGGGCAGTCCAAAATGCATGTTCGGATACGCTGATCCATTTATTAAAGTAAAAAGGCAGAGAAAATAAAAGCAAAACTCAGAGAATATTGATGCCAACACTATCCTGCACCAGAGCCGTGTCCAGGAATTTTAAAATGGGGTGGCCCATATGGGGCACTTGTTTATGCATGGGTGGCACCAATGGTTATGCTTATTTACGTATTTACACAAATCGTTTATTTTTTTTTACTTTCTTTTAAATTTTTGAGTTTCACATTGCACAATCACCATTTTTTCTCTTCATCTTCTAGTTTTGTGGTGGTTAGCAAGTCACTTCTTGTTGCATTACTGCCACCATCTGGAGTTGAGTGGGACTAAATACTTTTTATGTGAATATGAAAAATAAATAATAATACTACAGAAATGTTCTGTAGGCCTGGGCTAGAAAACAATGTGAAAGGAGCATGCAACCACACACCTTTTTGGAGTTTATAACCCAAGCCTTTTGTCGACATTGTAAAGTCAATTTGAACTGGAACTTAGTGGGGGTGGCACCTGGGGTGGCCAATCAAATTCTAAGGGTGGCGTGTGCTACCCCAGGCCACTCCCTGGACACGCCCCTGTCCTGCACGGTCAAACCGTTTGTCTCCAAAGCCACACACACCTGTCGCTTGATTAGGCCACCTTTAACCTCTAAGTAGAGCCCCTCCCAGAGTGCCCTCCGCAGTAATTGGCTCCAGCAGTGTTTATCATAAGTCACAGCATATAAAATAGCTGCACATAGCAGCTCTGTCCAAACCATCAAATATAAATGAGATTTTAAAGCTTCAGTGGCTTTTAGTCTGAAGCAGGTTTTCTGTGTTGATGCCACTGAGCTGATGGTTCTCCATCCACTGTTTATACTTGGCTCTGCTTTTCTTGTACCCAAATCTAGCTATGTCCACCATGAACACCCACGCCAGCAGGTACATCACTACCCCCCCGAGCTTCATAATCATCAGTGTCCTGGGGGAGGTGAGCTCACAGTAGAACATCACAGTCCCCACACCCACGCGCACCGTGGCGAAGAGTAAAATAAAGAGCAGGTCCACCGCGTCCCCTAGCAGGCCCTCGTACAGGCCCAGCTGGCGGAGGAACCAGCGGCTCTGGAGCAGGGGGTTGGTGATCTCGCTGCCAAAGATGACCCCACAGGTTTCGCAGCCCGACACGCCTGTGAACAACGCCAGCAGTATGCCCAGGATGCTGGCGGTGTGGTGGGCCATCATGACCGGGCCTTCGGTGCGGTAGCACACACACCAGCTCAGATCAAAGAAGAAGTAGCCCAGGCAGACGGCCAGAGAGAAGACCTGGAGATCTGTGTTTTCTGTCCCTGGAGGAGAGGAAAGGTCTTTAAGCTTTTCTTTAAAAAAAGTTTTTAATTTAAAAGCTTTAAATCAGGGGTGGGCGATCCCGCTCCTCAAGTGCCACTGTCCCGAATGTTTTAGTTGTTTCTCTGCTCCAACACACATGGTTTTAATCAGCGGGTGAATAACAAGCTTCTGCAGGACCTGGTGAGCTGCTGAACAGGCTAATTAGGTACGTTGGAGCAGGGAAACAACTAAAACAGACTGGATAGTGGCACCTGGAGGACCAGGACGGCCCGACCCCGATTTAAGGCTTCATTAATGCAGCGCATGGGTCAGTAAGAGTCAGTATTTTACCTGCGTCAGAATCACAGATATTTTAAAAAGTATTTTTCCAGTTAAAATTGGTAAAAGTATTTTTATGTCAATTTTTACATGAAAAAAGTCTTTAATTTCTAAACTAACTTATAGCTTCCTCTGCTCCGTGGCTGCTTCAGGTTTCCTAACGCAAATATTTTCTAATCTATTGTTTTTGTTGGTAGGAATAATTATTTAATGGGTTCA
Organism: Nothobranchius furzeri; assembly: GCF_043380555.1. Taxonomy (NCBI): domain Eukaryota; kingdom Metazoa; phylum Chordata; class Actinopteri; order Cyprinodontiformes; family Nothobranchiidae; genus Nothobranchius; species Nothobranchius furzeri. The sequence goes on from NC_091750.1 coordinate 67,884,854, forward strand.
CTTTGATCAAACATGAACTCTTCTCTGACGTTCCTGATTCTTCCAGCTGAGATCACTGCTGTCTCCTGCACTAAACACAACAACTGCTGTTGTGGTGGTAGAGCTAATCTGCCATTTAACGACCTAAGTAATATGGCTTACTGATAAAAAAAAATTATTGATCTAATGTTTTACTTCATGCAAATCCAGTAAGAAAAGGTGCAGCAAAGCTTGTTTGAACCCTCAGGACACCAGCCACTAAAATTAGCACCAATATTTATTTATAACCTCTTAAAACGGCTTAATGACGGAGTTTATGCTGAAGGGGCATCAATCTGAGCCTCTTTGGAGTAAAAGTTTAAATTCACGCCTCCTCATGGTGCAGTTTTAGGTTCCTTGCATCTCCATACTACTGACCTGCATGTGTGAAGGGCCAGGGTCCATCAATAAACACCACATATGCTGTCAGCAGCACTATGAGGACCCCGTGGGTCAACGTGACCAGGCGGCAGTTCCACTCAGCTCCCCGATGAGGAAAGGTGCAGCAGAACAGCAGGTAGAGGCTCAGCCAGCCAATCAGGCTGCAGGCCACCTCTAACACCGGCATGTCCATCTGGATCTGAATGATAATGATAATGATGATTATTATTATTATTATTATTACTATTCAGCATCACTTGTTTCTGTTATTCTGTAAAAAAAAAAACTAGACTGTAGAAAGAGTCATCTCTGCCCTGATTGGTCAGTTCTCATGGCCCGATCAGACTCCGCCCCCAAATATTCTCCACTAAAACTTGACATTCAAACAACTTTTTTGTTTAATCCAAAATTAGAATGTCCTATAATTGCATTTATGCTATTTTTCACACAAAATATCTCAAAGAACAACAGAAAATGTGTTTTTATTTTTGTAATTTTTTCAGATAATTGATGATAAAACTGCAAATTATTATGGAAGGCTTTAAAAAACATGCAAAATATTTTATCTCAGAATAGGTGGAAAAATAGAAGACTAAATCCTGCATGGCTGCTCTACAGACTTACCTTAACTCCCCTTTGTCCCAGTTGTCCTAAAACTCGTGACCCATGTCATCTCTGTCAGGCGTCCTCAGCCTGCGTCCCTGTTCATGTCCCATAAAGTCATAAAGTGTCCCACTAACTGTCCACAGCTCAGGTGGACAGGAAAGCCATGTGCACACCACCATGGACAGTTGGCACATCCCGAATCCCTCCCCCTGGATCGCACACTCGATCCTCTTAAAAGATTACAGCCTCTGCAGAGACCTGCTTTTAGTTTTGGACAGGTCGGGTGGTGCCAGGCTGCTGGGACTCATTCAGGACGTATCCTCTCATTGATCTTCATTTTCTGGATGATTTCATTTAAGTTGTTGAATATTTGAATAATTAATAAGGATTGATCCATTTTAAAATTCTTAACTGAATATATTTATTAACTGAATTCAAATCTTTATTGAGTTTCATCAGAAATAAACAAAAGATAACGTAGAATTAGAAACAGCCAACCGATCTATCTGCCCCGATCTCGGGTTTTTTCAAGATCGGTGATCGGCCAAAACCTGCAATCAGTTCGCCCCTAGTTCTAGTTAAAGCAAATTATTGCTATGGAGTCATTTTTTTGGACAAATGTGTCAAAACAGGTACAAAGGTTTGGTTTTCAAATTTAGAAAACTGAAAGTCTAATGGAACAAATATGATTTTGTAGTTAAACAGCAATGCTATATGTTAATTTATATTTGAGAACATGACCTCATGTCCAGTTGAATCTGGTAATGTTTCATATTCATATTGGTTTTCTCAATAAAAGGAAATTCAAACATTGACGTAATCTGCTTTTAATTTAGACAAAATCAGTATCGACAAAAATCGGTATTGACTAAAATCGGTATCGGCAAGTCAGGTTTGTCTCAAGATCGGTGATCGGCCAAAAACTGCAATTGGTGCATCCCTACATAGAATCTCTAAATTTAAGTATTTTGCCAGATTTTCACCACTTCATTATATTTAACATTATATTTTTTACTTTATATTTAAAAATAGGAAATCTGTAAGCTTGTATGTTTATTTTTCATGTAGTTGTAGCTTTTTGTTCATGATTTGATATTATTCTTGCTCTAAAGCAAAATTAAAAACCCAACGAGGCTGTGATAATACATTTTTTATTTCGAACATGGCTGTTTTTTCAAACTGACTCATAATTTTGTATATATATCTATATATATACATATATAGATATATATATATATTATGTTTTATTCATTTGGCAGACGCTTTTATCCAAAGCGACATACAATTTATAACCTATAGGGCATGTTGTGATCTGTGGGGGAAACCGGAGCACCCGGAGGAAACCCACACATGCATGGGGAGAACACGCAACTCCATGCAGAAAGGCCGCAGCTGAGTTTCAAACCTGCGATCTTCGTGCTGTGAGGCAACAGTGCTAACCACTGCACCACCATGCAGCCCCGATACATATATGTATGTATATCGTTGATATTTTTATTTTTGTTTTGTTTTTTATCGAGAACTTGTGCAACTATTTAAAGTTGCATTGGTGATTTAATGAGCAGTTTTAAACATTTTGATCTCACCTGATCTGATATAATGATGATTTTAATGAGTTTAAATACAGCTTTATGGTGCCACAGCTTATGTTCAGTTATTAGAAGATTTACTGAGCAAATGCAAACTTGCAGTGCATTTGGAACAGTCTATAGCTACAGAAAAGCTCCTCTTGACACTTTTATGCTCTTTAATGCCCTCTAAGAGGCAGAAGCCTAACCCAACCCACAGACAGCGTCACTTCTCTACAGAGTGCAACGCATCCTCCAGCTGAAGCAGGTATGACCTTTTCACCTGTGGCTCTTCGGGTGTTTTAACTCAGGTGAAGCTCGGGTGCTCACCTGACAGAGCTGCACCATTAACTCACTTCCAGAGTCAGCTATAATCTGAGATGAGAGTAGATGATCGGCCTCAGCTGAAACAAACAGATACTTCCACTGTGTTACATTAATTAGTCATGCCATGATGCCCTCTGAGGAAAATTAATTTCTATGCAAATAGAGAATTTTCTTTAAATTTGTTTTTTTTAACAGAGATCTGTGTAAAAAGAAAAAGTGTGAATTATTTCTAAAAATATTAAAGAAAATCTAAACAGAACGCATTAATACAAATTACTTCTTTTTTTTTTTTTAAATTTACTCTCAGCTGTGTCATCTTTAATTTGAAAGGAAATTCCTACCATTGTTTTGTTATTACACAAAATGGTTTTGCATGCTGGGGTTGTTTTTTTCTTTGAGTAATTTAGCAAATAAAAAATAAAGTAATCTAGCATCTGCAGCTCTTAATGTTCTTTCTGGGAATAGTTTTTTATTTAACAAACTTTTGAGTCAACGTGGACAATGTTTTCATCCTTTTTTAAGCATTTTAAACTTATTTCTGCTTCTTGTTTTTAAACATTTTGATTTATTTTTGATTCGTGTGATGTTTATATTTTTATTGGCACAGGATCTCCACAGGGCTGTGTACTTTCTCCTCTGCTCTTCTCCCTGTACACAAACTGCTGCACCTCGAGCCATGACTCTGTTAAACTGATCAAGTTTGCGGACGACACCATCCTCATCGGGCTCATCTCTGACGGTGATGAGTCCGCCTACAGGAGGGAGGTGGATCGGCTGGTGTACTGGTGCAGCAGCAACAACCTGGAGCTTAATGCTCAGAAGACAGTGGAGATGATTGTGGACTTCAGGAAAGTCACAGCCCCATCTCTCCCCGTCGTCCTGACTGACCTCCCCGTCACCACTGTGGACTCCTTCCGCTTCCTCGGAACCACCATCACACATGACCTTAGGTGGGAGCCATCCATCAGCTCCCTGATCAAAAAGGCCCAGCAGAGGATGTACTTTCTGCGGCAGTTGAAAAAGGTCAAGCTGCCGGCCCAGATGATGGTGCAGTTTTACACGGCCATCATTGAGTCCATCCTCACCTCCTCCATCGCTGTGTGGTACGCTGGAGCCACAGTTAGGGACAAACACAGACTGCAGCGCATTGTGCGCTCTGCTGAGAAGGTGATTGGCTGCAGCCTTCCATCTCTCCAGGACCTGTACGTCTCCAGGACTCAGGGGCGTGCAGGTCGGATAGCAGCTGACCCTTCTCACCCGGGTCACAGACCTTTTGAGCCGCTTCCCTCAGGCAGGAGGTTACGGTCCATCAGGACCAGAACCTCCCGCCATAAGAACAGCTTCTTTCCATCTGCAGTTAGACTTGTGAACTGCTTATAAACACAAAACCATGCTGGTTTTCTGTACTTGACACAACATCACGTTATCAGCCATGTTACCATTACCAGCCATTTTTTATAGCTGAAAGTTTTATTCTATTTTATTCTATTTTTAATCTTATTGTTCATGTTATATGTAGCACATTAGTACCAAAGCAAGTTCCTAGTTTGTGAATTGTTTGTTCACGGACAATGGCAATAAACCTATTCTGATTCTGATTCTGGTTTCAAATTCCCTTTAGGTCAATTATGTTGAGTCGTGGTGTTGTACCCTCCAGTCCAGCAGGTGGCGCTCTGTCCTAAGGGCTTAGCGTTAGCTGTGATCACAACTGTACTGGGAAAATGTTTGTTAGCTCTTATTTAAACTACCCTGAAATATATTAGTCGACTTTCATTTATGCTTTAGTAATTTATTCAGAGCTCATAACCAGTCGTTCGGACGTTGTAAAACACTCGTTAAAAGGCGATAAAAGGTAAGTTTACCCCTAGTTTCAGGGCTGCGTGGACACGAAGCGGAGGTGGAACTCAGTTCATTAAGCCTTAAATTTAACTCAAATCTGCATGTTTTCCTGAGCACGGAGGAGTTAGGAAACATTTTATTAAATTATCCGCATTTATAAAAGCCTTTCTAAGACTCGGCCATATTGCAGTTTGAAAAACATTTGCAATTTAAAGGTTTTCGACAAAATGTGAGCAAAGATAGCATACGTGAAAGCACCAAACTTGGTGTAATATCAAAATACAATTTTGAGAAACCTCGAACAGGTACGTAGTACTTCCAGCTGAATTTCCTGTCTTGGCATAATTGTACTTAAATTATAAAACTAAACTTGACTGAATGATACATTACTTTTAATTCTAAAAATATAAGGATGCATAAATAAAATATCAAACATGAACATTATAAATACCTCATTAAAGGTGCAGTATGTAAGAATGTAGTGAGGATTTTACAGTTAGAAAATCCCAGAAGCGTCTGCTTCAGTCATTTTGGAAGTAAGGTTATACTGAAACACTTTGAATGTTTGTGTTTATTCATTTCGCAGATGCTTTTATCCAAAGCGACTTACAATTTATAACCTATAGGGCATGTTGTGATCTGTGGGGGAAACCGGAGGAAACCCATTCATGCATGGGGAGAACACGCAACTCCACGCAGAAAGGCCGCAGCCGAGGTTTGAACCTACGACTTTCGTGCTGCGAGGCAACAGTGCTAACCACTGCGCCACCATGCCCAGCTGGCTGTGGGGATTGACAGTTTTTCTCCTTTCAAAACAAAGGGAGGAGGGACATAGCTACTATTTACCATCAGTGACAGGGTTTTTCCTGGCTCAAACTGAGGCAGAGGTGGTACCATCCTGACCATGCGCCAGCACATGCATACTCTGTGTATTCAACTGACTCACTTTTTAAAAGGCAAATTATTATAAAAGACTCAATAATATACCACAACGGCTTGCCTTACTTTCTGCGCCAGCAGTAATATGACTCACATCTGCAGCGGTTCTGATCCGTAGCGCTGCAGGATGCAGAATAAACAGGATGGTGGGGAATTTTCATCCGCTTGTAGAGTTTAGTCTTTCTTAGTTTTACCATCATCATCATATATTTTTCTGTGCGCCACTTGATCGTGAGACTGCTATCCGTTAACTTTAGCATTAGCCAATCTGAGTGTAGCTGCACTTTTGATCCCAGACTTTGTACCGGTTCTGCCTTTGCTGGTTCCTTTATTGTCCTCCACTGCATCCAGATGACCACACTGTGCGCCAGTAAAAAAGCATTTTTCTTACACGTAACTTACTTTTGTTCAATAAAGTTCTGGGGAAAACAGAAATTCAAAGATGTTGCACCAGTGCTACGTTTAAAAATAGACAGACACGCACAGACAGTTGTTTTCGTCGCACTGTACAGCCCTGCTCTGATATGGAAGAGCCTGGGGGAAAATCAGGACGTCACTAGCACCAACCATAGATATGTACCAACTAGCGAGAAAAGCTATTTTTGATTTATTTCTGCAGCAGTTTTAGTGCTTTTCGGTGCACCGCTGCTGATACAGCGTCCCTCTTGTGGCGCAACTCTGCAACTGCAGTTAAAATAACATCCATATAGCTGTGGACAGAGTGAAATCAGGCTGGGGCGGCACAAAATTAGCTGGAGGTGGCTGCCACACAAATTTTAATGCAGGAAAAACCCTGAGTGAGTGTGGGGTAGTCATGTCTCCTGCGAGCCAATACTGCAGCGCCGACAATTGTAATTTGACGACTAACGGTAAAAAGCTCCTAAGTTGTTTAAAGTGGTTTCAGTAACCAAATTTTACCACAGACATTTTTACTTCATTTCTACATAATGCACCTTTAAATTTTTTTAAAACTATTTTCACATTTCAATATTTTCAAAGATATGTTTCTACAATTTGGGGCTGCGCAGTGGTGCAGTGGTTAGAGCTGTTGCCTTGCAGCAAGAAGGTCCTGGGTTCGCTTCCCGGCCTGGGATCTTTCTGCATGGAGTTTGCATGTTCTCCCTGTGCATGCGTGGGTTCTCTCCGGTACTCCGACTTCCTCCCACAGTCCAAAAACATGACTGTTAGGTTAGTTGGTCTGTCCAAATTGTCCTTAGGTGTGAGTGAGTGAGTGAGTGAGTGAGTGTGTGTGTGTGTATGTGTGTGTGTGCGCGCATGGTTGTTTGTCCTGTGTGTCTCTGTGTTGCCCTGCGATGGACTGGCTCTCTGTCCAGGGTGTACCCTCCCTACTTACCCGTTGACTGCTGGAGATAGGCACCAGCCCCCCCGCGACCCTGCGTGGACAAAGCGGGTTCCGAAGATGGATGGATGTTTCTACAAGTTCATTAAAAATGGCAAAAAAAAAACCTTTTATTTTTACAAATAATATTTCATGCATATCCTTTTTTTTCCCTGTTATGTGTGTTTTTGTCCAGGATGATGGCTTTTCCACGCGTGCGTCTGTGTTCTCGCCACATAAGCGTGAGCCCTAACCTTTGTGGTTATGCCACCCTCCCTGGTGCATCACGACCTCAGGAGAAGAACAGCACTAGTCCAGTTTTCCAGTTTGTCGGCGAGCACAGAAAGCCAACACGCAAAGTATTTGTGTGGGGCTTCAGCTTCACCGGGGCCCTTGGGATCCCCAGCTTTGTGGTGCCGGACAGCGGCAGGAAAAATCCCAGGAAGTATCAGCTGACTCCGTACCGCCTGGAGACAGCAGAGCAGGTGAACGTCATAAGTTACGACATCTTTTAAATCACAAAAGCTTTTGGGATTTTTGTTGTTGAAGATGTTGTTTCCTAAAGCCTCAGTTAAAATAATTTCATCCAAATAATTATGCCTTGTTTTGCTTACATACATAGAGTTTCTCTCGGTGTCAGACTTTGGCCCTTTCTTTCATAACAATTGACCAAATAGGCATCACATGGTCTCATTTAGTTATGTTCCTGTGATCTGGAACACAAGGTTAACTGCAGAGCAGTGGGGTGTGTATTTTATTACTCGATGTCCCCTGTAGCAGTTTTAATGTCTCAGTAATCAGTCTCAGCTGAGTAAACCTGATTTCGGGGCCTAATTGTTGAGGATAATTGCTAAACGTGACGTATGATCAGGATAAAATGGGACTCTTAGGCCACCATGATCTCCATACATGATCTACTTTTGAATAGTTGAATAAATCTGCTGCTCTTCTGCTGCAGATCACTTCTGCTGCTTGTGGTTACGGCTTCACTCTCATGGCATCCTCAACCAAAGACACATCCAAGCTGTGGGGCATGGGCCTGAACAAGGACTCCCAGTTGGGCTTCCAGCGCACCCAGCAAGACCGCAGTAAGAGTCATAAATGAACGTTTTTTCCTCATTCAACTAAAGACATGAAAAAACGGCACCCGTGCAACATTTGTAAACTGTTTAGCAGTTAAAAAAAACCCCATCGGGGTTTGAAACCATTTCAGAAGCATATTTTGTGACTAGGGTTGTCACGGTAACCGGTGTAGCGGTAAACCCCAGTAAAAAAGTTGACAATAAGAATAACCATCTTGTTTAAAAAAAATAAATCTCGATGGATTACCGTGGCTGCGGTGTAGGCGCGGTGACCCTTACTAGCCACCGTATCATCTGCTGAAGTTGCCGGCGGCACATGCGCGCTTTGTTGTTTACAACCAAAACTTTCTTGAAGCTAAAGCTGAAATAATGGCCAAAGGAGGAGACGGCAGCGCTCAGGACATTTATTATCCCTCAAAGAAGACAAAGTGGGAAGTACGGGCATCTTTTGGATATTTGAAGAATGCCGAGGGACAGTTGACAGAAGACGGCTATCCTGTTTGCAACAGGTTCAGAAAAAGTGTCTGTGAAAGGTAGCAACGCTTCAAATCTCATGACACATCTGCGTGACCATCACCCACAACTCTACAGTCAACGCAAGGCAAGCTAATCTTAGCGTTTTAGCTAAAATGCGTGATCCGAGGATTTGGGTTGAGGGAGAATGCAACGAGTCGCTATGTAAAGCAGCCGCAGCGCCGCTACCTGCATATGAACCGTGTCGCGGACACCGCCATGTTGAAATGACGCTATGCATTACGGGGCTCCCAGGGGCAGATAAGAGTTGGTCTCTCTCCGAGAATAATTATGAATTTAACAATGATTACTGCCTGATGACATTTTCCCACATCTGCAAAGCTCACTGGAAGGACACAAACCGAGGACAATATTTTCCTGATATAGGGTTTATTACTCAAGTAAGGGTAAAAAAGTATCTGATTAGAAGGCTACTTGAGTACTGAGTATCATCTGGTCTAATATTTTTAAAATGATGACATCAGACAGACAAAAAATAAGAAGTTATGGGCAAATATTGGTATTTTAAAGACTAAAGGGGGAAAAATGTAAACAAATAAACAACATAATTACAAAATAACACATTTTAGGCTAAATTTAGACACAAACTGAGGACAATATTTTCCTGATATACAGGGTTTATTTAGAAAATGTAGCACGTTTTAAAAAATACAGCGATAATACCGAAAACCGTGATAATTTTGGTCACAATAACCGTGAGGTTAAATTTTCACACCATGACAACCCTACTTGTGACCTCTCTGTGCAGATCGGAGCTATGATTACGTTTTGGAGCCGTCCCCGGTGGCCCTGCCTCTTGTCGAGCCCGTGCAGACACGGGTCATCCAGGTTGCCTGTGGCCGAGCTCATTCCCTGGTCCTCACGGATCAGGAGGGTGGTAAGAACCTGAAACACCTGGGAATGCACCATCTCAGTCCACCTGTCCTGTTTCTGTTTCCATCGTCCACCTGCTTCTAATTACACATATACGATTGTTTCATCTCATCCAAAAAGCCCATTAACGAGCGCTGGTTCATTAAGTAAATTAGCATTCTGATGCATTTTTACATCTGTGTAAGTGTAATTTCTGCCCACCAGAGGGTTTGGAAGCCAAACCGGAACCCGTTTTATTGTGATGCGTTCAAGTTTCTGCTGCGCGGCAGTTAATTAGAGTTCTAATTCAGACAGATAACCGTGAGTCATGGCCGACCCGCTCTGTGTTCTGCTCAACACGGATTTTTAATTTGTTCTTTATTTTTGCCTGCGTGGTTGTAGCTAAATGCATCTCCTGGCTGCACTTCATCAACTTCATTTCTTTCCAGCAACAAACAATAACTGAGTGATGCGAAATCAAACTAATTAAAATGTTTTAGTGTTCACTAAATCAACTTATCAGAAGTTGTTCATTTCATTTTTCACTCTTTTATTCCTGCTCAGGCTTAATTCTCAGCATATTTGTTTCTATAAGTAACCTTTACTTAGGTAATATAGTTAAAACTGTTAGTTTCAGCTAAGTGGATAAAACCATATGATTTATTACTCGGGTTCCTCTGACTGAAACTTCTAAGTATTTTTCTGTTTTATTTTATTGGAAGCTGCTAAAAAACCAAAATGGACCTGAATTAATCCCTAATGAGTTTTTTTCCATCAGCTTCTGATGCGTCCTGTTTTATTATTCTCTCATTTATCTCGATAGTCTTCAGCATGGGCAACAACGCTTACGGCCAGTGTGGAAGGAGGATAGTAGATGATGAAGTCTACAGGTGTGTTGCTATAAGGATTTAGTGCTTAAAAATATCATCTTCAGCTTGTTCTTTAACACATAAACAAGGATTCTGCAGATTAAATGTACAAAAACGATCCACATAATTGTTTGAGCTAGTAAAATTAAAATGATTGTGTGAATTAAGTCGGATAACTTCACATTTACTGAATGGGTTTGAGCACAAAGGCTCATTTAGGAAGCTTTTCTCTGATCTAATTGACCTGATTGTGGGTTGTGCCCCAGATGAATTCAATTATCAAGCCTAAAACAGAAAATCAGCCACTTAAAGTTATTTTTCTTAATGTTGACATATTTGGAGGATAGATTTTAGTAATAAGACCTCCTGTTTAGCTCAGATATTTTTTTGAGACATTCAGAGGAATTTTACTGATATTTTTTGAAAAGCTACAACTTAATAAAGAGGGAAATCACATTTGTGATAATTCTGCCCTGACTCGCCAAATTTGTTTAATCTAATATGAATGAAGCCACTGGTTTGTCAAGTGAATTAGTTTTCTTCTTCACATCCCATCAGTGGGAGCCACGTCATCCACAGGATGGAGGGATTCAGCAGCCGGGTCATCCAGGTGAGCTACAGACCATCTGACTGAGTCTGCTTCTGGTTCTGCGTCTGTTTCTTTCTCTGAATTCAAATTTCAGGCATTGAATACATTTGTTTAAAGTGTTTATTTTTTTTATTTTTTTCTACCAAAGAAAACTGTTTAATTTCTGTTTCATAAGCAACACTTACCTTTCCTGCTTGTCTGTCCTACTGGTTGATAGCAGAATTAAAACTGTTGTTAATAACCCTGCAGAAGCCTGCTGTTATCATGCGCTAACGCTAACACAAGCCAACTGATGATAAATAAGCCACAAAGTAAAAAGATCCACACTGGTGGACAAAAAAATAACAAAGCCAGGTCACCATCAGTCCCTGATGTTGTAGCCTTCTTTAGCTCCCCCAAACTAGTGTAGGCCGCAGTGATGTTCACTCTGGTTTTAGCTTTTTACTTCACTTCCAAACATATTACTCTTGTACTTCCAGGCTCCACCGTGATGGCAGCAGAAAAACCAAAAATCTTCTTGGTGCTTTTTATTGACAATTAGCGACCAGAAAAAGCTAACTAACCTTTTAAATTAGCTCTTGTCAGAGTAAACGGCTTTGTCCGTAAAGTTTTTTTTTTTTCAATTCAAGTTTATTTATAAAGCGCCAAATCAGGACGAGTCGTCTCAAGGCACTTCACACAGTAAACATTCCAATACAGGTCAGGTCATTAAGCCAATCAGAAAAATGTTTCCTATATAAGGAACCCAGCAGGTTGCATCAAGTCACTGACTAGTGTCCGTGACTTTACAGCAATCCTCATACTAAGCAAGCATTTAGCGACAGTGGAAAGGAAAACTCCCTTTTAACAGGAAGAAACTAACGTTCCTACCCGAACAACAAAACTGTTAAGTGCAGTATCTAGTCAGCAGAGGGCGACAGAGTGCTGTCCAGTGTTAGATTGGTCAAGTTTATCGCTGAAGAACCACTGAACCCAGTTTGAAAGCAAAAGCTTGAGATGTTAAAAACGTTTTGTTGTTGCTTTAAACCGATAAAGGGACCTCATGGGGAACGTCCCTAATGGATGTCCTCGTGTTTCTGTAGGAACAAGTATGAGTGTGTGAGGAGGTTGTGTATTTCTTCCCCAGGTGGCTTGTGGACAGGACCACAGCCTGTTTCTCACTGACACCGGGAAAGTGTTTGCATGCGGCTGGGGTGCAGATGGTCAAACGGGTCAGTATGTTTCACACCTGCTTTCACTTTATAATCCACGGAAAAGTCGGGTTTTGCTGCAAGACCAATTTAAGATGGCCTGAAGACAAAAATGTATTAGTAAAAACTAGTCGTATTGTTCATTGTTTGTTTTCATTTAGAATTAATTCATTTTTTGAGTGAAGCTGCTATGAATGAACGAATGATTGTTAGTTTGACAGATCTCTGATATTTCAGGTTTGGGGCACCACAACGTCAGCTCCCAGCCGGGGGAAGTGGGGGGTGATCTGGCCGGTGTGGAGGTGCAGCAGATCAGCTCGTATGGCGACTGCAGCCTGGCTGTTTCCAGAGACGGAGAGCTGTTTGGCTGGGGGAACTCTGAATACAGGCAGCTGTCCTCCGTCACCGAGTCCACACAGGTGAGGAGTTCATATTAGATACAGGTCACGGCCTCTGACCGTCGCTCAGTGCAGACCACAGCTTAATTTAGTTGTAACCAAAACCCAAATCTTACTAGGATTAGATTATTGTTTATCTGTGGAAGTGGCTTAAAGGAGCGTCAGCGTGCACTTTTCTGCCCACCTTGCTGTTCCAGGTGCTCTCAGAATGAACGTGTTTCTAAATTAACCAGATTTGATTAGCTGCGTGTTTTTGTGTTCTGTGGCAAATGATTGTTGAGAGTTACCAAGCTGTTGTTTGTCATCAGATTAACTCACCCCGTCATCTTCCTCTGAACGGCTGTGGTAAGGTGGTCCAGGCAGCGTGTGGAGGCACGCAGGTCGCTGTCCTCAATGGTAAGTTTATATTAAAGTACTTTAAACCAAGGTCTGAGACTTCATGGTTGTCACACCTCACAAGGTGTCTTTAATCAGTGGCTGGAGGTTGTTCAGTTCATAAATGTCTGGGAGTTTTTATTCATATTCACTGTAAAAAAAAAAAAAGGTTTCATCTTTCTGGTCCAATTTTATAGTTTGAAGTAAAAAAATTTTATTGTTACACTGGAAATAACTTAATGTTAATTTTGCTGGCGAAACATTTTTCTCATTTCTGTTGAGACAAAAACACTTTTTTGCACAAAAATGAAAAAACAAAAAAAAAAAACACTTTAATTGGCTGAATTGAATCAACATTTTTGTCACAAATAAAAGACGAGAATGAAAATCCAACCAGAAGATGAGAAAGATGCGACACACGAACAAAAGAACCAATCAGCAAACCGAACCGGCAGGAATACAGGTCCTTCTCAAAAAATTGGCATACTGAGATAAAGTTCATTATTGTCTGTATTGCACTGATAAACTTTCATATATATTAGATATCTTGCGTCTCTCAACTTTCTCTTCACAATATCCCACAGATTCTCTACGGGGTTCAGGTCAGGAGAGTTGGCAGGCCAGTTGAGCACAGTAATACCATGGTCAGTAAACCATTTACCAGTGGTTTTGGCACTGTGAGCAGGCGCTAGGTCGTGCTGAAAAGTGAAATCTTCATCTCAGATTTCAGATTTCAGATTTATTGGCCAAGTAAAATTAAATTTACAAGGAATTTGTCTTCGGTAGATGTTCGCTCTCTAAAACAGACAACAACCACAATAAATGAGAATAAAAATACCTAAAAAACACATAAGTACATGTATACCCATCTCCATAAAGCTTTTCAGCAGATGGAAGCATGAAGTGCTCCAACATCTCCTGATAGCTAGCTGCATTGACCCTGCCCTTGATAAAACACAGTGGACCAACACCAGCAGCTGGCATGGCACCCCAGACCATCACTGACTGTGGGTACTTGACACTGGACTTCAGGCATTTTGGCATTTCCCTCTGCCCAGTCTTCCTCCAGACTCTGGCACCTTGATTTCTGAATGACATGCAAAATTTGCTTTCATCCGAAAAAAGTACTTTGGACCACTGAGCAACAGTCCAGTGCTGCTGCTCTGTAGCCCAGGTCAGGCGCTCCTGCCGCTGTTTCTGGTTCAAAAGTGGCTTGACCTGGGGAATGCGGCACCTGTAGCCCATTTCCTGCACACGCCTGTACGCGGTGGCTCTGGATGTTTCTGCTCCAGACTCAGTCCACTGCTTCCGCAGGTCCCCCAAGGTCTGGAATCGGTCCTTCTCCACAATTTTCCCCAGGGTCTGGTCACCTCTTCTTGTTGTGCAGCGTCTTCTGCCACACAATTTCCTTCCCACAGACTTCCCACTGAGGTGCCTTGATACAGCACTCTGGGAACAGCCTATTCGTTCAGAAATTTCTTTCTGTGTCTTACCCTCTTGCTTGAGGGTGTCAATGATGGCCTTCTGGACAGCAGTCAGGTCGGCAGTCTTTCCCATGATTGCGGTTTTGAGTAATGAACCAGGCTGGGAGTTTTTAAAAGCCTCAGGAATCTTTTACAGGTGTTTAGTTCATTCAGAAGATTAGGTTAATAGCTCGTTTAGAGAACCTTTTTATGATATGCCGATTTTCTGAGATAGGAATTTTGGGTTTTCATGAGCTGTATGCCACAATCATCAATATTAGAAACAATAAAAGGCTTGAACTACTTCAGTTGTGTGTAATGAATCTAATATATGTGAAAGTCTAATGTGTACCAGTACATTACAGACAATAATTAACTTAATCACAATATGCTAATTTTTTTAGAAGGACCTGTAATAATGACCGTGGTCGTCTGTTGCTGCTCATTGCTCAGCTCAGGAGTGTGAGGTGGAGGTTTGCCCACTTCCTGCAACAGCTGAACAAGATTTCCCGTAATCGCACTGAGAGGGCTTGAAAGCAGAACTTACATTATTTTAAAATCAATTTTCTGATGGCACAAACTGCTGCTGAATTACGGTTGAAAGTAAAAATGTAAAATGCGTCGTGTTCCATGTTATAGTGGCGTGTTTATAAGAAAACAATATTCAGGTGGACCTGAAAAACGTCCAGGCAGCCTGCCTTAGTAAAATGATGCAAAGAACCTCTAAAAATACATTTGAAGTAAATTCATACCTTTCGTTCACCTCCTTGCATTATTAGAGAAAGGACTTTTAATGTTTAGATGGTATGATGTCATTTCCTGTCATGTCTACAAATGTTATTGTACATTTGTTAATATTGTGCAGAAACTTGGTTTGAAGAAAATTGTGAATCGCATCGAAATCGCCATTTTTTCTGCAAAAATCTCAAATCTTTTCCTAAGATTATTCAGCCATAAGCTGTGAGCTGGCAGCAAAACCAAGCAGGCCACTTGAGCTGTCAGTCAAGCCACCGGGAATTATCCTGGTGCTCCCGATGGCCAATCCGCCACTGGTGTGGAAAGTCCGACAGGCCAGGAACAACGAAATCGCAACCAAAAAAAAAAAGATACTTTTTGCCTAAATGTTGCAACAATAACTTTTGCATAAGTGTTAGTTTTGTCTCAAACGTAAAAAATTAGCAAATATTTAGTTTTTACAGTAATTGTTTGGCATATTTAGTTGTTTACTGAATTCAAAGGTGTCTGTAAAGGTGCTTGTTTGTGTTTCTTAAATGTTACAGAAAAGGGGGAGGTGTATGTTTGGGGCTACGGCATTCTGGGAAAAGGTCCAAACCTGTCAGAAAGTTCAACCCCAGAGATGATTCCTCCCACTCTGTTTGGACGCTCGGAGTTTAACCCCTCGGTGGCCGTCAGTAAGATCAGGTGTGGCCTCAGTCATTTCGCTGCAGTTACAGGTAAGACCCCGATATGCTTCAGCAGAAAACATGAATGATGTTGATCTTCATTCATTATCTCCATCGGTTCATTAGCCTCATTTATTGCTTTGCATATTTGATTTAGTTGCATTCTGCTGCTTTACCAGTAGAGGTCACCACATACACCTATCTGAACCCGGAACACAACTGCCTATAAGTGAAAATGTTCTGTTTTTTTCCTCTTTATTTATTTGCTGTCAACTAAAATTTTTATTTTTCACAGTAACTTATTATTTTTAGCTGGTAAACATTTGATTTGATATTTTTAAAAGTAAATATTAAAAACGGTTTTTATAATTTTCTGGGATATTTCATATTTTTTCTCCTTGCGCTATATCTTATTCCGAAATTAGAAAAAAAAATGTTATAAGAACAAATGTCAGCTTTTTCAACATGACCTTTTTAATGTTGACAAATGATGCTAAATTGTTGCCCCATCCGTTTAAAACTGTTGAAAAGTTATTTTTCTGTTTTCCATCCAGATCGAGGAGAGCTCTTCGTCTGGGGGAAGAACCTGAGAGGCTGTCTGGGCATCGGAAAGAAAGATGACCAGTATTTCCCGTGGCGAGTAAGAAAACAACCCCCATGCTTTTTTTTTTCATCTTCTCTCTGTGACTCAGAAGGATGGCTGATGTTTTTTTCCTATTTGTGTTGCCATATTAATCAGTCTCTGTATATGTTGATCTAAAATGCCTGGCAGTCAGTTTGATGTTTCACTACTGAAAAGATTGTCTTGATGAAAGTGTGTGCAGAGGTGATATAAGTCCCTCCACCTGGGTCTCCCTGCAGGGATTTCCAGTTTAACGCCACAGATGTACATTAGCATTTAAACAGGGCTTGTGGGTGTCGAGTCTCTGCATCATTCAGAATGAAAGAAGATTGAGAATAAATATCCTCTCTTCCCCTCTCATGCATGGATCTACTGTGAAAGCTTCTGTTTTGAAGCAGGTGTCAACAGAAGAAGAGTTACGCTCTCTAACCCTTTGGCCTCTGTGTTGCTGTAGGTGACCGTACCGGGGCAGGTGCTGGACGTAGCGTGTGGTGTTGACCACATGGTGGCGCTGGTGAAGTCCCTCCTGTGAGGTCGTGTTTACCCTCGGTGATGGAGGAAAGACTAGGTGTTTGGGTGAGCTTTCCTGCTGACCACCTGGAGCTCGGGGAGCCAGTCCGAGTCCGGTCCGGAGTCTCGAGTCCAGCTGCTGCCCGCAGGCACGCGGACCCTCGTGTCCTTCGAGTGACGTCAAGCAGAGTGCAGGGCAGTCGTTTCTGCAGGATTCACACGGCTCACTTTGTAATCTGAGAGCATGTTGGTGGACAAGCTGGTTTATTCAAACTGAAACCAAGAATTTGCATCCTTTAGGACTCGTTTTCTCGCTGCAGTTTCAGAAATTATTTTTTCTCTGTTTTGTGACATTTTTGGGGGGAAGGACCTTTCCCTTTAACTCAAAATCTGCCCTTTTCCCATCTTCACCTTTTTAAAGTCTAGTTTGGTCGTACAAATGATTTATTTTATAACATATATTCCTCATGATGACTCAAACAGTAAAAAAATATGCAACTGACTATAAAATCTGTGATCTTTCAAATCTGACTTGGTTACGTTAACAAAAGTAAACATTTTAACACTTCTCCACCTGTTTTGTCTCATTCTGGATATTCAGGGGTTATTTTATTTGTTTTTCTCAGGAACATTATTCACTTTTATGGTGGGGGCCTAATTCTTGAGCTGCAGCCATCCACCGGGGGAAATCCCAGTTGTTTTGGTTTAAGCGCTAGAGGTTGTGATCTTCATATTTCAGGAAAAAATTGAATCTTTCCTTTTAATGACTTGAATTTAGACTTGATTGCAATGCAGGATTTTTTTTATCCCGTTAAGTTTTCACTTCTATCGGAGGACTGGTTCAGCTCAGGCTGGTGAGTGATGCATTTCTGTCTGCAGCTAGAAGCTCCTCTTCAGCTCCGGCTTTTCCTTTGTTAACTGTAGTTGAACGGGAAGAGGAGGCCAGTGAGCTGAAGAGGGTTATGTAAGGCGTAAGCTGATCCAGATGAAGGAAAACACTAATGTCTGTTCCTCTGCCTCTGATCTCCAGAGAGGCTTTCTGCAACTGGAGAAGCCCTCCGGCTGCTGTCCGTGTGGCTGTTCTTTGTTTTGTTTGCTCAGTCAGACGATACCTGCTGCAGGACACGGGAACGTTACTGGAGCCAGAAAATGGAACAACAGGTCGGTGCTTTGTTCCCGCATTTATAAAGATCCGCTAATACAAAACGCATCCCCCACAATATGGAAGACGTTATTTTCAGGATTTTTAGTCAGAGTTACAAAAAATGTTCCGAAAGCCGTTGAAATAAGTAAATGACGAACAAGACCCTCAAATTTTCACCCGACAGCAAAAATTCTCCCCAAAAAGCTCAGATTAATAAAAGAAGCTTGAGAAGGCCTTAAATATTTGCAGGTGCTTAAATTTTTTATTAAAATAATTGAAATCAGTGTATATTTTTGGACAAGGGAGTCAAATTTGAGCATGCACCGTTTAGGTTTCAGTCAGCAGCAACACCTGAAAACTCACATTGAAAGTGCTTAAATGTTGTTTTGGGACAAGAGGTAAAAACCCTGCAGCATTTTTCTGGTCATTAGCTACAGGCTGTTTTAGAAAACATGGACTCAGACACCTGGTTTTAAGATTTGTTGACATAGTCGAGCTGGTTTTTAATATTTTTTTTGCTGATTTTAGTAAAATTTTGGCATCATGAGCTAGATTATGTCGATGAGTTTTTGTCTCGTCTCGTCTTCTTCCGCCTACCCGGGTCGCGGGGGCAGCATCCCAACTAGTTCCATACCGTCCTCTCCCCGGCCACCTCCACCGGCTCCTCTGGCAGGATCCCAAGGCGTTCCTGGGCCAGTTTGGAGATGTTCTTTCTCCAACGAGTCCTGGGTCGACCAGGGGGCATCCTGCCGGCAGGACAAGCCTGAAACACCTCCCTGGGGAGGTGACCAAGAGGCATCCTAACAAGATGCCCAAACCACCTCAACTGACTCTTCTCGATATGGAGGAGCAGCAGCTCTGCTCCGAGTCTCTCCCGAATGACCTTATCCCCAAGGCTGAGCCTGGCCACCCCACGGAGAAAACTCATTTTGGCCGCTTGAATCTGTGATCTTGTTCTTTCGGTCATTACCCAAAGCTCGTGACCATAGGTGAGGACTGGGCGGTCAGTCGACTGGTAAATCGAGAGCCTTGCTTTCTGGCTCAGCGTCTGCATCACTGCCTCAATCCGCCTGTTGAGCTCCCGCTCCCTCCTGCCCTCACTCGTGAACAAGACCCCGAGATACTCAGACTGGTCTCAGACTTGGAGGTGCTGATCCCCATCCCAGCCACTTCACACTCTGCTGCAAACCTCCCCAGCAAGAGCTGTAGGTCAGAGCCTGATGAAGCTAGGACCACGTCATCCGGACAAAGCAGAGACGAGATTCTCCTGCCACCAAACTCCACACACTCCACACCACGGCTGCGCCTAGAAATTCTGTCCATAAAGGTAATGAACAGAACCGGTGACAAAGGGCAGCCCTGGCGGAGTCCAACCCTCACCGGGAACAGGTCCGACTTACTACCGGCTATGCGGACCAAACTCACGCTCCTCTGGTACGGGGACTGAATGGTCCTTAGCAAATGACCATCCACCCCATACTCCTGGAGCGCCCTCCACAGGGTGCCCCTGGGGACACGGTCATAAGCCTTCTCCAAATCCACAAAACACATGTGGATTGGTTGGGCAGACTCCCATGCCCCCTCCATCACCCTTGCAAGGGTATAGAGCTGGTCCACAGTTCCACGGCCAGGACGAAAACCACATTACTCCTCCTCAATCTGAGGTTCAACTATCGACCGGGCCCTCCTCTCCAGTACGTTAAGAGTAGACCTTTCCAGGGAGGCTGAGGAGTGTGATCCCCCTATAGTTGTGGTTTATTTAAAGTTAGATTTAATTTGTATCTGAATCCTATGTTCAAACCCAAATCTGGACTTTATTCTACAAAAAGGACATAAAAGCAACAATCTAATCTATTTCTGTCATTTTTACATTATTGTACTTTAAAATGTAGTATTGTAATAAAATGGGTTTTAATTTCAGAGCAGCTTTAGTTGTTTTTATTTTTTTTTTACCAGAACAAAACAAATCATCGTCCTGTGCAATGTGACCGCTGCCGTTGGGAGCTTTTTTTTGCGGCAGCATGAGGTCTCCTGTTAGCGTTCTTATCAGACCAAAACCTCAGAGATCTTCTCCGTGTTCCTTCCAGCTCCCAGAAAAACCAAATAACCTCCAAACACTTAATGATCCATCTTTTCTCTTCACAGCCAACTGGAGGCTCTTAAAGCCAGATTTAGAGACGAGTAAAAAAAACCTGCAACACTAACAACGGGGTCAAAAAACAGCTCGTTTATTTCGTTTTCACACAAGAAGCTCCAAATGAAAAGCTCTCAACATGTTTCACTGAAATGGAATCAGAAAGTCACCTTCCTGGTGTTTTAACACTGATAAATACATGATTTCTACTGATCAGGGCTGCAGTTTAGTGGGAAAAAGAAAGAAAAACATCATCAGTGTGGAATAAGACCAACAGCTTTCTGTCTGGGTTCCATGAGTGTAAAGAGTCCTCTCTGTTTCACATCAGTACAGCAGGTCTGCGTGGGGAGTGGAACCTGCATTAAAGTGCAGACTGGAGCCGGAGAGGGGGCAGCTTCAAGACCTAGAAGGACACCGGGTAATCGGAGGGAGACGTTCCTTTCCCCGTGTCAACCGTAGCTTATGTTTAGCACATTGTAGAAAGTGGCTCAGTAATTTACAACTGTAGATGCAAACATGTTCATTGTTTCTTGCCGCGCCTTCACACTGTGAGCAACGTGACGGTCAGGAGTCGATGTTCAGCTGGAAAAACGACTCAGTAGTATAGTGAGGGGGGGAGCGACTTCAAACTAAACATCTCTGACGTCAAAGCAAAATCCAAAATTACTTTTATAAAGTTAATTAAAACAATTCAGTTATTTATTATCCTACTGTTCCTGAACAGCCTGTTCTTAGAAATGGTTAACTTCCCTCAGGTGTGATGGGCTAACGGCTAGTTCAAACACAGTTAAGACCAGAGTGTGTTCCTGTCTCAGAACTAATTATACCCATATCTTATCACCATTAGCAACATGTAGCACTGACTGGAATATCAGAAATAATCATCTAAATGTTACATAAAGCTGTGATGTTTGAGATTAAAACCATTTTAAGATGGCAGCAATCAGAGTTGGAGTAGGGTTTGCTAACTTCTTGAAACCGCTCAGGTCTCCTGACTTTCATACGATTATTTATGCAAAGAGGATTCCAGTCGTACCCGACCTTCAGATGCACAGCAAAGTGCTGTACAAACAGCTCTGATATTTACGTAAAGAAACACAAGAAGATGAATAAAATAACGCTTTAAAATGGCAGAGTCATACTATAGTCTGTGGCCTAGCCGTTAGCCCATCAGTCCTGTAGGACGGGGACATTTCACTCAACAGAAGCCACCTACAGAGGGTCTCCACTAACCTTTAACATTATTCCTGCGGTGTAAAATACAGACTGATTAGTTTAACTAAATATTTGATCTAAAACCTCGAAAAGCTGAATTTAGATTTTTCTACAGCACTTAGGTTTGTGCGTTAAGCAATTTGATTGAATGCACAGAAACCTGATTGGAGTGTTCAGTCCAAACTACAGCTAAATAAATCAAGTTCCTTTTTAAAAGCAGCACAGCGTAATCCACCGGATCAAACACCTGAGGTGTAAAGTCGGTTATCAATGCCGAAGGAAGCCGACAGCCGGGCTGCTCACAGCGTGAACGACGCTCTAGAACATTTCAACCTGTCTGTAAAGTCGTCTCCTTCAATTGCACACACGTATAATAATCTGACAAAGGCATCAGGTTAGGCATTCGAACATCTTGGCACTGCGAGAATGACCTGTGGGGCGAGAGAGCTCGATAAATATATACCTTTACATTTTGAGTACATTCGTCACACTTCCTGGAGGGGAATTACGTAACGCCTACAGTAGATGTTGTTGGGGGTGGGAAGAAGCAGCTTTAGAGGTAAAGGAACATTTTGGGTTTAGTAAACTTGAGGCAGCAGGAAAGAAATGGTTGGTGGTGAGTAACAAAAGGCATCCCTGCAACACTTTAAACTCTCCCCTCCTTCCTTTCAGAGCTGATCCACAGCAACCACCTCTTGGCACTTTTTGAACAAAATGACCGAAGACGAGACGGTTCCCCTCACTGTGCTGCGCTCTCGGTCCGCAGAGCTTTGATAACACTTTGGATGTTTTCTTCAGGAACCTGGAGAAGAAACAAGCAGCAGCATTCACTAAACACTTCTTTAGAGCTTTATTTCTAGCAGACAGAAACACCCCCGGTTTCACGTCTGATAGATAAGTCTGGCTTTTAAGTGCTTGGAACGTTAGAACAGGTGTGCCTCCCCAAAGGGGGGTGAGGTCCTGCCTCAAGTGGGGGAGTTTAAGTATCTCGGGGTCTGAGAGAAAGCTGGAGCGTGAGATTGGTGCTGCGGGTGTTCTACCGATCTGTCGTGGTGAAGCTCCCTACTTGCCAGTCAATCTACATTCCTACCCTCACCTATGGTCATGACCGAATGACCAGCAGCCGAAATGAGTTTTCTCGGCAGGGTGTCCTCTCCTCCCTTAGAGATAGGGTGGGAAGCTCGGGCACATCCCACTAGGAGAAGACCTAAAGCAGTGGTGGGGAACCCTGGTCCATCAAGGGCCACTATGCAGCATATTTTACTTTCAACCCTGCTTCAACACACCTGATTTAAATCAGCAGGTGATTAACAGGCTTCTGCAGAGCCTGATGAACTGCTGAACAGGTGAATCAGAACCGTGGGAGCAAGGACATGCAGGATACTGGCCCTCGAGGACCACGGTTCCCCACGCCTGACCCAGGGAACGCCTTGGGAGTCCCTCGGAGGAGCTGGGGGCTCTCTTAGGCTGTTGCCCCGACAACCTGACTCCGCATAAGTGGAAGAAAATGGATGGATGGTCTTTGCAGCAATAATAGTTTATACCACTGACCCATGCTTTGATGCTTCCTGACTTTCCAGCCAGAGAACCGGTGGTGTTAGCTGTGGTGAATGGAGTATTCTGGATTTTATGCAAAAGGTTAGAACCCAACTAGGACCTTGTCTGAAAACATGAAACACATTCATCTAAAAATTGCTGTATTTTAGGGATGATGACATTAATGTTGGTTCCTCCGTGGCCTAGTGTCCTGCCTGAGCTGTGAGATCGGGGTCCTAACCTCATTCAGGCCATACCAAAGACTTTAAAAATGGGACCCATTGTCCCTACTTGACACTAAGGCTTTAAGGGGTTGGGTTGGGGTTTAAACCACCAAATAGTTCCCTAGCACAGCCACAGCTCACTGTTCCCCACGGGGATGGGTCAAATGCAGAGATGTAATTTGTCCAAGTGACTATGGGACTTCAAAATTTTAATTTGACACTTTCTGTCACTTTTCTCCAAACAACCGACAGCTGTGAGGCGTTCTCTTACCAGGGCGTGGTCAAACTTGAAGGTGCTAATGTAGTAAGCTGGAATGTCTGCGGTTGCCAGAGGTTCTGATATTTGAGCCACGATGCCACACTCATCTAGAAAACAAGACATTAAAATGACCTTTCATTAACTTTAAAGCCCTTTTTTAAGTTCATTTGGACTTTAAAAAACAAGCATTTATTGCAAAGACTTAAACTTACTGAACTGGATTCTACAAATAAACCTGAATGAAATCAAAGCGTTTAAATCATAACTTCACTATGAAGTAATGCGAGGTTTACAAACTCATCAACAAGTTGCTATGAAGAAGAAGAAAATATCATTTCTATAGCGCCTCAAGATAAAAATCACGAGGCGCTTCACAAAAAAACAAAAAATGTAAAACTATAAAAAAGCATTTAGAAAATGTTTAATATATTTAAAATGAGCAAAAATAGGCAATTGGGATTTAAAAGAAAAAATGTGAAGAAAGAGAGAGTAACTAGGAAAGAGGGAAATCAGTGGATCCTGAGGAAGGTGGAATAGGTGGGGAGAGCAGAATAAAGAGAGAGAGGTGAAGAAGGTCATACAAAAGCCAGCTTGAACAAGTGAGTCTTCAGCTGCTTTTTAAAGGAGACCACTGAGTCCACTGATCTCAGGCTCAGGAGGAGAGAGGTCCAGAGTCTGGGGGCCACAGCAGCAAATGATCTGTCACCTTTGACCTTTAGCCTGGTGCTGCACAACCAGTAGGCTTTGGTCACTGGAACTCAGGGACCCGCTGGGGGTGTAGGGACTAAGAAGATCACCAATGTAAGATGGTGCTTGTCCATGTAAGGCCCTATAGACCAGAACCAGGATCTTCAAATGAACCCTGAAGTTGACTGGCAGCCAGTGAAGCTGGAGGAGAAGCGGGGTGATGTGGGTGTGTTTGGAGGACTTGGTCAAAAGCCGAGCACAGGCGTTCTGAACCACCTGTAGACGGTTCAGGGAGGTTCTGCTCAGACACGTGAAAAGAGAGTTACTGTGGCAACCAACGAGATGAAGCCTCATTTCGGCATGACACAAACCGCATCGTTACTGCATCATTCACTATGTTGGTCTACTGACATCAACTCCTGCTAGGCCGTTCCGCCAATGCGAGCTGGTCCGCATCAGTGTTGCTGCTGGACCCATCACTTAGACCAAAGCTTAAAAATACTCACCAAATCCTAGAGGTTGTCCCCCGATGCGGACCATTTTCCAGAGTTCCCCCGAGGCGCTGGTGAAGAGGACATTGTTTGGAAACCTTCAAACAAAGAATCAGTATCTTAGTTTTTGGTTGAAATTTTGTGTTGCATCAACCATAAACAAAACGTTGTTTTCAGTCTTGGCTCTTATAGAATAAGTGATATAGTAACAAGGCCCCAGAGTGCTGATCTCAGCCTGACTTGGTCCACATTCAACCCACATCCTAAAACATGTTGGTCCTAAATTTTGTTTCAGCTCCACCGCGGTCTAAAGACAGGTACGGGTTTGGCTCTCTGCTTGATGAGGGAGGATATGGATAGTAAACCAGGAGCTCGAAGGAAAGCCGATGAGTCAAACTCGAGTGCTGTGTGATCGCCTAGCAACAAGCTAATCACCCCCTCAAACACCAATCACGAATTTATCCCCCAGTATGAACCCAGTGACCCTTCAGCAGAGACTAAAACAAGCTGAGCTCGGCTCGGCTCACCTCTGAGCCGTCTGCTCGTCCATCACCAGAGAGATGTAACCCTCGATCAGGGAGAAGGAGAAGAAGCGGATGTGGCTCGAGTCCTCGCTGGACGTTCCAAGCTCTTTGGACCTGGAAAAGAAACCAAAACTCCGGCATGAAAAGGTGGCTGGATCAGATCCAGCGCTGCATTATAGTAAGGTGATTTACCCTCCAGAGTAAAACATGACAT
This sequence comes from Nothobranchius furzeri, assembly GCF_043380555.1. NCBI lineage: Eukaryota > Metazoa > Chordata > Actinopteri > Cyprinodontiformes > Nothobranchiidae > Nothobranchius > Nothobranchius furzeri. The sequence continues at coordinate 67,910,186 of NC_091750.1, forward strand.
CCATGAGCAGCGTGGCCACCGAGGGCAGCGTGTCTGGATCCAAACTGGTCACACAGAACATGTTACTGGGACTGGATAAAGGGTGGATGATGGGACGGGGAACTGAAAAAAAAAAACACCGGAATGACCTCAAAATGATCAGATAACGGAGCCGTTTCCTTCACCATCTCATACTGGTGTACAGAAATTCTTCAACTCAGTTAAATAAAAATATATTTCTACAGAAAAACTTAGAAGAATAAAACAAATAAATGTAAACTTATTTTAGACTTGGACAGATTATAAAACCCAGAAATTATTAAAATTACAGTTTAAATCTAGAGAAACACGCTCAAAAGAGCACGAACACCCACCAAGTTTTGGCTTTACGAATCCGTTGGTGACTCCCAGATCGTGAGCAGCAACCGTCTCTCCGTTTACGACTCGAAGCAAAGTGAATTCGGAAGACAGAGTGTGCATGACCATAGGCAGGTCTCGCTCTCGAACCTGAGAAGCACCACAGAAAAATCGTTAGTTACGTTTTTCTACATTAGAGATCACTGCAGTGGCTGACTTAATCCAGAAACGTGACGGTGTGCCTAAAATTGCAATGGGTAACGTAACGAAGTTTCAGCATCACGGTTGCTAAATGATAAATGACCCGCGCTTGTAGAGCACCTCTCAGAGTAAGGACTCCAAAGCACTTTACACTACAGTGTATCATTCATCCATTCACACACACATTCACACACTGATGGTGATGAGCTACGATGTAGCCACAGCTGACCTGGGGCTGCCGAGCACAGGCGCCATCGGTCCCTCAGACCACCAGCAGCAGGCAAGGTGGATTAAGTGTCTTGCCCAAGCAGAATTCTCTGTCTGGAGCCGGGATCGAACCTGCAACCTTCCGATTACTGGACAACCCCGCTCTCAACCTGTTGAGCTACGATGGGACACATGCTGAGATAAGGGCGGCCAATTTCACAGCCGTTCTGGAGTTGTACCGAAACCGGGTTGATCAGGTTAGGGTTATAAGGCTGAATTTGGACAAAGCTGCAGGAGTTTCTGGCTGAAATGCAGCGCAGTGCCAAAAACTCAGAATACGTGAATACAGATATTGTTACACCCCTAATCTGATGCTCTGCCTGTTTTAAACTTTGAAATGAGGTCAATTCGATCGGATTTCATGCCAAATGCATAGCCTTTTATTCTAGTTTGTTAATCCTGTTGTGACACCATCATTTCCCCACCGAGGGATTTCCTTTTCTACTCGGAGTGATCCAATGGAGCTGGTTTTTCTGTTCAGGTCGGATATTTCTGTTTCTCACCAACAATCAGGAATGAGACAGGAAACAGGCCCAAGAATGTTACCTTGAATTCAAATAGCCTGAGCTGCTGATCCCCATTACGTAACAGATTATCAACATGGACACAGCTTTTATTTTTTCCATTTAGAGGATTAAAAAAAGAGCCAGTCATCAGATCTTGTTTTTCCACAAAAGCAATAAAAAAAGAGACTCCCTGTGGCCAAAGAGGATTTCCTCTGGAATCAAAATCAACGGAGCCATGCAAGGTACACTATATCCAGTGTTATTGCCTTTCTGTGGTGGATGTAAACAACCGCGCTGCCAGCAGTTGCATAAGAAGAATAATGCACATGCACTGCCATGCTGTGAAGCTCATCAGCTGTGAGCTCTAAGAGAAGAGAAGGATTTCTGTGAAGTGAGAGAAACGCAGTTTTGATCAAATTAAATGAAGTTGGTATAAGACCAACAACAGATTTTACATTTACCACATTTAAACCTCAAGAAGAAATCCGTATGGATAAAATTACAACTTCTCTTGTTTTAAGTCTTCATCTGAAGGTCTGATTATGTCGAGAACCCTGGAAGTAACCCTCACTCCTCAGATTAGGGCCAATCTGGGTCCGTTCACCTCATCATCCCAACTCACCAGGATGAAGTCCGTCTGGTACGTCGACAGCATGAAAACGGAGATGTTGTGGTCGGCCAGCGGAGCGATGACGGATTTAGCAATTTTTGTGACTCCGATGGGCTGCGAACTGGAAGCGTTGCCGCCGCCTGACACCACGTTGAGAGCCAACCACGTGGCATCTGCAACGCTGATGAGATCCGACTGGGGCAGCTCTGTGAGAGGAAACAGAAACCTCTAGAACATCAGACATCATCTTTCACAGGAATCTGGATTAGCAGATTCAAGAACTGGCAGCAGCTTTGTCCTGTTTCAGCAGCAGATGAAGATAAAACTAAAAGCCTTTAGTTTTTTTCCCTTCATTGATTCTGAGTTGGTACCTAGATATAAAAAAGTAGGTAAGTTTCAGTTCACAGAAACAACTTTTAATCTTTCAGAACCACATAAATCCATTTAAGAAGTGTGTGTGTGAATGCTACTCAGCTAACAAATGAAAGTTTATCTACAAATGTTTGATTAGCTGTGGCAGCCATCTTGAATTGGGTTGACTCAGAAAATTAATCCAGGGGTGTTTCTCAATGTCAAGGAAAAAGCGCCACGGAAGACGATACGCTTCTCGTTGAGTGAGCCTTCAGCTTTTCCGGTAGATCCAACCCTGAAGAGACATACAGTTGTGGTCAGAAGTTTACATACACTTGTAAAAAATATAATATAATGGCTCTACTGAGTGTCCCGTTATTTCTAAAACTCTGATTTTTCCTCTGATAGAGTGACTGGAACAGATACTTCTTTGTCACAAAAAACATTCTTGAAGTTTGGTTCTTTAATGTCTTTATTATGGGTTAACAGAGAAAAGTGATCACATTTGCTGGGTCACAAATATACATACAGCAACATGAACTAGCAATTTTGGTGACATAGAAACGTGTCAGTGAACTGAGCTTCATAGCATGGCCTCTTAACTTCTTGTGAGTGATTATGAGTGACTACAGCTGGTGACTTCTCTTAGGTCAGGTAAATAGGGCTCATCGGATACAAACGCCCACAAACGCTACAATGGGAAAGTCAAAGGAGCTCAGCATTGATCTGAAAAAGCAAATTATTGGCTTGAACAAGTCAGGAAAGTCACTTGGGGCCATTTCAAAGCAGTTGCAGGTCCCAGGAGCAACAGTGCAAACAATTGTTTGTAAGTATAAGGTGCATGGCACTGTTTCATCACTGCCAAGATCAGGAAGAAAACGCAAGCTATCACCTGCTGCTGAGAGAAAATTGGTCAGGAGGGTAAAGAGTGAACCAAGAATCACCAAAAAGCAGATCTGCCAAGAATTAGAAGCTGCTGGAACACAGGTGTCATTGTCCACAGTCAAACGTGTTTTGCATCTCCATGGACTGAGAGGCTGCCGTGCAAGAAGGAAGCCCTTGCTCCAAAAGCGGCACCTTAAGGCTCGACTGAAGTTTGCTGCTGATCACATGGACAAAGATAAGACCTTCTGGAGGAAAGTTCTGTGGTCAGACGAAACAAAAATCGAGCTTTTGGGCCACAATGCCCAGCAATATGTTTGGAGGAGAAAAGGTGAGTCCTTTAACCCCAAGAACACCATGCCTACAGTCAAGCATGGTGGTGGGAATATTGTGCTGTGGGGCTGTTTTGCTGCCAATGGAACTGGTGCTTTACAGAGAGTAAATGGGATAATGAAGGAGGAGGATTACCTTCACATTCTTCAACATAACCTAAAATCATCAGCCCGAAGGTTGGGTCTTGGGCGCAGTTGGGTGTTCCAACAGGACAATGACCCCAAACACACATCAAAAGTGGTAAAGGAATGGCTAAATCAGGCTAGAATAAGGGTTTTAGAATGGCCTTCCCAAAGTCCTGACTTAAACCCCATTGAAAACATGTGGACAGTGCTGAAGAAACAAGTCCGTGTCAGAAAGCCATCAAATTTAACTGAACTTCACCAATTCTGTCAAGAGGAGTGGTCAAAGATTCAACCAGAAGCTTGTGGATGGCTACCAAAAGCGCCTGATTGAAGTGAGAATGGCTAAGGGACATGTAACCAAATATTAGCACTGCTGTATGTATATTTGTGACCCAGCAAATGTGATCACTTTTCTCTGTTAACCCATAATAAAGACATTAAAGAACCAAACTTCATGAATGTTTTTTGTGACAAAGAAGTATCTGTTCCAATCACTCTATCAGAGAAAAATCAGAGTTTTAGAAATAACGGGACACTCAGTAGAGCCATTATATTATATTTTTTACAAGTGTATGTAAACCTCTGACCACAACTGTATGTGAGCGAGATGGCATCACATAACCAATGAGAAAGACGCTGTGAAGATGGGCTGGCCAAGGGAGCTCTCCCTGTAGTGCACAAACAACTGATCTGTGCGGCGAAGGGCAGCGGCGCAGGAAACAACATCTGAGAGCCCGTATCGGGCATAACAAATGAGATGCCGCTTCTTTCTCCAAGCTGATAGGAGGGGGAAAGAATCCCTCCAATGTGATGGATCTGGACTTAAAGGAGCTGTTAAGGCTCTTAGGAGTAACGCTGGGTTGGGACACAACACAGCCGAACCCCCGTCATCCCGGATCCTGAGGCAGGATGGGGCCACAGAAAAGGCAGCCAGGTGGCTCACCCTCTTAAAAGATGTAAGAGTCAACAAGAGGGCTGTTTTAAGAGACAAAAATCTCAAGAGTAGCCTGATCCAGTGGTTCAGACGGGGCCAATGCACAATAACTCCCTGGCCAGGCTCAGGAGTGAGGCTGATCGAGTCCCGCCCTGGCGATTTATGTAGGCTGCGGCGACTTAGGTGTCCGTGTGGACCAGGACATGCTGGTCCCGGAGGAGGGGGGCAAAATGTAGGGTAACATTAAGCACCGACATGAGCTCCAGAACGTTATGTGGACATTCGTGTGGGGGCCACCGATCGCCCACAGAATGGGATAAGCACGTGCCCCCCCCCCCCCCCCCGACAGGGATGCATCCATGAACACAGGCACGTGTGACGTCACTTGCCCGAGAGGAATCCTCTGCTGCAGGGTGTCGGGGTTTGACCAATGCTGTAGGTCTCCCTTCACCGAAGTGGGGACGAGTATCATGCGCCTTTTGTGGCATATGGGGTCCACCTTGAGGTGACTGAACCAGCGTTGAATGCGCCTCATGTGTGATTAACCGAGCGGCACCACAACGTGGGCCGCCGCCATCATGCCCAGAAGTCTCATTACCGACAGCGCTGTGACTGTGCGCTGTGGATGCACACGGTTCTCTCCCGGGAAAGACGGGCTGTCATGGAGCAGGAGTCCAGGGCCATGCCCAGGAACACGATGGACTGGGTCTGGATCACGGAGCTCTTCTCCCAGTTTATGGAGAAGCCCAGAGTGATCAGATGCAGTGCCGGCGTCCTTGTTTGTGACTCCGCTTCCGTCTGGGAACGGGCCAGGAGGAGCAGGTCGTCTAAATAGAACAGGATCCTCAAGCCCGCCATGCGTAACAGCTGCAGCACCGTCGCCAGGCACTTTGAGAAGGTGCGTGGGGCTAGGGAGTATCTGAACAGGAGTCTGTTGTACTGATACGGAGTCCCGCTAACTGAGAAGCGCAGGATTTCCGGTGTTTCGGAACAATCGGAACGTGGAAGTATGTGTCCCTCCGGTCTATGGACGTAAACCAATCGCCTGGGCGCACGTACTCCAACACCTGTTTGATCGTGAGCATGCGGAAATGCTTCACTGCTATGAAGGTGTTGAACAGACAGATCGAGGATCGGTCTGGAGCCACCATTTTTCTTCAGATCCAGGATATAACGGGAGTAGAAACCTATGTTCTCCTCCCCTGGTGGAACCTTGGAGATGGCCTCCTTCGACAGGAGTTCCCTCAACTCCGCCTCGAGGGTGGCAGCGTGAGGGGCCGACATCAGTGTCGTCTCCACAATCCGTGAGAACAGGGGTGGGAGGGACTGAAACTGCAGCCTGTAGCTGCTGCGAATGATGTCCCAAATCCACTTGGTCATGTGGCACACGCGGCTCCAGTCGTGGGCGCGCTCTGACAGTAGGCGCGTGCATGGCGCCTGGGCCTGCAACGTGTCCAAAATCCAGGTCCGGGCCCCTACCGCCGTCCATGGGGGGCTGGCTGGGAAAGGGCCGGTCGCGGAGTTGTGTCTCAGTGGACGTCTGTGCGGTGCCGGCGAGCGCGTAGAGTGCTGCTGCGCATCAGGCGCATGCGGAGGAACCCCAGTGCACGAGCGTGGGAAAAGCTCCGAAGCGCGCACAGACAGGCGGTGATCATAGATGACAGCCCGTTTTGGTGGTTGTAATGAATGCAGCAAATCGTCATTGTGCAGATTTGCAGCAGTCACAGTGGGGAAAAGGCGCCGTTTGGAGGCAGAGCGCCACTTAACGACATAGTCCTTACCGCTGGTTGGCCGCCGCTCTCGCACCGAGAAGGCGGTGCGGAGGAGATTGGTAGCGACTCTACCCTAGCCCGTGACAGGTGTGTAAGGGGAGAGGTTGTGCTTGGTGTGGGAAACGTGTAAGAGAACAGTAGATGGTACGTTCGAACCGTCTGTACAAGGTTGTGACAGGATGTTGCTCTTTAAGTAATTTAAATGTTTTATTTCAAAACACAAATCATCACAATCAAAGACATGCATTTCCCCCAAGAAGTCTTTTCCTTGGATTCTTATTGCGGACGTCCTGAGACTGCCAAGTCCAGGTCGGGGCAAGCGGTCTGGTTGGTCTGGAGCGCTGCGCCGTTGGCTGGAGAATCGGAGGTTCCGGGTCCACCGCCGGTGGCTGACCCTGCGTTGGTCTGGAGCTGGATCACGAAGCGTGGCGTCTCTTTGCACCCCGGTGATCTTCCCAGGTTCTGGTTGAGGCATGGTGCTGGTGACCGGGCCGGGGTCGGACCAGGCTGCGCACAGTGGCTGAGAGGTCAGCCGACCTCTGAGCCCTCTCGACGGCGTCTCTGAAGTTGGACCCAAACAGCATGTCCGAGCTGATTGGGCCCTCCAGCATCTCCTTGTGGCGCTGCTCCGGGATGGACGGAAGAGCTCCAAGCCACAGGAGCCGGTGGATGAGGGTCTGCCAGGCAGAGATGCGAGCTGCACAGACCAGGTTGGCAGCACACAAGTTCAAAATGGCATCAGCCGACTTGCAGATGCAGGTCACACGTCGCCGCCTTGGAGATGCCATAGGCGAGTAGCATCACGTTGTTCGAGGCTGCGCCGATCTGCACAGTGCACTGGTGGGAACGGTCAGCAAACCGTGCCAGCTGCTGGTCGTTCCTGGAAGCGGGAACCGCTTGCCTGTCCATCATTTTAACCTTGGGTCCGAGCAGGGAAGCCAAGTCAGCCTCCAAGGGCGGAACCACTGAGAAGCCATGCTAGGTGAGGTTCTCCACCTTAGTGATAGACGTGTAGGAGGACACAGGAGCCCTGAGCCGGGTGGGCTCTGCTCTAGAGCCGTTCCAGTACTCCATGGCTGCCGGGAACTGCGGGAACACTGGGTCAGGGCAGAGAGTCGGTTTCGCGCCAAACCTGCCCGCCAAGTCGTCCGACATAGCAGGAGCGGGAACCGTTAGTCCTTTGAAACTCGCCGCTGCCGACATGATGGCGGGCAGTTCCTGGAGCAACGCTCGGATGGGAGGGAGCAGTGTGTGGCTGTCCTGGAGGTGTGAGTTCGGGTCCCTTTCGGGAGCCTGAAGGTCCGCAGCCTCCGAGGACAAGTGTGAGCACCCCACGCAGCTAATCTGCTCCGTGTCAGAGCAGCTAGCTAGTGCGGTGTCAAAAAAGTCCATGGCCTCCTCCAGTGGGACGGTGTTGGGCGCCGCGAACCCGCCCTCGGAGATGGCGATGAAATAATCCACGCGCCGGAGTTTCTCGGCCGCCGGCAGGAGCTGGCAAAAGTGGCAGGCTGTAGAGCCCTGCACGGGCCTAAAATCTGAGCCCGTGTCCGGCCCGGCCCGAGGGGGTGGAGCCCCAGCCCGACCCGGCCCGAAAAGGTTTTCAGGATTCTCTGGCCCGGCCCGAGCCCGACTTTTTTTAACCAACTAAATGAAAACAAAGTGCGTCAATCCTGACCAATGTGTTAAAAGACGTGCAGGATCCGATCAATTTGTTTTTCCCTCATTTACCGTCACGGAGATAACGGCGCACTGACTCTGGTGGTAATCAAGTTAAATTTAATCTCTTTCCAACAATTTTCACAAGAAAACAGAACAGTTAAAAGCAGGGCTTGTGTTGTGTTGACCGGATAGTTCCCGTATTTGACGGTTTATTTTGACGGAGAAAGAATAGAAAGAATTACCCCGACGCATGCAGACGAACTGACATTTTATTCGTTACACACATTGCAGATGTAGCTAAATCACCCAAGAAAAGATTCCCATCTGAACATCTGAGCTGCTCAGCGCAGCTCGCTGTCAGCGCATATGTGCACAGTGAGCTGAAGCTGTGGAGATTGGCTTGGAGCGCGTCGCAGAACCAGAGCGCATGTGGGAAGGTTCCTCCCACTGAAGCGAGTGTTTTCCAAACCCGGTCTCTCAGAGAGACTTGTCACTTAGAAAATGTTCCCAGATTATGAAACTTTGGCTGAATAGTGCTTGTTCCTGTCTCCAATGTGGCGACACATCTATGAGCCATCTGAGGAGAATTCCAGAATCTCTTCAGCTCAGAAAGCACATATGATTACGCACAAGCGTGACCCGTCAACCCGGTCTCACAGTAAGACTGGGTTGGACCTGTTCAGGTTCACGCAGATAATCTTTACATAGAATTGACTTACAGATGTAAAATTAATTCAGTAAAATATAAAGCATTTTATTTAAATATCCATTCACGATTTTACAAGCACAGAGCCGCATCAGATGGATGGAAGAGCCGCGGGTTGTGACATGTTTTCTCCAGGACCAGAGAGGACGCAAACTCAATGCATCTCTTTTATTGTGAGGTAATAATTTCTCAAGAGTTTTGCGGTTGCGGGCGAGAGTAGACATGCACGCTGCAGGTGCGGACGGGAGTGTAACACACACGTTGCAGTTGCAGGGGGTAATTGTCAGAAATTCAGCGGGAGCGGGCAGGAGCGGGATGAAGAAAACAGTCCCGCGCAGGGCTCTACTGCTGCATTTGTGTTTAAATTATTTTTATGAATTCGATTAAAAATAAAGGCGCCCAGCCCGTGTCCGAGGTAATTGCACAGTCGTTGGCCCAAAGCCCGAGGGCCGACCCGAGGGCCTAGGGCTTCAGTACAGGGCTCTAGCAGGCTGCCTGGGGTGTAAGGGTGAGGCCGGCGAGTCTAGGCCCGAGGCAGATGTCACATCTGGCATGGAGGTCGCCGGGCATAATGCATGCCGCGTTGTAGGACTGGCACAGTCGGATTGCTTCGCTCGTCATGGTTGTAGAGAGATAGTTGAAGATAGCTCAGTTGCAGTCAGGTCTAGTTGAAGAACTAAAAGGAGACGATCCTTGGTCCTCATACCTATTTATAGGACCAGGGCCCACCTGTTAGGCAGGCGTACATTAAAGCTCTTCAGTCATTGGTCGTTGTCGGGGACAAACTCCCAATAGGCGAGGCTTAAAGGGCGGAGCCATATAAAATAGGACATGTGAGTGAGTCACCACGGTAGGAAGACCAGCTTGCCGTGAGCAAGGATCTGTGACTGATGAGTGAAAACAAAAGAAAAACATTCGGGACTGAAGCTCCGTCAACATCGGCTGGCGACACGGCTGCATTTCTAAATAAAGCATGTCATTTTGGCGGCATACGCAGTCGCAGCTCACGGTTCTGGGAGAAAGAACTGGGCCTGTCCATCCCATCAACAGCAGGTGGAGCTCACCGCTCCGCTCATCTCACAGCCAGAGCGGGAAAAAAAAAACCTATAGGCTTGGATTATACAGATGGGATTCTGTGTGTGAAATAACGCCAGTTAAATTATTACTTAAGTGTTGTTTGTGTGCATGTTGTTCAGTAGCTAATGCTTTAATATGTTTTTTTCACAAGCCCTACGCACTGTGCGTGATGCGCGTTTGAGGAGCGCAGGCGCTGGTTTAGCATGAGAGATTAGAGGTGTGGCGTGAGAGCATGCGAAGAGGGTCAAAAGCGTGTGTCTCACAGTGCGTGAGAGTTGGCAGCCCTGCGGGCCGCCGTTGAAGCCGAGGTCACGTGATGCAAGTCTGTTCCATTTAACAGTTTTCTTTGACCAAGGAAGGACAGTGTCCTCGTAAGCAAGGCGCCTGGCCTCACAAGACATCGCCTCGCAAGGCCAGATGCCTTAACATTGAGAAACGCCCCAGATTTTCACAAAAAAACAAAACAAACAAACAAACAAAAAGAATCCATCCAGCAGTTCCAGAGATATTTATCGGCTTCATCCCTCAAGTCTCACAAACCAGAACTGTGGGACCGAACGGGCACCATAATAAAACTTCAATATTCAATAACGACTTGGCTCGATTGAAGTGGACTCAAAACCATTTAAGAATATAAATAACGTTTTATTTGAGTCAAACGTGTGGAAATCCTTCAAAATGTTAAATAGTAAAACTTTTTATTGGTGGCCAAAAGCAAACAAAAGTGATTGAATGATTTAGTAACCTTAATAAAAAAAAAGTTTTTTCTTTTTTGCATTAATATTTCAGAATCCGTTTTAATTATCCTCAAATCAATAAGGGAAAAAGCGGCAAAAAAACCAACCTGAAACTTGCAGATTTTCCAGTGTTTTCCTGACGATATCCAACATACGTGTTCATAACACCGTTGGGTGGTTTAGGTTCTTGCATCACCAAACAATGTATTTTTTTGTTTTTATTATAAAATTTGACCCAAAGTTAAATTAATGATTGTTTTGCCTCCAAATTTTTTTTGAATTTTCTATTTCTCATTTTAAAAAAATGCCTATGGTCTGAGACAAAACCACTTAGGGGTGGTGGAAGTTACTGATTCATCAGACTTTTTTATTTTAAGTTATCCAGAAAATTATTGAAATAATGATCCATAACAAGCCTTGACGTGAACTCTGAGCCAGTGACCGGTAGAAAATACCTGCAGCGGTTTATGCAACAGGTAGCATGTGGTCTCCGGGGTAACCACAGAGGGTCAGCGTGGACAAGAGCGAGTAATGACATGCACCCGCTCACTCAGCCGACCACAGAACACGGCCGCGTGTCTGTAATGACAAAGTGTGCTCAAACACCGGCAGCCTGAGCTACGCCGTTACACAGAACTGCAGAACACACATGTCCCTTCCTGCTGCCCAATCTATGGTTGCCACGGCGACTTCTTCAGACCAAACAGAGTGAGGCCCACCTTTAAAGCCTTCCTCGTCCACAATGATGGTGTAGTCCTCTGGAGTCTCTGTCAAACTGAAAAACTTGCATCTGAAGGAAGGAAACAAAGAGACATTTTATCGGCTTTAGGAAAGCTCATATTTCATGGGAAGATCAACATAAAACACAAATCAACGTCTGTTTCCCGAAACATTCAGGAGAACTGAAAATAGCTATAAAATATGAGATGTATCCATCTAAAGATGCATCGATGAGATAAAAACAAGCTCACAGAAGTCTAACCAATAAAACACAGCGTGGTTCTGGTTCCAGCACAAGCCTCCACACCACGAGGGGGGGAACCTCGCTGTGAGAGGAATCTCAATGATCCAGAGAAGATTTTAAAACACAAACACGAGTCTAGGAACCAAAACCGTTCCCTCCAAGAACACGTTCACATTCTTAAATGTAAATTCTGTCCTGTATCTGGGTTCATCTTTAAAAACCGCTCCATCATTTTGGCTTTAATGTGGTTTTATGTACGTGTTTTAAAGGCTTTTGGGCATTTTTGCCCTTCATAAACCACAGCCCAGCTGATGCTTGTGTTTTGGAAGCACTTGAATTCTTTTATCTTGGGGGTAAACTAACCACAGATCAGGTTTCTTTCCAGTAAAAGCATGCAGGCAGGGAGACCAGAAGTCCTTCATCCTATTGATTCATCAGAGGTTTACAGTGCTCACAACACACCTGTGACTCAACAGCATTCAGCATCCGACCCGCTTTTGCTTTTTCACCGACACGTCACGAGGTAAACGGTCTGGAACGACCACGCCAGCAGCTATTTGGTGACCATTTTATCCTCGTTTGAGCTAATAGGCGCTAGTGGTGAAGCTAATTTTAATTCTGCCTCCTGATGACCACAAGTACAAAGAATTAAAACTCTCTACCACATTGCTCTTTGCAAATTTCGTGTCCCTGCTGAGCTTTCTTGTGATGTTTTGAGAATTGAGCACATAAATGAGGGCACACATGTCAGAAAACATCCCACTATTGTCAGTTATGCTCAGCGATGTTCTGTTTGCAAGCAACAAACAGCTTTTCCTGCTCACTCCCTTCCTGCTTGGACATCTGGGCTTCTGTGGCAGCTTTCTTCTGTGTTTTTAAGTGCTCCGCAGCACCATCTTTCTCCGTTTTCTTCGTGTGACTGATCAATAATGATTTAGTTCATTAGTTTGTGTCTTCCTGTGCTTTAAACTGTCTAAATATAATAATATATATTTTTAATTTTATGCTCAAAAGGCGAACCCTAACCCATTGACACTTTAATTATCAGGTCAACTAATTCCATTTTTGGTTCTTTTTAAAACACAGAAATGGTTTCTCTTTACCTTGCTAACGTTTCGTTGCAAACTTCCTCTGAGCTGACGCTGATGGTGGCGTCACTTCCTACTCCGTTTATCCGCGGGCAGCAGAGGACGTTGTCGCCCTCTGCTGCCCGCTCTCCCCTCTCCGATGATGCAGTCCCATGCACGATCCAATAAGTAAACTCCATCGTCTCTGTCCATGGTCCCACATCCACGTCTCCTTATCTCTATAGCTTCCTTTATCCAGCTTTTGTATTTCTGTTGTTCGGTGTTTATGATCCTTGTGTTGTCCCAGTCCATTATATGGTTTTCTCGTATGCAGTGATCTGTTACGGCTGACTTCTTTATTGTGCTTTCTGCTTCTTCTTTTGCTGCTCTTGTGTGTTTTCGACTTGCCTCTTTCTCGCACTCCTTTCTATGTTCTATTGTTCGTGTGTTGAGTTGGCGTCCGGTTTCTCCTATGTATGTTTTATTGCAGAGTTTGCATGGGATTTTGTAAATGACTCCACATTTAAGTCGTCTTTTGGGTGTACTAGCCTGTTTCTAACTGTTGTGTATGGTTTTGTTGGTGTGTTTATGTTGTGTTTTTTCATCGTTGCTCTTATTTTTTCTGTTATGCCTCTGATGTATGGTAGGGTTATCACTGGTTTTGGTTCTTGTCTTTCTGGGTTTCTGGTTCTTTGCTTAGGTTGTTCTTTTCTTTCTGTTGTTGTTTGTTGTTTTCCTTTGTTTATTGCCCATGTCGGGTATCCACAGGTCTTTAAAGCGTGTTGTATGTGTTTGTCCTCTCGTTTGCGGTCTCTTTCTTCTGTTACCATGTTTGCTCGGTGATATAATGTTCTGATTACAGACATTTTGTGTATGGTGGGGTGTTCTGATGTCCATAATAGAATCTGCGCGTTTCGAGCGTTATCCGTTCTTTCATAATCCGTTGTTGAATTGTGATCGGCAGAATCTTTTCCGGTTCACACCTCTTTTTTTTGTTTACAGCAGCGGCCCAAAACGATCTCCTAACACATGGATTTTCTGCTTCCTGATCATGTGACGTGTGACATATGCAGATGAAGATCGGCTTTAGAACTGGGATGTTTGTTCTCACGGTGCGGGGGCTCGTTCCGAAGCCCACGCAGTAAAAAAATGCAAATGACGACTTGTCGTCATTGGCAGTGAACGGTTGGATTTAAAAATGATGACTTTTGTCGTCAATGGTAGTGAATGAGTTAATAAACCCATTTAACTTCCATACCTGTGTGAAAAGCTATGTAAGGAAGGAGAGCAGAGCACATCTCGAGGAGTAGAAGCTACAATTACTACTAAAAATGCAACTCTGCCATCTGTAGATATAAATCTGTAACAAAAGTCTTCTTACAACGGGAACTATGGATATTTAGAATAGAATAAAACTGAATTATTCCAACAGTGGGGAAATTCACTTATTAAAGCAGCATATACACTTGGAGAAAAGACAAAAATAATAATGCAGGTAAACATACAAAGGCAGAAGGCTATTACTGTACCCTTCAGAAATGAAAAAAAATAAATAAACAGAAAACAGAGTTCCCAAGAAGAAACAACATAAGACACAGACATACAAACGTGCGTCCGGTAGTGCACAGGTGTTGGCATGAAAAGGATAATGCCAGTAGTTCTACACTCTTACTGCAGTGGGAATGAATGACCTGCGGTAGCGTTCTGTTTTGACATCTGGGATGTCTCAATCTGCCTCAATGTCAGTCTTATGCTTTAAATACTTGTAAACCATCTCTTATAATACCTATTTAACCTCAGCAAACATACATTTCTTTAAGAATTTTACTAAAAATGAGCTGAAGATTTGTGTCACGCTAGACGAAAGCCATTTGCAGATAGATTCTTATGTGAAACTCTGCACTCCACAATTGACCTCAGTAAGACTGTTGTTTACCTCTGAGTTTCAGCACTTTAAAAGAAACCAGTTCCAAGAAGATGAAGAACGTCCCTACAGATCTCCTTGACTCTGAAAACCTAGCCGAGGACGTCTCTTATCAGTCCTGTGATAATCACATTCTTTATGGGCCCGGCGCTGAATGGTTATCCTTTAAATTTGGCTGAAAGGTGTGAAAGAACACGATGAGAACAACACGGAGGCGCTGAACAGATCCGTCGGAGGGAACGGTCGTATTTTCACTTTAATTAAATGAGCTGTCAAGTGTCACTTTGATTTGCAGGTTGTTTTGTGGAGTTGGAAGATCAGTGCGAAGAGCTCTGAGCGGGGTGGTCTCGGGTTTGGACCGATAATGCTCCTCTAATCATATCAGCGCCGGCCTTGTTGGACACACGAGTCAACAAAGCAAACAATCACTCACAATGTTGCATCTCAACGGGGAGCAATCGCTGCACATTTGGCTGACGCTGCTCACATTCGATGAGAACACAAGGAACTTCACAAGATTTTAAATGGACCGTCATTCACTGCAGGTCAACTTCAGCACGAAAGTCCCGTTTAGTCTGAGAATTTGATGAAATTTACAAAACAAATTCATAAAATGCCAAAAACAAAGAAAATATCTTGAATTTTTTATGAGAAATTATCAACGGAAATCTACCATAGCATCAACTACAAAAGAGCATAAATCCAATGTGAATACAGTATTAAATTATTTTACATAAAACTAGGAAATAAAATAATCTCATCTTTTCTACACCCCAATCCATGCTAGCAACAATAAATCTTCCATGCAGATGTTTTTATTCCCAGAATGATCATACATAAAAACTAATTAATAAATTATACTCTGGTAATCGTAGTTCTTTGTGAGCATCGTCATCATGGAATTTATGCAAAATCAGTGTTGATGGTTCAGAACAAAAAAACTGGAACAGATTGTGTTTTAAAGTTGATGTCTGATTCTTGTAAACCTCTATAAACAGCTGACGAATCTGATTTTTATTGCTACTTTAAATAAAAAAAAAAAACATAAAAGTTACAAATTCTCAGATGATAACTGAGCCGATAATGCTAAATAACGGTCGATTCAGAGTTTTCTCTAAATCTGCTGCATCTCTACTGATTAACCTGCATTATTAGCCGTTAAAAACCACATAAGACACCGAAAACCTATGAAATAAGGATTACAGCCGTCACAACATGATACGGTTTTCCTCCAGATGGTATTTCTGGCAGTAGCAGATCACCTTCGGCCAATTTGTTAACTAAACAGCTAGAGCTGAAACAACTAATCGATTTAATCGATTATAATCGATTATTAAAATAGTTAACAACTTTTTTAGTCATCGATTAGTTGTTTAATAATCATATTTTACCGCATGAAGTCTATTTTTACCACAATCTGACATCGGTTACAAGCTGTTAAATTTGCCGCCAGTGTGTGGCAGTAATGAGCCACTGATCTACCAGTGGAGCTGTAGAAGAAGAAATGAGCCAATGAGTGCCCTCGGTTTTCATGACGTATCACGTTACTGACGCTCAACTTGCTGTGAGAGATGGCGGAACAAGAGGAAATACGGAAGAAAAATAGAAGCGACAAAACTGAAGAGAAACCCCGGACAAAAACCTCACGAGTATGGGAGAACTTCACTCTAGATGCCTTGAAAAGACGGGTGACCTTCATAATATACAAAAACCATCTAGCATGGCACGGAAGCACGACGTCCCTAAGTGAAGATTTGAGACGAAAACATGTGGGGGCTGATGCAGCAGAGGAAGAGCACCGCGGTCAAGTGAGCCGTCATTTGGAAGAGCCAGCCCGGTAAGTAACAGGAAATAAACAAGCTGGACTTAGTGTTTTAGCTTAGTTTGTTATAGTGGATGTTAAACATGTTTTTTGCCACGTCAGTCTACGGTGTTCTACTTCTGATTGACTAGATGCAATCGTGAATCTCCTCCGTGTTGTGTCATGCGCTTGCCAAATTCAGCACGTCTGTTTATAAGAATGTTCTCGTTAAGAGAAAAACGGCACAAACCCATAACTATGTTCCTCATTCAAAAAAGGACAACTCCGCGGTGAAAAATATACAGACGAGCTGTGTCCAGGTGAATATAACGCGGCATAGTTGTACGCTTTCAATTTTTAAATATAGGAGAAATTCAGAAAAAGTCATTTTTTACTATTAAAAGGCTGTTTTACTATCTAACGCTGTAAAACGCCTCACAACACATTTTTATCATGTTTCTTAAACAGTATTACACAAAATAAACATTTTTCACATTTTTCTAGCTAATTTAAACACTCCCGACTCAAAGTAAAAACCTCATGAGCTTCTTACTTAGAGCTTTTTAATAGTAAAAAAATTAGACTTTTTTTCTGAATATCTCCTGTTGCGGGCTATTTTGTAGAACGTAACCCTCAAAATAAATGATCACTGTATATTGTTAATTAATTCAAATAATATATTGATTTAGTGTTGTAGTGTGTGTGCTGCTTTATTTTATATGTGTACTTATTTCAGTCTATTTGTGTTTTTTATGCAGAAAAAAAACAAGCAACGATGGACAACTACATGGGGAACAAGACACTCACCCCCCAGCAATTCATACCACTTACAAACTCTATTCTAAACATGCTGGTAAAAGATATGAGGCCACTATCCATGGTGGAAGGAGCAGGCTTCCAGCTAATGCTAAAAAATTATTCTGGACTGATATTTTGCACTGTTTAGCTCATTTTATACTGCTGACTGTGTTCATGTGCAATAAAATAGATTGCAGTCAACTGCACAATTCTCTTATGTTTTTTTTTCTTAACTGAAATGCATCCATCACTTGTATAGGTTAAATAGCTAAACAATAACAAACCGATTAATCGAAAAAATAATCGACAGATTAATCGATTATGAAAATAATCGTTAGTTGCAGCCCTATAAACAGCAGAAAATCCACATTTCCCTTCAGCAATCTCCAACATCCCTCCAACTTTTGTCCTTCATAAACGTTGTTTTACACATTTACATCTTCAGTGATGAAAGGAAGTCTGACGTGCTTGTCATTATGAGGTTGCTCTCCCAGGGATTTCTTTACTCTAATGGCCACCCGTTGGTAAGGTCTTATGGTGTGTTCCAGTAGTCTTCAAAACTCGTTTTTCCGAGATAAGTTAGCCGGAAATGACGCAATGAATTCGGAATTCCAAGCTGCGAGCTCATAGTTTTTAAGAGGACCCCGAGATCCCAAATTTAAGTATGGCTGTGCCCAGTGCTACCAGGAAGTAGTTATCGTCTATATATTTTTCTCACTAATATGTTCTGTTTACTTTCTTTTTGCAATTTAACAGCACCGTAAGTTGTCTATTGTTGTCATGGATAGTTACGTGGTTGACAAACTTAACATTGCTACCAAATTGACCGGTGTTTATGGTTTTGTAATTTTCCAGGCGTTTATATTTTTACATTTGCTTTGTAATGTTTTTCTGGTTGTATGTGGCAACTGTTGAAGCGCGTGTGTGTCAATATTTAGATGCGGAGAATTCTTGGTTGTATAATTCTTTGGTTTAGTACTCAACAACACTAGTGGCATCCATTTTTTCCGAGTTGAAAGCTGGAACGTAAAACAAGCCCGTTATGTCATTTCCTGCTCGGAAATTCCGAGCTCCGGGGACAACTAGATTACTAGAACAAAAAAATACTGCTTGTTTGCAATGAGTTAGGCATCTCCTGCCCCCTATTGCCAGGGAAAATACACACCGTTCCTTTAAAGAAGAACTGCACACAATCAGAAAATGTAACTCCATCCCTAGTCAAGATATGAAAAAATGCCATGAAAGTGGGCGTTGCCAGGAGACACAGAGTGGCATGGCCAAGTGTGGGGAATTTCCATCCTGGGAGGGAGGGGGAGTGAGAGGAGACTGTACTGATGACGTGAAATTGTACCGGTCCCAGCCAATCACAAGTTTAAAATGCAGTAGCTGCTGTTTTGCCACAGGGGGCAGCACTAAGACAATTTTAGACCTAGATTCTAGATTTAATCAAGTTTACACAAACATGTCAAAAAGGCACAGAAACAGAAAGATTGCATTTGTAAAGACCCAGTTATACAGTTCATAAGCAGAAAAAGAGTTATTTTGTGGTTTAGTTGCTCAAAGTCAATGAAATCAAAAGAAAACTGAGTTTTCTTTTCTAAAACAGGTTGCTGTTAGTAGATGTTTGTAGCTTAACTATTTGCCATGGAGCCTCTTTCATTCTAGTGCTATTTTGTGATGCGTTTGGGTACACTGGGAGTTTGTGAGACTAGTTAGGTCAAGTCACCAGCTGATGCATCACTAGTATTTAGAAACCTGCTGAGAAGCTGATTTATTCAAATGTCTTAGAATAACACTTCTAATGACTGTTACTGTTAGCCACATGCTAATTAGCATATGAATGCCAATTGGATTAACTTTGTTTTTATAAAACTTCAAAACAATACGATCCTGTAGGTGATGCTGATGTGCTCTGACCTCCCGACTATCAGTGTTTAGGTGCACACATAGCAACAAAACTACGACTAAACAAAGACTGATGAGCCCAAATGGTCGACCGATTCAGGGAGGTTAAACACAGATGCTTTGGGATGTTTATCAAATAAATGTATTTTGGTCGAGTTCTGTTTGTTTATGACCCTGTCTTTAGAACAAAGATGGAAAACCCCACAGGGTGAACATCCTCCTCCACCGATCTGACTGTAGAGGATTATGCAATCCCTGGCTGCCAGGTTTCACTCGTGTTTCCTCAAAACGACCGCTAGGAGACGTTTTCAGGACTGACACTTTTCAGCTTTGGGCAAAACAAGAAGTTTAATGAGTTTCGTTATTATTAAGTGTTATCCTACATTTAAAATAACTCAGTGAAGGGATGCTAGATGATTTGAAAACAAACTGCATAAAAACCCGCACAGAGCTTCAATAACATCAGGTGGAAAAGCAAATCTGCTCAAAAGGAACAGCAGAGAAAGGAAGGGTAAACAACTAGAGGGGAAACAAATGGTTACAAAACCAGAGTTCTTCCAGTCAAGTGCTATGAAATTATGTAATCATAAATGGATAGCTGCCAGCTAGACACGCTTCAGAAATTCCCTAAAACGTTATGTCACAGAATGAAATGTCCCTTTAAATTTGTCCAAAGTGTTTCAGGAATGACTAATAACTTTTACACTACTTAACTGATCGTCATTGTAGCTGTCGCAGTTAAATGTGGTTATTCATTGTCATTTGTTTGATTTAACTGTGGAAATATTTAATTTAATTTCTTTGTTGATTTGACGCCACCTGCTGGCTGAATTGAAATTTGACACTGGAAGGTGCGCGCGAGCGGAGCGAATGATTAACTGACACAAGCACGGAGAAGCGACCAGAAGAAGCTCACATCGGATAAAGAAAAGTGGACATGGACTGAAATTGCTTGTGAATATTAAGTGGAGAGGCGCACACGGTGTGTTTGTATATTTATCTGTATTGCATTAATATCTGAGTTATAAGTTTATGTTTCTAAAATTAATATTTGTGTTTATTGTTGTTCATTTCACCGTAGTTTTTCACGGTGTTTGCTGGTAACAAGAAGATAAAGAACCAGTTGAACATCAGTTGGAGCATGGCGTTTTATTCCACAAAAAACAAAATATCCTTCATGAGCAGTTACAGTGAAAAACGTGTCCTGTTAAGAAGTACGCAGCCAGAGCCCTGCATGCCATGCTTTGAAGACGGCAGTCCACAGTCTGCGGCCCAATCCGCATGAAATAAAGAGGGCCGATACAACGTTTTGGGAATTGAGCAGTTTTGCAGAGCCTTTCAACATCATACGAAACCAGGTCAGACTGTATCTATGAGTTAAAAAAAAAAAAAAAAAAAAACGGACATTAACGGTGTATGCTACAGACATTGAAAGTTGTTTAAAAAACGGACATTAACGGTGTATGCTACAGATATTGAAAGTTGTTTAAAAACGGACATTAACGGTGTATGCTACAGATATTATTGAAAGTTTGTTAAAAAGAAAAAAGGTTTGTTACTATTTTACAGTTTGAAATTTGAAGTAGTGTTCTCATGTTAAGTTTTCTTTCATTGTTCTTAGCTGTTGGTTTAAAATATTGTTCACAATGGAGCAGGGTGTACAAGAAACTCGTGTTTTAGAGGAAGTACTTGTAGCTTTAGAATTTGAAAAGTTACATTTAGAAAAGAAATTAGAAACTGAAGTTGAAGATGCAGAAAGAGAGGAAGTTGAAATACGCTTAAGTGAAATTTATGCAGACCTTGAAATACATAAAATAGGTTTGACTCAGCCACCATCCCAACCTGAGACAGAGGTGAGACGCTCAGAGCGTCAAAGAAAACTAACAGAAAAAATGCGTGACTTTAAACAGTCTGAGATAACAAGTAAAGAAAGAAAGTTTATGTCAACATATGTAAACTTTAAAGCAGAGATTCAACTCTCTAGGTCCAAACTTAAAAAGGAATGTTCAAAAGCAGAGTTAACTGAAATGATCAAATCAGTAGGAAAATGTGAATCTGACCTACAGCAAGATTATGTAGCTTTACGTACACTGACTACTCCATCTCAAGATTTCAGAAGAAAGATGGATAGCTGTTCTTCAGTTTCCACAGAAATGATGTTGCTTCTGAAAAGGCGCTATGCAGATGTTGACAAGGAGTTTGATGCAATTGCTGTAAAAGACTCACTCCTTCAGTTGCTTCAGAGAGAAGATGCTAAGTCAATGTATGGCTCAACTGTGTCTAGGGCTGAAAAAAGTAGCCAGAACAGTTATAGTAAGCAAGGAAGTCAGGTATCTGCAAAGAAAGCAGAGGCAGCTGCACGGTTGGCATCTAAACGAGCTGAAATAAGCAGGGAAAAGGAAATTTCTGCCCAAAGAAAGGAGATATTAGCTCAACAAGAGAGATTAAAATTGTTGGAAAAGCAAAGAGATCTTGAGGTTATTGAGGCTGAATACAATGTGTATGCTGAAGAGGAATCAAAATTGAATGCTGAAATAAGAAACTGTGAAGTAAAAGGTACTTTGTCTTTTAGTCAGCTTCCCAAACCTCTTAACAGTCCTCCATACACCCAAGCTATCCAGAGTACGGCACCTCCTAACTTTGAAGGTATAACCAACAAGATCCCAAAATATCTTCCAGTGCCCAAGTGTGATACTAGAGTAGCGTCAAAAGAAAGTGAGTTATCTCTAGTTCAAGCTTTAAAGGAGTCTTTAGCAATGACTAGACTTCCAATACCAGAGCCATTTACCTTTACAGGAGACCCACTGAAGTTTACTGAGTGGAGCACTTGCTTCAAGGCTCTTATTGAGACTAGTTGCACAAATTCAGCCCATAAACTTTTCTACTTGAAGAAATACATTAATGGAGAAGCTCTTGGTGTTTTAGAAGGGACATTCTATCGCAGTGATGAGGAAGCTTACAACCAAGCTTGGGATGCTCTGAACAACCGTTATGGCCACCCATTTGTAGTTCAAAGAGCTTTTCGGGGAAAGCTAAGCAGTTGGCCAAAGATCGGACCAAAAGAGTCACTAAAGCTGAGAGAGTTTAGTGATTTCCTTGTTTCCTGTAAGAATGCTATGCCCCATGTTCAGGGCCTCAAAGTGTTGGATGATTGTGAGGAGAATCAAAAATTATTACTGAAACTTCCTGATTGGGCAACAACCCGCTGGAACCGTCATGTGTCTAAACTGTTAGATGAAGGAAAGGAATATCCAGGTTTCACAGTCAGAGTTTGCTGACTTTGTGGCAGAAGAAGCACGAATAGCATGCAATCCAGTTTCTTCTTTGTTTGCCTTAAAGAACACATTTGAAAAACCTGAAAAGGAACAAAAACGTCAGAAAGCCAGTGTCCTGATAACAACGAATGTGTCAACAAATGAAAAGGCCACAGCTGCAACACAGATCAACAAAAAATCCAAACCCAACCTTTCCTCAACTCAGAATAAAAGGCAAATTGAATGCATCTGCTGCAGGCAAAATCACTTTATTTACAAATGTGACAAGTTTACAGCAATGTCTCTTGAAGAAAAGAAGCAGTTCATTATCGACAACAATATGTGCTTTGGTTGTCTTCGTGTTGGTCACATATCCAAGAACTGTCAACAAAGAGTAACATGTAATGTTTGCAAGCGGAAGCACCCTTCTCCTCTTCATGAAGATCATCCACAACCAGATAAGCCTGAGACGTTACCGAAAGAGGAAAATGCAGCCACTGTATCATGCAGTGTGAAATTGGACAACAGTGATTGCACTTCAATGATTGTCCCAGTTTGGCTTTCTTCTTCAACAAATAGACCAGAGACATTGGTTTATGCTTTGCTAGACACCCAAAGCAGCAATACATTTATTGATCAAAATGTTTGTGAAAAATTACAAGCAAGAACAGGACCCGTTAAATTAAAGCTGACAACCATAACTGACAGGTGTTCTATTGTGCCTAGTCAAAGAGTGGAAGGACTGAGAGTTAGAGGGTACCACTCACAAGAGTATATTGAGTTGCCACCTACATATACTCGAGAATACATTCCACTTCAGAAAAACAGTATTCCAACTCGAGAGACTGCAAAAAAATGGCCCCACCTACTCAGCATTGCAAATGAAATGCCAGATCTCTTGGACTGTCCTGTAGCTCTCCTCATTGGTTATGACTGTACAAGAGCTCTAAAACCAAGGAAGGTCATACCAGGAGAGGATTATGATCCCTATGCAGTTAAAACAGACTTGGGATGGAGCATTGTGGGACCCATTAAGCCATGGACAGGTTCAGTGGGCGCAACTGGGACCTGCCATCGTGTAATAGTAAAGGAATTGCCATCTATTACACCTGCATCTGTGATTAAAGCACTTGAAGCTGATTTTCTGGACACTAACCCCAAAGAAGGGAACATATCTCAAGAGGACATTCAGTTTTTAGAGATGCTAAATGAAAACATTCACTACAATGAGCAAGGTCATTTAGAAATGCCTTTACCTTTTAAAGAACGTCCACAGCTTCCAAATAACAAGCAGCTTGCAACAGTTCGTCTGAAATATTTGAAAATGAAAATGGACAAGAACCCCAAGTACAAAGAAGATTACATAAAGTTCATGAATAATGTGTTTAAAGATGGTGATGCAGAGGAAGCAGAAGAAACACCACAGGATGGTAACACATGGTACATTCCACACCACGGTGTGTATCACCCCAGAAAGCCAGAAAAAATTAGAGTTGTTTTTGACTGCTCTGCTAAACATGAAGACACCTCTTTAAATGACCACTTACTTACAGGCCCAGACTTGATCAATACTCTGGCAGGAGTATTGTGCAGATTCCGAGAGAACAGAATCGCAATAATGTACGATGTGGAGAAAATGTTTCACCGCTTCCATGTTAATCCAGAGGATCGAGATTTCTTAAGGTTTTTGTGGTGGAAGGATGGAAATACAAATACTGAGCCAAAGGAATATCGCATGCGAGTGCATGTGTTTGGTGCAGCGTCATCGCCTGGATGTGCTAAATTTGGCATGAAACATCTCGCCAGAAGAAACGAAAAGGACTACCCACTGGCAGCCAGTTTCATTCACAAAAACTTTTATGTGGATGATGGGCTTCTCAGTGTTGAAACAGATAAGAAAGCCAAGCAGCTAGTCTGTGAAGCACTCAAACTCTGTGTTAAAGGGAAGTTGCGTTTGCACAAATTTGTGTGCAACAACAAAGAGGTCATGAGTGTTACTCCTGAAACTGAGCGAGCTGGCAACACTACGGATGTAAACATGAACTACTCTGAAGTTCCAATGAAAAGTGTGCTGGGAGTAAAATGGAATGTGGAAGCCGATGTGTTCACATTCAGTGGAGCCCTCAAAGAAAGGCCAGCCACACGCCGAGGAATTCTAGCAACAGTAGCAAGTGTGTATGACCCGTTAGGATTTCTTTCACCCTACACTTTGATAGGAAAACAAGTACTCCAGGAAATGTGCAAAAGTGGAGTTGGATGGGATGAACCTGTTCCTTCCGCACTGGAAACCAAGTGGAAAGCTTGGCTCTGTGACTTGGAAAATCTTCGAAAGGTCGAAATACCTAGATGCCTCTTTCCTGAGAACCTAGGCAAAATCAAAAGGGTTGAGCTGCATCATTTTTCTGATGCTAGCAGCAGTGGCTATGGACAATGCTCATACATTAGGTTTGTTACAGATGAACAAGTGCATTGTGCTCTAGTTATGGGTAAAGCCAGAGTGGCACCTATAAAAATAGTCACAATCCCGCGCCTCGAGCTCACTGCAGCTGCAGTTTCTGCTTTTGTTAGTAACTTTCTTAGAGCAGAGCTTGAGCGGAAAATCGACGAGGAGTTTTTCTGGACAGATTCTCAAGTGACTCTTGGGTACATAAAAAACGATGCTCGTCGCTTTCATGTATTTGTTGCAAATCGAGTTCAAAAAATAAGAGACACTACAGACCCAAACCAATGGTTTTACATTAAAGCTGATCAAAATCCAGCTGACCACGCATCTAGAGGCCTCAAGGTGGCAGAGCTAATAAACTCAAACTGGCTCACTGGACCTAAATTCCTTTGGGAAAGAGAAATTATCACGAACCAACAATCTCCAGAACTTCTTGTTGGTGACCCAGAGGTAAAAGTTCTTAAAACAGATGCTATTGAGCAAGACAGGTTTCTTGAGAGGTTCATGAAATGCTCTGATTGGATCACAGCACTTAATGTGGTAGCAAGGATTAAAAGACTTGCAAAAAGAGACAAATCAGGAGCCATCAGTGAGAAAGGTTAAGATCCAAGTAGGTCAAAGAGATTTAGGGAACAAAGGTGAACGTCTGAGACAACTATCTTTTCTGGAGAGACCTGTTCAAAAACTAGTGGTTTTGGTTAAAAGTGAGTCCTAAACTACAGTAAAGTACAAAATTTGATACAACATTAAAATGTGATATTTGAGTTTATCAAGTTACTGATTTCTGTGTGTTTCATAACAAAGATTTATGGTTGATAGTTATTTTATTGAAAATTACAAGATTTAAAGTTCTTTAATGTGTAGTGAATTTCAATCATTGTAATTTTGGTGGCAGTGTAGCTGTCGCAGTTAAATGTGGTTATTCATTGTCATTTGTTTGATTTAACTGTGGAAATATTTAATTTAATTTCTTTGTTGATTTGACGCCACCTGCTGGCTGAATTGAAATTTGACACTGGAAGGTGCGCGCGAGCGGAGCGAATGATTAACTGACACAAGCACGGAGAAGCGACCAGAAGAAGCTCACATCGGATAAAGAAAAGTGGACATGGACTGAAATTGCTTGTGAATATTAAGTGGAGAGGCGCACACGGTGTGTTTGTATATTTATCTGTATTGCATTAATATCTGAGTTATAAGTTTATGTTTCTAAAATTAATATTTGTGTTTATTGTTGTTCATTTCACCGTAGTTTTTCACGGTGTTTGCTGGTAACAAGAAGATAAAGAACCAGTTGAACATCAGTTGGAGCATGGCGTTTTATTCCACAAAAAACAAAATATCCTTCATGAGCAGTTACAGTCATTAATAGCCAAGTCTGTGAATAAATATCATTCAGGAAGGAAAATGTACTCAGAAACCAGTTAAATAGATGAATAAATATCCCCTTTAGTAGTGTGTTTATTTTAAAAAAGAAGGTGTTCCTACTTTTTATCACAATCTTTCCAAATAAACTGAATGAAAATGAAAAGATGACTAAACAAATTTTGCAGGTTTATTCCTTCACAATCAAGTGAAGTAACAAGAAGCAGAACTGTATAAAACCCAAGGGTCACCAGTTGTGGTCCTTGAGGGATTCCATCCTGCAGGTTTCATGTTTTTCCTGCACCTGAATCAAATGACTTGTTACACTACTCTTTTGAGAAGGATAACATCTTCTGGGCTCAGAGGCAGCTGCTCGACTTGCAGATCCGCCATTTTCCACAGGGCCAGCCTCGCTGTGCCAAGCGGACTGTTTGGCAACCCACAACGGTGCCCCCTGTTGGCTGACAGATGTAAACATAAACCCAGCGTCATGCCCGTCAAAATAGATATTTGATTATTTTTAAAATTAAATATAGCTTTTAAAGGAAATACTGTTCCTTCATTCTGCACACCTCTAAACGCCCCATGGAGGGAATCTTTTTCAAAAATATAACTTTTTATTAAATTGTTCTAAAGTCACCCTTTAACTTGTAGATGTTTTTAAGAACCGTGGGTGTAAATTACATTCTTCCAGTCTTTTTACATCAACAAGGGCCCAATCAATGTCCTCAAATAAAATGGCTAGTCCACAGCAAGTCGTACATCTAAAATCCAACATAAAATATAGATAAAAACCTTCAAAAATTTTCCTTTAGTCTTTTTCTTACAAAGTTTTCATCAGAACCTCCATTCCCATCCACATATCAGCTTCAAACTTTTGATTGGCCGATAGGTGCCACCTGCTGTTGTCACGTGAGCAGCTAGAACCAACTGCAGTATGTTGTTGATTAACACATTAAATAACTGATTAAGGAAAACAACAAAATCTCACACAAGGCAAACCCATCACACTGCTCAGAGTAAAAACGATTGTGATTGGTGGCTCACACATTTCAGGTATCCCTAACATTTGATGAGAAAACGTGGAATCTGACATTCAGCAGGACCTGCGATCACGTGACTATTATACATTAAGGTGTCAATATTAGGGCTGGGGGTAAACGATTATTTTTAAAACGATTATTCTGACGATTATTTTATCGAATAGTCGACCATTCTAATGACTATTTAGACAATTAATCTAATGATTATTTTTCTATTGCACAGTTAATAAAAACCAAAAAAATCTAATAAACTCCTCAAAAAATTTGATAAATTGTTACTGTAAGAGAATAAACACTACAGGCCTTCCATTTTGTATAACACTGCTTTTATTGTGTTGCGGTTGGTTATGTTCTGGTGACGTGTAGAACTTGGGAGTGCTGGCTGCTGCCTGAGAGGTGGTTGAAGATGGAGTGTCTCCATGCTGCTTTGTTTTGGTCACTTATGTGCGTGAGGCGAGTGGTCTTACGACCCTTCCTGGGGAGTTTGGCTCGTGTGCAAAAAGGAAGGGACAATAACGTGGGATTTAAAAGTTAAAATGATGATCAGGTTTATTTAAGACTACAAAAAAAACAAATCTTTCCATCCACAGGTTGGGAATAATAAAACTAATTCTGCCTGTGGGGAATTAAAACAAAGTACAAATAACCTGGGATGTCCCACTGGGCAAAGATTACAGGGTTCTGGACCAAAATACGGATCTCCAAAGGTTCAAACTCTAAACTGGGTGGTTAAACCAAACTCAAGTTGATATTTTAAACTAAACCGAAAACCCACAACACTCTAAATGTAATAAAAGGGAGATCTGCACCACAAAAAAAACAGCTGATCCCAACGCAAGAAGCTGTTAGCGAAGATGCTAACAGTAGCTTTACCAACGTTAAGTTCAAGTTACCAAGTTTAAATATACCAAAAGTACCCAGAGCAAACAGACCAGCACAGAGGATAGACTGCTACCACAAAAACAGCTCTCCTTATGTCTGAAAGAAGCTCCTTTATGAAGCGAGAAACGCTCCCGGTGATTTTCTACATCTGCGATAGAAAAGAAGCAGCGCATATGACCCCGGAAGTTGTTGTCCGTTGCCGGGAGACGAAGGCGGGCAAAACAGCAAAGGAATCTAGTAGCGGACGTACACTGTTCCGGGTCTTCGGTATTTGGTGGAGATGTTAGTGAAGGCGGAGAAGAGGGCGAACTAGAGGAAAAACAGGCAGATTCCTCCTGTATTTACAAACTCCTGGGGATGCAACAAGTGGGCGTGGTGCGTCGACTACCGGATCTGACGTCGACGAATTTTTAGAATCGAGCCGTCGACGTCATCAACGCTTCGCTACAGCCCTAGTCAATACCCAAACATAACACTGTGCTGTTTCAATGCAGTTAAAGAGCAGTAAGGAGTAGAGGGAGACCGCTATTTACAATTTTTTAAAAATATCAGCATCGGCCAATATACCTCTGTAGTGAAGCTGATTTAACGTCAGGCATATCTCCGGGCAGCCTGGTGCTGTTTCAATTCAATTCAATTCAAAAATACTTCATTAATCCCAGAGGGAAATTGATGAAATTGATTCAGGACCTTATTTAAATTACTATTTACATTCCTAAATAATATCTGCATAATAAATGCTCTGAAATTATTTTCAACAAAAATGAGCTTTTATTTACCAGTTTTGAATATGTAATACTTGGTCAGTTTATTGATTTGCTTGATTAACTTTATTTAGAAGTCTGATTTTAAAGAGATGTCCCAAAACAACATTTTCACAGCCGATACGTTACCGATATTGCAGCCTTCAGTATTGACCAATACCGATATCAATCCTTTATGACATCAGCTCAAATACTTTTACATATACGGTAGTGTGGAATGTATAAAAGGCTTGCTCGAGTCATATTACTCAGAGAACATGAGCCAATAAAAAGACATTTTTTTATACCATGACTGTTTGCAAAAATGTGAACCTTAACAAACTGCTTATACCTGAGATTTTTAATGCAGTCCAATATAATCCAATACACTGTTTTGGGCCGATGCCAAATTACTTCCGATATCAATATTGAAACCGGACATCCCTAATTTTAACACCGAGTCGTGCACAAAATTAAGATTTAACAGTTTGAAAATTTCATTGTTCAAAAACGGATTCAGCGTTAAAAAATTTGTGCACCAACTGATGTTATTTGTGACATTTCTGCAAGAAAATAGTGGAAAACATCCAGTATTGGCCACCCCCCCAAAAAAAAAAATTGGTAATACGTATTGGCCATCAGCTGATCAAGTCTCCTTCACATCGGCAATGAAAAAACCACTATTGGTCGACCTCTAGGAGTTTAGACCGTTAATTATAATTTAATGTGTCCTGCTTTGTAGTAATGCACCGATATGAAATTTTGGGGCCGATACCGATATTAAGATCACTGTTATGGCCGATAACCAATATTTGCCGATACCGGTATAGTAGGGCTGGTCAATAATTCGAAAATTTACCGTTAGCAAAATTTCTGACCCTTATCATGATAATTTTTCTCATGTCAATACATTTGATAGTAAAAAATGAAGAGATGTGTGTAGGTTGGCAACGTTCATGTCCCTTTAAGAAGCTGTACCACCTTGAGTCACGTAAAAATGTGAGTCAATGTAATACATGTGACAGCCCCACCTAGTGGACAACTTTTGTCTCTGTGCATACCTGTAGTTATCGTCCATTTATTGCTTTCGAAGTGAAATCCTCAATATATTGTGATATTGATTTTAGGCCATATCGCCCAGCCCTACAATATACTGACAGTAATGCTTCTAAAATCAGCAGATTTAGTATAGAATTAAATGATTAAGGCTGAATTTACATTATTATGAACACACAACACACACATTTATGGTTCTGAGATGGTTTCAGTCAATGTTCACATGACTAAACAATTACACATCACTCTCCTCACCCTCTGAAACAGGCAAACAAATGGAGACGAGATGGAAAAAATATCGGATGTTAATGTCAGCTCGGTTTTATTTATCGAACAGATATGTTAAAAAAATGACTAACATCGGCCGATACAGATACATTGTCCATCCCTACTGCTTTGAAAAAAACTGAACAACAATCATTATCCACCAAAAAGGCAAAAGACTATGATGATTTCTCCTGCACATTTATTTACACGTAGAAGGATTTGAATGAAACCAACTAGTCAGTCCAATTCAAGATGGCCGCCACATCTTTAGCAAACAGAAAGATGGCTCCAACTCAGCTGGTTTACAAACATCAAGCTAAAATCTGATGTAGCAGCTGAGAGTCAGTCATCATCTCAAAGCGGAACAGACCGCGAAAATCTTCTGATTCCACACCTTTTCCCCAAGATTTGACCTAAAAGGATGCATTATTTCTCAACATAAGATCACCAGCATAAATATATTTAACAATCACAGTGCATTGGAATATCCCTGCTTACTTTGGGATCTATAATAATTAAACCCTTTAACTGTTGAAACAAAACCACACCTGCCACGTGCCACTTTCTCAGTGATGAGACTTCAGACATGCTAAAAACATGACTGGAAGAATGACTTATCAAACCCATTTCACCCCAGATAGTCAGTGATGCTGATTTAATTATGCAGCACAAAAACACGTGAGACCAACATTTTCATCAGGTCAGGTAATGAGTAACCTGCAGGGATTGTGCTGTTATCAGTAACTGATCCCATCAGCTTTAATCTGGGACTTCTCCACAATAAGGGGGAGATGATTGCAACAACTATTCGGACTTTTCCAGCTGTAGAAAAACAAACAAACAAACAAACAGTGAAATAAGTGCCAGGTGAATAAATCATCAAAGCACAAGGCAAAGGGGAGCACACAGGCCTGCTGACACCACATGAGCTACTTTAGTAAAAGTTTCCTCAGGCGGGATGACAGTAAACATCCTAGGGTGTACCAGTCAAAGTCTACCCTCTTGCACAAGTTTGGCTGATTTGTTTATAATAATTATTTTGTGGGAAACGAGCTGCAGAGAAACGCGACCGCAGTCCAGCCAGCTACAGATGGCACAAAGCTAAATGACACAACAGAACAACAACAGGCCTGAGAGCGCTGCTCTGGTAATAATAACACGAATGTCTGAATGTTTAAGGCAGCAGAGGAAGGAGCACCGACAAACACCTTTAACAAGCCGCCGCCGGCGTCAGTGCGCCTTGTTAACGCGAACCTTAACACTTCCTAAAAACATGCAAAATAAGAATGACTGAACAGTTTTATTCGGGCACAACGTCTGAGAAGTTACGCACCTTGTTTTGGAGGCCAAGAAGGCGAGTTTCATTAATCCGTGAGTGCAAATCTGGATCCCCTCTTTTTCTATACTCGCCACTTTCAAGCTGTGCTCTAAAATATGAAGCTCCATCTTTTACGTCTTCTCATTTGATGAACGGCTAAAATGTAAAACAAACAAAAAATAAGCTAAATAGTTTCAAACAGAATGCATAAATAAATAAATAGACACATACGGCAGGCCGGGGCGCATTAAACAGAGAAAGAAAACGGGGAGGCAGGGAGGAATAAAGAAAGCAAAGAGGTAAAACCCGGACCTTGCGGCCAAACCCACAACGGAAGCCCGGTCACTTCCGCGCAAGGGTTTTCACAATAAAAGGCTCAACGAATCGGGTTCAGCAAATGTCGAGACAATCAACCCATTAAAGTTGTTACAACACGAACACACCAATCAACACTTTCATAAATAAACTTGATTCATTCTCCTGCGTGTTCACTGTTAAAACATGTTTATTCCGCTCATGTGTTGGCAGCATACATTCAAGTTATGTCAGTTAAAAAAAGCCATTTTCAAGGACACACATGTTATTTTTGTGTTATCAGACACCCCACATACTTAAATCATTACATGTAGGTCATTAAATTTGTTTCTAATGAAGCTGCATTAATTGCCTTTTAACAAACTCTATATGAGCCTTATTTGTAGTGTGGCCCTGCCCTTCATCAAATAATGAAACGTTTGATAAAAACTATGTTAATTAACCACAGAAAGATATTGGGATTTTAAGGAGATGGGAAATATTTGAATATCATAAAAGGTGCCCAAGATATGATGGAATCAGCAACATCAAGGCTTTAACAAATGACAATTTCTGTAAATAAATTTAAAACATAGCCAAATAATAGTGAAGATGTACATAAATAAGAAATGTGGGAAAGTTTATTTTAACCAGCTTAAGAAAATACCATATGCCGTTTCTGGGGCAGGACAGTGGGCTTTTATTTTGAAGAAAAAAGGCAAAAGCGGAAGTAGCTGTGTAATCCTCCTTCAGCTGCTTGACGACCTGTCCCCATGTTTGCTCTCCTGGAATAGTTAGCAGCTGGTCGGAGTGAAACAAACAACTTGCCATTCAAACGGAGGGGGCCGGTCTGCTGGAGCGTGGCATCAAGGGAAATGTGGTTTTCTACAGGAAACGTGTAATTTTAGAAACACGTAGCAAGATTCGTTTGATTTTTTACAATTGTTTCCTATTTCAGCAGACCCCAGTTCAAAGCAGCTGCTTTTTATATTATCAGTAGTATTTATTCATTTTTACAGATTAAGCTGTGATTTTTTTCTAATTTGAGCAAACACTTGAGCTGACACTGTGAGATCCCACCGGGCATGAAGACTTTATTAAAACACATAAATAACACAATCACTGTAGGATTCAATTAGACTCACAAGGGAAAAAAATAAAGATGTAAAATTAAGAATGTAGTCACAAATAAATGAAACATGCCATGCAACATGTAATGTATGCACAATGTGAGTTAAATTCAGTATTTTAAAATATGAATTAAACTATAACAATAAAGTATTTAAAGTTTTTCACGATCATTTAGAATTAATTCACTTGTGCACACTATTAGATGCATGTTTTCACACTGGCTCCACAGTAATTGGCGTCCTGTTGCTTTTCCAGTTGGTCTGAATGAATTGGTGGAACCCCTGCTGTGAGGTCACAGAGGAAATGCATTCACAGTATTAAAGAGGATGATGAAAAGAGAATTTGATTATTGTTTTATTTGGAATGAAAAAGTCTGACACAGCTTTGTCTCTAGAACGCAACAGGACACCTTGCATTACATTAAAAAAGAGAAACAATCTAGAAACAATATATTTGTTTCAAAAAGTATTTCTACTTTGCTATTATTTCAATTTGTAGGATTCTTTAAAATAAGTACAGAGACAGTATAGAAGCATAAACACGAAGACTAGTAAATGGGTCAGAAAAAGGGTTGGATATCCTGCTCTAGGTGCTCCTCACAGACTTCATTCAGGTGACGCAGGAACAACTCGACACGAACTGGGTTGGTAAGCAAGTGAGAAGAAGCAAAGAAAGGAACAGAAGCACAAAACCCGTGTGAAGACTGCAGTGTTCTGTTTGCTGCATGACAATAATACCACATAATGAGGCTGAATTCTGTGATAACAGCTTTTTTGTGCTGAGATCAGTGTTTTTGGCTCTATCCAGAGAACAAAACAAGCAGAAGTGGAAAGCAACATCCAGGTCAGCAGAAACAAGGGTGAAGCAACAATTCTTATCAACACACAAACATGCTCGCTGCACATGATTTGGAGGATTACCTGCTGCACGTGCACACCGTCCCACTCGTGATTTTCCAGACTCCTTACAGGGAGGCTGGATGTTTGTGCTCACAAACACAGCTCTTCCTGAGCACCTTAGGGCTCCAAATCATGAGTAAAAAACATAAATATTACACAGAAGAGTGTTTTATTGTTACTGGACAATGTAGGATAAAGTGGAACCTCATAAATTGTTATTAAGATAAATAATTATACTTTTTGGGGTATTTTGAGCATCAAAAATTGATTATATGCCTCTATTTGCCATATGGGCTGCAACACGTGTTTTGTCCTAACAAGAAGGATGCAGGTTTGAAACTTTATTGGGGTATTTCTGCACATTTGCCAAATGTACAAGTGGGTGTCATTTGTTGACATGAACAGAAAAAAGGGACACTCTAATACAGGGAAACTCAATTCTGGTCCCGGAAGGCCGGTTTCCAGCACGTTTAGTGGTTTCTCTGCTCCAACACACTTGATTCAGTGGTCGAATCACCTGTGTAGCAGCTCATCAGGCTCTGCAGAATTAATCACCTGCTGATTAAAATCAGGTGTGGAAACAGGGTTAAAACTAAAACATGCTGGACACCAGCCCTCCCGGACCAGGATTGTTTACCCCTGCTCTAATATAAAGTGGTAGTTGAAGCTGAATCAAAGCCAGTGCCCCCTTGTGGCTGGTTCTAATACTAGCTCTGGAAAAGAAGAAGGAAAAAGGTGGAAACTGTCCTCAGTTGGGTGTCTGATGGGTATTTCAGTATCTTACATCCTAATCCCCACCTGCATGCTTGTGCGATTTAGATTATGGCCAAAGAAACAAGATGTGCTGCTTCTCCTTTAAAGGTGGCTTTAACCCTCTCAGGCTCAAAATAAGTTTTGATAAAAGGACGAACAACTAAGTCCTTCAGGGGAACTTCTGAGTCATAAAATGCTCATGAAGTACGTATGTGGAGCAACCAGGTAGGTAGGTTTTAACGTTGCTAATCTGTAACACCTGCCTCCAGAGGGTTAATGCCTTTGAGATGAGGCATGGCGCTCTCATCCAGGGGGCATTTGGAGCAGAGCTGCTCCTCCTCGTGGAAAAGAATCATTCAAGGTGGTGCAGACATTCGATTTGTTCAGGATACCTACTGCCTGCCTCCCTGTGGAGGGTTTCTGTCCACGTCCCACTGGGAAGAGCTGGAAAGGGTTGCTTCTCTTGGACAACTGGATAGATTTATGTCATAAAAAAGAATTTTTCATGCAGCTTCTGCAGGTTTTCTGACCTTTCAGAACCCTTGTTGTTGCATTTCATTAGCTTTAGTTTCCAATTCGGGCCCAGAAAGCGTAAATGATCCTTTTTGCAGGAAGAGTTGTTTATTTTCTTGCTGGATTTCCTGCCAAGGCTCTAATTGCAGGAACAATTATTTGTAACAGCCAACGACAAACTATTAATTAAACAAACAAGAGCGGAGCAGTGCTGTCCCAATGGAGAGAAAATTGAGACCACAGTGTCAATACATCTGAACCGGGAGGAGAAAAAAAAGGATTTCACTTGTGACGAGTAGTTATGGTGCAGTTAATTCAGATCAGTCTGGGAATGCAAACAAACAGCAACAGGACTGAACTCAGCGCCTCAGGAATTAACAATAATTCTTCATCTGCAGCATAATTAATCATGTGACAGATGAGCTTCCCAGCAGGTTATTCCCTTTGTGTGCTCAGATTATAGAAACAAACAGGGAAATGTTTCTCTATTCAATCTTGACTTATCAAAATGATGAGCTTTATAATTAATTTGCACTCAAAACTGTTTATATTTGTCTGGTAATTCAAAACAAGCCATGGAAATATTGAATATTATAGATGACCTTAATTACTTTTTTTCTTGAATTAATGCTCAAACCATTAGCCAGTATTAAGCTGATGCCTTTTGAAACTGTGGGGAATAATTTTTTTTATTCATTTTGTTTAGGAAATATGAAATCAACCTTATGGATCTGTTGGGTTATTTTAACCAGAAGATTGGAACTTTTTATTGCAGGGATTAGACAACAGCTTCGTATTAACTCAGAGACAACAGAAGAGAGAGTCGAGTTTTAAAAGTTTAAAGATTTATTACTAAACAAATTAAAACTAGACTAACTTTAACATTAAATGTATGGTGTAACTAAGGTGAATGAGACGGTAAATAGGGTGATGTGGAATGTTGCTCAGAACCAGCAAATATGAAGAAGCGATAAGTTCTGATGAGAAATGAAGGTGATGTCTTCGCGCTAAGCTTTGGTTAGGAGATTCATAAACACATTCGACGCCATTCCGTCAGTCTACATACCCTTGTGGAAGTCCCCATTAGATCAGGAATGTCGAGGTCCAGCTGGACCCTCTCTGGAACCGAAGCCGGTAGGAAAAGCAGCGGTTGCCGACTCAAACCAGTCTTGAGATACTTCCGGGTCACGACGATTTTGTTGGCATCTAGCGAGACCCAAATCTGGGTCGTGTTGGTTCAGCTTTTATTCTGAAAGGAACCGTTGCAGCATTTGGAACAGCAACGGATTTTATCCAGCTTGTCGTTGGTTCTTTTGGCTGAAGAGGAAAGTTACGGATTGGCCACTCCGTCAACTTCTCTAGAACGCTTTGAACTGGCACTAAAGATGGCGTGGGCATAGTTTTATACTTCGAATGTTTTGATTTATGGTCGAATGAAAAGGTGACAGATTTACCAAACACCACCTAAACCACGCCTCTGTCAGATCTGGAAGATTCTGATTGGATCAGTAAAAGCAATGTGTCATGTCTTAACGCTACATGAGATCAGTCTCTAGTGGAAACATTTAAAGTCATATTGCTTATTATATTCTATAGGATTATAATAAAGTAATCAATATTTTCATTTCACAGATTGGTTCACATCTTATTTATTGACTAACACTTTGTTTGATTAGCTTTATTAAAAATAGAGTTCTTTGACTTATTAAAAGGAGAGAGTCCTTTTCTTCATTCTTCTCTTGAGCTGGAAAGAAGCAGTTTAGAAGCAAATGCATGAGACCTTGAGGCCATATCTCATGCAGACTAGTCCTGTGTCAGAGGAGAGGGGGGAAATTACTTTTGGTGGAAAACAGTCATTTCATTCTGTTACACTGGTCTGCCCTTCAGTTCTAGAGCGAGCTTCAGACCGGCCATCAGAGCAAACCTCTTTAACCAGCAAAGATTTTGACGCGCCGTCAAAACCTTTTTAAACCTTTTTCGCACCTGCGAAGCTGATAACAACAAGATAGTTTCCTGCAGAACAAAGCTGACATTGCAAAACTCCTTCAGTTATTTTTAAGACGCAACCAGTTTCATCAGTCGTTGTGACCCGGAGACATCTCAGGACCGACCTGGTCGCAATAAGGTTGCTCTAACCATCTTGTGCTTGGGGTCATCACTCCTCCTGACATCTCGGATCCAGACGGGGGTCTCCAGAACGGGTGAGGCAGACACTTCAGAGAGATTGCGTCTTGATGCTTTTAATAAGAAACAACTTAGCTTATTTGCAAACCAAACTCTTTTAAATCCAGAACTCAGCTCTCCGAAATACGGATATTCTGATTACATTACATTTACACTTAAGTTCCAGACACCATCCTTTAGTTCGCATCCACTCACAGTAAATAATAGTTTAAACAGTCTCAATTGTTAGTAAATAAATTACTATTTTTATAAACCTGACTGTTTCTTGAATCAAAACGAAGTGTGTACAATCCCTTAATGAACAAACGAATCCTAGACTCTTCTGACTAAAACAAATAACGACCAGGCAAGGTGATATTCTATAATTAGAGTATCACAGCTTACTGGTCACAAGTGGTGTTAATAATATAAATAGCTCTTGAAGCTGTTTACATAACCCAACATCCTATTTATTAACATTACACACTTAACCCGCCTTGCCTGCTGGTTGGTGGTTGGAGGGACCGGTGGCACCTGTGTTCGGTAGTCTCGCTTCCGCCAGTGGCCCCCAGGGCAGCTGTGGCTACACTGCAGCTCATCATCACTAGCGTGTGAATGTGTGTATGACTGGGCGGATGAATTATTGTGTTGTAAAGTGCCTTTGGGGGTTGTGTAACCCTAAGAAGGTGTTACACAAATACAGGCCATTTACCATAATTTAGCAGCAGAGGTAGAACAGTGGCTAAGGCCTGCATCTCACTGAGCTACAAACTTGAGCGCCGTTATGGCTGCTCTTGCGGTCTGCCTGTATCTGTCCTGTCTTTATGTGTGTGTGTAATCTTGGTCAGGCTGTACTGTGGAGTCAAGTTCCTATACTCTGGATCGCTGGAGCGCTGGCAATAAAATTCTTTCTGATTCTGATTCTGAGCTACAAACTAGACATCAAAATGCATGAAAATGCACACATTTTCAGCTGGAGTCACACTGGTTTTATAATCATGACATTAACATCTACAACTGTTTGGGCTAGACTGGTAGACCTGCTGAGTCTACAGTGGAGTGTGGCTAGACCAACCTGCAGAGCAAATATTTAGTTACTGATACAGATTGTCTAGATTTCTAGGCTGTGACGTATTTTAAATAACGCTCTCCACAGAGCGCCACGAATTACAGCAAGAGTTTGGAAACGGCGATTTTTAAAGCAGCATCAACGCTGCTTGATTATTTTCTTTCTACTCTGCAACTTCAGCAATTTAATAAAGTAATTTCCCACTTAGTTACAACCAATCCACATGTCCCGCCCAGAGACTGTAGCAGGCTATTTCAGAGTACGTACCCCAATACGGGTACTGGATTGGTCTCTGAAATGACCCAAGGTGGTCCTTTAGGCTGGCCTGGTGAAATGGAGACATGCGTAAGCCGGAAAGGTCCGGTAAAATTACTTGGAACTCCAGTGGAAACACGCCTGTTATTACCATCAAAATACTCTAAATTCCTACAGGAAATGTGTGCAAAACATAGGCAGTCACATGTTTTTCCCACATCGTGTTTTTCCAACATGTTCCCACGTGTTAAACTTCACACGTGTGTATTCTATGAGTAAAATCTGTGGAAACGTTCCGCTTCAGCACCCGTACTTTAGCAGGTGGTTGTTCTCTAAACCAGTTGGCTGTGTCTGTCCCATTAAGCCACACTTTAGCCACGATTGGAGGATTGTTTTGCCATCAGACCCAATCAGGCTTGAAGCTATGGGAATTTTTATTTATTGGCTCAAAACATGAACACACAAACTGGAGTAGTCCTTGGCAGGAACCAAGCCGCCAAATCAGTTTTCTGATGCCACTTTAGGCTTCAGTGAAATGTGTGGATGTTTTAGACATTATACCCTGACCTTTGTAGCGTTTTGTAATGTTAGCTTTTATCACTTCTTATTGATCATTTAATCAGTGTCCAGACGTAAACCTAGGTAGTTAAACAGGCGTCAGCTCACAGAGACTTGCTGATACCAACAGACACTCACGAGATAGCCGCACAACCAAATGACTTTTTTTTGTTCTTGGCATCGCAATCACAGTCTTATGATTTTCTGCAGGAGTAGCTGGCCTCCAGACACAAAGATCTGGATCTACCTGCTTTGTCTTGTGATGCCCTTACAGAGGACAGAAAAATTGCCTTGTCTTTTAGAACGGCTTTCAAACAATGAAGCTGGGCTCTGAATGGGATCGGCTCCCGGGGCCCAATCGATTAGACCTCAGAGCATCACTCAAATAAATCCCGACCTGATGCATCTGAATTTGTTTGTATTATGTGGCATTGATTGGTGCTCCAGAGTTCACCAAGGTTCATTTAGCAAATAAATTACAGAAGAAATTATGTTCTGTTTTTCAAAAAAAAAAAAAAAAAAAACTAATCAAAGGTCCTCGGGATTAAGGCTGCATAATAAAGTGATTGTTTAATTTTTCTGAAGAGGATTTCTATGGAAATGATTGAAAAACCTCCAACGAATCAACAGTGAATGACCAGATTGATGAGCTAGAGGCTAGTATCTGCAGTGCTAAGAACAATGTGGATTGTTGTTTTGAACAAAAAAAAAACTACAGGTCATCAGAAAATTATTTCCTTATTGTCACTTTCTGCATCTCACAGTTGTTTACACTGAATTTAATGGTTTACGTGTGCAAATAGTTGCAACAGCAGCTAGCTAAAGCTCTTCTGATGCAGCCTCAGACCCTTCTGGACAGAATTTTAATATATTTCTGATGGAATAACCAAAATGCAATGCTGACAGAAACGTAAAAGTTTATAAAATTATTTCTGTATAAATCTGTGGAAAAGGACTGACCGAAAATGATACTGATTTCTCCAAAAGAACCCCAGAATACCACATCAAAATATCTGAATTGTAAACTAAATTGAGGAACATTTAGCAAATTAAAAGAAAATCTCAGATCAATGGGTAAATTAAAATTAATGAAAGAATTTACCTGATTTGACAGATAAATAAACATTGTGTGCTGTATTAGCACGAACCTGCATGTCGAAAATAGAGCCCATTAAAAGTTTCTCAGACGTATTTGTGCATCAAAATTTACTTTTAAGGATCAGAAGGCTGCTTTGTAAATCTGTAGTCCTCTTGCTCATCAAGCTCGACCGAAAAACAAAAGCTTTAGAGGTTTTAGGTATGTAGACACTAGCTCGCATGATGATCTGGCTTGTTATTAAGAGGAAGCGCAGCGATAAAGGAGGTCCTGTTGCTTCTCAGTCCAAACACAGAACACGAGTACGCATGAAGGCAGGAACCGCCTGTTTGTGTGCAGCGTTCGCATGAAGCCGGATGAGTGAAACGATCTTCACCAAGAGAAATGAGTCATGCTTTGAGTGTTCACTTTCATTGCATCCTCATTAAAATCTATTTTAATGGGATGTATTTTGTTAACTTTTCCACTAATATATACATATATATTTATACTTTTAAAGGACAGGTTCTACATGTCAGATTTTTAAAAATGAAACTTCTGAAGAAAGATGGAGCGTGAGATCAAAAGGCAGACTGGTGCTGCATTTGCAGTGATGCGGGCGTTGTGCCGGTCCGTCGTGGTGATGAGAAAGCTGAGCTGGAAGGAGAAGTTTTTTATTTACCGGTCGAGCTACGTTCCTACCCTCACCTATGGTCAGGAGTACAAATAATAGCAGCCGTAATGAGTTAGATCCTCAGATAGGGTGAGAAGGTCATCCGGGAGGGGCTCAGAGTAGATCCGCTGCTTCTCCACATCGAGAAGAGCCAGTTGAGGTGGCTTGGGGTCTGAATAAGCAGCTGAAAATGAACAAACGGATAAACTCTTTTCCAGAGAGTTTCTTTGAAAATTGTACACATATTTTTGCTTTTTTCGCTCATTGCAAAAACCTCATTTTGGTGACCTAGTGATCAGTTCTGACCAAACTCTCAAATTAATAGCTATTCTGAATGGAATCAAACCCAAATTAGATTCCTGCCATTTTACAAAACCCCCATAATCATTATTTTATCCACGAATAACAGTTTTTTACCTGTTGTATGAAGATATTTGAAAAACGTCAGGTTGGAGAAAAAAAAGATGAGTTCGGACTAAACTGATAAGCTAACAACAGTTAGATGTTGTTGTTGTGATTTTTGCAGCAAATAACCATAAAACTGGATAAAATATATATATTTTTAATTTCCTGGATGTGTTTTTGGTAGCAGCCCTTAGCTCAGCAACAGCAAATATGTAGGACACCAAATGGAAATTGTTGGTACAACAGATGCAGCTTTTTTTATATTTATGTTATTTTTATAACACCTTCATCACACTAAAATGGAAGTTTATTCAAAATGGACATAAACTAACGTTTAACATTATTTTAGCTCAACTACATTTTAAATTCCAATCTGCAAGCCAAATCTTTTGGTTATTGGCAAATTAGCCACGCCCCTTAAAGTCTCTTTCTGGAATACTTCTCTTATCCGATGCCACCATCTAGTGGCGGACAAGCATATCACAGAAAAAGTCTGTCGATACGTTTTTTTAAGATGGCGACTTCACGTTTCTTGTAAATAAATGTGTTTCTGTAGCCGACAAACAGAACTAAAACACGTTATTTTACAAGTATTATGTTCATGTTGTATTTTCATATATTTTAGAGATTTTACTTATCCGTGAAAAGTTCATCAACTCTGCATCAGTCGAGGTACGTCCTTTAATTAGAAGCAGGTAAGCAGTAGTCTAACGCTATTGGTTAGTTCTGGTCGGTGCTCAGTTTCCTATAGCACAGAGCTCAGCGAGGGAGGGGGCGTGCTTAGCATAAAACATAAATAAATAAAATAGATGTATTGTTTACACGATATCGCAGTACATAAGATAATCAGTTTTACAGATTTCTTAAAAATCATACATCATTTCTGAAAGGGGAAAACTCCAGAAAGCTACTTTAAACTACCCACTTGTGACTCCGCCCACAATAAAGTTTAACCAATTTCATCAACTTTATTTCACCCCGCCTGGACACTAGCTGCATTTCAGAGGTTTAGCTCAGATTTAGATTAGCTAAAATTACATAAACTGTTGCTATATGAGGTTTTAAATGTGATGAAAGTGAACTGAATTTAATTAAAGTAAATACAAAAAATTCCTGATCACTTATTGTTCCTTAAAAATCTTTGTTTCCCCAAACAAAGGGCATTCACAAAGCCCACTACAGCAGGTGAGATGTTCTCCATTAAAACGGACCGGATGACGTGTTGACAGGAATAAGAAAACACTCACAACTTTTCATTTGGCAAAGGACTAAGATTTAATTTGATACAATGCATTTAAATCCATACATTCAAAAAACCAGTAAAATGAACAAGTGCCTGAGTATTAAAGAGAAAACAAAACAACAAAGAAGGGATTTTAATTCACGTCAAGTCACGCCTCCAGATAACCAATACAGCAGCCAAACAGGCAACATGAGAAGAGTTCAAAGGTACAAAACGTTGTCCAGAAGAAAGACGGGTTTGTTAGCGCTGTCTCCGATCATCCACGGTCTTGTTTTTATTCGTTTTGTTTAATTTTTACAGAAAACAGTATCAAACATTAGGCAAAGTCATCTCATGACAAAACCATGAACATACGCATGCATTTAGGTTTTTTCTTCCATAATATCGAGCTTGCACACGAAGGCGGACGGGTTACAAACTCAAAACCACGTGTGGGTTTCATTACATATTCACCAGAGAGAGAGAGAGGGATCACCGTGGAGAAGATTGAGATGCCAACAAGGTCTCACAGCCGGCTTTGTGCCTGACAAATCAATGTGGCTGAGGAGGCTGTTAACACTTGAAGAAAACAGAAAGGTGAGGCCTGATGGGATGCATTCAACACTTCATTCCCCGGCCATAAAGGTGTGATATGATGGAGTCAAATTAAATGGAAGGTAGTGTCAAAAGGGAATGGAATAACTCAAACAATAACACAGAAACTGATATTAGTTAGGGGAGGGACATCGGGCTGCTCTTCGCCATCAACCGGCTGCAATCAGCAAGTTAAACTGACGTGATTACAAGGAAAGTCAGCCGTGCCGGCAGAATCGACATGCCCCTGAAAAACAAACATGCCAGGGCTATCAGTTACAGCGACATGAGGTAATGACATAAAGCTGTTAGCTGAATTGCAAGCCTGACAGGAATTCTGATTGTTGGGAACGTTTTTGTCTGCCGTTTTCGTGCAGCGGGCGAGTGTGGGCATGCAGGAAAAGGTCACAAACTCCAAGACGTGGCATGCATCCCAGCCTGCTGAAAGTGTCAACACGAATGAGTAAAGCTTAATTATTCAGAGTAATGTTTTAGGTTTTCTATCTGTCTTGAGAGACATTGCTCCAGGCGGTGTGCTGCTGGGCTTCGACCTCCACCATCGTTAGTCGTGGATATGCACTTCCACAAAAAAACAAAAGCATTCTCGGATGATCAGCCGCGGATCAGGAGGAGTTTCACGTGTACATTCTGTGTGATACATTTACAGAAGAAGTGCTTACTTTAAAAAAACCTCATTAAACGCAACAACATATTAACAATACACACACGCTGCAGGTGTAAGAAAAGTTCGGCCCTTCTTTTCCGCGCCTGTCTTTGCAAAGCTCGCATTAAACAATCGCTGAGATCATTTCTGCAGCAAAAGCCAGAAAAAACAGGCCGTTGTAAACAATACATGCTTTATTTTTACATTTGATGCAAACTTTGTTACGATCTTGACACGCAACAGTTTTCGCTTCCACGTTACAGCAGAGAAAATGCTCCTGTGGAAAGTGATGTTCTGCTGTGTAAACAATGATCTGCAGAGCTGCCTGGTTGTGTGGCATCAAGGGATCAACACTCCGGTCTTCTGCTGATCGAGCCTCTTACGTTGAACCAGCAGCTCGCCGTGCCTGGCGACTTCCTCTGAGCTCTAACCTATCTTGAGCTCTGGGCTGATTCCTGAAATTAAAGCTGACTCGGTAACGGTGTGAATGTCACCAGGTTGCTACAGCAGCCCAAATGGCTCGCCTGCGTTTTGTATCACCTCACAGCAGCATCTCATCAGCATGTCATCATCAGGATCTGCAGTCAGAAAGGAGAAAACCCCCCTTTTCGTACATAAGTGACGAAAAAAGGGCACTTTTGGCGTCAGGGGTTTGACGCGGACGGTGGCTGACCAAGCGTTTGTTTTTGATGCTATGGGAATGAGAATGTGTTGCAAAACCAGGTTTTTTAAAGCATGAAATAACTAATACTAGACATAAAAAGTGTGTAATCTCAGCAGCAAGGAAAGACCCGGAAAAGTTGGATATTTATTTTTACAACAAGGATAATGTCTAATTTACAGGGAAG
This sequence comes from Nothobranchius furzeri, assembly GCF_043380555.1. Lineage (NCBI taxonomy): Eukaryota > Metazoa > Chordata > Actinopteri > Cyprinodontiformes > Nothobranchiidae > Nothobranchius > Nothobranchius furzeri. Next base: position 67,954,628 of record NC_091750.1, read on the forward strand.
GGGCGGAGCTTAAATGTGTACTGGAACCAGCCACTTGGGGGTGCTTGGCTTTAACTCCTGGGCTCTGCTCTTAGGTCAGCTGTTGGTTTATAAAGCACCCCTTGGTAAATACAGAAAACCACTCCATCTAGAATTTTAGACCAACTTTATCTCTGGGACGTTTTAGATGCCGTTTGGACTTTACGTGTGAAAATAGCTGTTTTAATCATTTTTATTTCAAGCATTTCCATCTGCAGCGAGTCTTCTTGCAGTATTGCTGATTTCAGACATGGCTGCTCCTGAACAAAATTCAAATTTCCCTGCTTCCTCCTGATTGGACATTCAGGCTCTTCTGTTTTCCTGTTTCTACCCTCATAGCACTGCAACCGCTACAGAAGTGATTTCAGTCCTCGATTTAAATAAAGTTTTAATCCCTTAATAGTGAAACTCTACCAGCTACTGGCATAAACTATTAGCAAAGTTCACTTTTATTTTGCACACATCTGAGGTTTCTAGTACACATTATTACCTTGTTGACCTGTGTAGGAGAAGTAGGAGAATTCCTACCAGGAAGTAGAAGTTAGCCAGAGCAGAGCTGAGCCTTATTTACTGACATTCGAACATCTCGCCTCTGATTGGCTAACAGCAACACAACTCTACCAGTGACTCAGTTTGTTTCGCAACATTGTTGTTTTATCTCCACTAGTAACACAAGCCTGGAGGATTTCTGCCATGCTGTGGAGTTGCTAATGCTAATGGTTAGCTTCTGTTAGCTGAGATGTTCTCTGCTGTTTCCTGGACGCTAAACCAGCAACAGCCTTCCCTGTCATGAGCTAAGATGGGTGAGTCCATGAATGTTAACTTTCAGTATGACCTAGATCTGACTAGAGAGTTTCACCGTTTTTATCAGTGGCTAAAGCAGGAAATGAGGTTAGAAGACTATTTTCACGTTTAGCCTGCATGAAAAACTCAGTCTGACCAATCGTATTTAAAAGAGAACAAGTAGAAAAGGGTTTGTGAGTAGACGTGGTCTTGAAGACCAGAGATGTTTCTGCTTTAGCTACTGAGAATCACGTAGTCTTTGAGGGTAGTTCAGTAGAATAGTAAAACCAAGACAACTATAATCAAATACTGAGAAGTTCTGGACATTCTGCTTCCCACAAAGTCAGAACCCAAAACCCCAGCCTATAAGAAGTCTCAAATACTTACTAAATCAGAGACAGACTCTTTGATTAATGGATATTTTCTAAATTCATGAGAACAGTGACCAGAGGTGAACACATTCTGATCAGTATTATCAAAGTGCACATGTCTGAATCCAGGACCTCTGAAGTGTGGGTCTACTGACCAAAGGGTGGATACCCACTTGACTCCTCGATCCTCACTAAAACCTGACAGCTCTAAAAACGGGATTGAAATTCTTGGTGAAATCTGAGAAGCTGGTTGAAGTTATTTCATCCATTTGAATTACTATCAGTTGAATTGTTTTGCTTTAAACATCTCCTCCTCGGCTCGCTGGACACCAAAAGTCTGGATTAAGCTTGAGTCGTGCGTCTGCGTCAGTGCAGAGACACGCAACACCATTATCCGTCCTTGCGAGCCTGCAGTACAGCCCCTGCAAGGACGGACGGAGTCAAGCTCTCTTGTCTAAACATGCGTCCGTTGAGACGGAGAACGCAAGCTTGTGATTGGTCAGGGCACCGCTGTCGTCTACACCGCCGCCATTGCGCCCTCAAAAACATAAAGAGAGCCGAGGATAACTAGCGGCAGACACGGAGAAGCTTGAAGAATACCTCGTGAAAAAACTCTAAAAATATGAACGTTTAATTCCCCCGTGACTGGGGGAGTGAAAAGATGCACAGCAAGCGTTTTATTTGTGGATGGAAATGACAGGAAACGTGGGTTTAGAGGTGGCAAGCGCATGAAGAGGTGGAGGAGGATGAGAGACAAATATGTCTGTGTTAAAAAGTCTCTTATATACAAAAAACACAATATAAACACACTATCTTGGACCGACACATGACAGGATACCACAGAACAGAGCTACGCCCTCTGGTGTCCTGGCAGGGAATTGCTTTGCAACACTCCCCTGGAGACGAAGTATGAGGACAAAATGTCTCAGTCCGTGCGTGCGTGCGTGTCTCTCCCTTTCGGATCTGACGGAGAAGCATGACTCAGGCTTAAGACAGGATTGTTTGTCAGATAAAATTATATCAGGTAAAACTTGTGACTTAAATCACAGTTTGGAAAACAAAACTTTTAACCAACTTTCCTTCAAGGTGGGAGATCGGGTTTTGAAGCAGATCATCTGCACTAATAATGACAGATGAGCAGAGGTGTAAAAATCTTTGTCATTCGTCACGTGTGCAGACACCTAAGACGCCCCAAAGCTCCAGACTCTGGGGTGGATTATGCCGACGTGTTTGATTCATGGTGACAACGCCACAAAGTCAAAAACACAATTATCTGAAAAAGGATCATGGAGGACGGTGAGATCGACGTTTGTTTATTTTTTTTTGTTGGGCTTCATTTTACTTTTGGCCTGCCAGTGTTCTTGATCACTGATGGTGACCGTTCTGTTGAGGGTTAGGGTTCACACACTTTTCAGCTCCGAAAACTCAATAGATCTTTAGACTTATGTAACAGATGATTCCCAAATTTGGATTAGGAACTGGATTTCTACAGATTCCTATTGCTGATTATCTAAGATCAGCTTGTGCCTGCCTTAAGCCTAAGTTATGCTTCTCCATCATCTCCGCGAGCGAGAGACACACGCTTTGACGTTTTTCCTTCAGACTTCTCCATCGGCTGGGGAGTGTTGCAAAGCAATTCCCTGCCAGGACAACAGAGAGCGTAGTGTTTTTCTGGGGTACACTGCCACCATTACAGTCATGCATCTGGTCCAAGACAGTGTATTTACCATTGTGTTTGCATGTATTTCAGAAACTTTTTAATATGGGCGAATTTGTCCCTCATTCTCCTTCACCTCTTCATGCGCCAGCCACCTCTAAACCCACGTTGCCCCATCGGTTCATTTCTTGAATAAAACGCTTGCTGCGTATCTTTCCTCCTCCAATCACGGGTGGAGAGAACATCCATATTTTCAGAGTTTCAGACATATTCTTCAAGCTCCTCCGTGTCTACAGCTAATGGATAATGGCGCTACGTGTGTCTGTACCGATGCAAAAGCATGCATTAGGCTTTAACCTACCTCCCCCAGTGCCTATTGACCCTTTGCACGTGACGTCACGCCACTCATGAGACCGCCCCCTTCGCCATGATGGACGGCAAAAAGACCGTTTGCACCCGTTGAAACTCCAGTGAAGCTAGTCAAAACAAGGCAGTTTGTAGCCTTTTATGGCTTTTATTGAGTTGATTTGACAGTAAAATGGTTTTAGCTTGCTGCGTGGTCGGCTGCACTAACAGACAAGGATGTAAACTCAACTCGTTTTGTTTTTTTAATAACTTTGATGGAGACTGAGGACGGAGATGAACTGCAGCGATTAATCAAGCGGAGTATAGCAGGCCTCAGATTTGCAGCGAACATGTTTTTAGCGGGTAAGAGTACGTTCATTTATTTCACGAGGAAGACGGGGACAGGGATAAATGTGATGTGTTTATACTAGTTATTGATAATCCTGATGGGCGGGTATTTCACCACGGAGGCTGCGCTCCGTCCACTGTAGTGTAAAGCGAGACAATTATTAACAATATTAAAGCTCCGATGTATGATTACATGTGTTAAAATGACGTTATTTGTTTATATGAGCGTCGGCGTTCAGAGATCTTCTCATTCCGGTGTGAGAGCAGCAGCTGAACCCGGTAACACCACCAGCAACAGAAGCTGGCAGGGATCCGGACTTTTTAACAATCAGCTTTGGTGTGAAGTGAAACGCTGTTTACACCATAAAGTTATAAATCCAGAGGGGTGAGTTTAGGCAAAGTCAGCAACATGTTTACATCGGTGAACAGCTGCAGAGAGAACGTAAGCTAACGTTGGTAAGCTAGTTAGCATACCGCTCTCTATGAGCCCCCGCTAGATGCGCTACTTCTTCTGATAACTGAACTGGGCATGAACTAGTTGAAGGAATGTTGGAGGAGTTTTATTTTTGTTTTGATCGCAAAAACAATTTCAGGCTCTACTTTTCCCTTTGTTTAGTACTCGTGTCGCTCACTGCTTACATGCTTTTGCCGTCCACCATGGTGGACCTACGTGATTAGGTGACGTCGGTGCAAAGAGTCAATAATCTAGCCTGGCAAGCCAGACTAAATAAATGTATTATTTAGTCTGGCCATGCTCCATTGACGGCTCTCGGTTGTGGGGCGGGTTCTACCGTTGTCCTTCAAATGATCCCGGCATTCCACTGGACAATGAATGTGACATACTCTTGTTTCACTCTGTTGCATCATCCCACCCACCAGGCATATAAAGTGCCCTGATTGGCCCACAAAGCGGATAAAGCTCTGTGATTTGTTCACTAAGCAGATAGAGCACTATGATTGGCCCACCATTATGGACCAATCACAGCTCTTTATGTGTTTGAAACTCCTCTAGAGAGCTGTGATTGGCTAGCCAGAGTCTTGGTAGGAGCTGCTGAGGTTCCAATGGAGCATGCCTAGACCATTATTTGCAAAGCAAGAATTTGGTCTAGTTCACTAGGCTGTCAATAAACCACAGTTTCCTCTAATCTTTCCCAAACTCTGCTGCCATCTTCCAACCTGTCCTCCATGTTTTCCTTGTTCCTCAAGCTCTGCTGTGCACCAGGTTGATGAGTTATTTGTTATTCCATCATTAACCTTTCTGCACCATCTTCCGTCTGCATTCAGGATAAATGTAAAAGAAGATTCTCCTGCATTTTTTCTACTTTGAATGGTTTTTCTGCTCCTGGTGTATAAAAGTCATGAGTTTTGCTGCTTGAAGAAGATCCGTTTTAACATCTGGGTTTTGATTATTTAAAACACGCAGATGCCTTTTTGTAAAAACAATTTTGATAACTTAGCCTCTTCAAGTATTTTGGTGGCGAATAAACGACTTATTCTGGCACCAACTCAGTAAAAAATGATGTGCAGATTTTGATCATAGAATAAATGTCTCCTTTGAAGCCTTACTCAGCTTTGAAAGGTCCGTGTGATCATCAACAAAAGCAAAGGCAAAATATCTCCTTTAAGAATGCAGCCAGCTTCATTTGTGGACTCAGGGCACATTTGATATTTGGAGCTGGAAGTCCTTTAAATGAAGATTTAGACAGACAGCAGCAAGGTAAGAACAGAGAATATTAAAAAATGATCTGAGGAGTAGTTCAGTTGTTTAAGTCAGGAAAATCCCTCATTAGTTCACTTTGTAAAATATCTTTGAAGCATAAAATAAAATAAACTGAAAAATAAAAATTAATAAAATAGAGAAAAAATCCCCCAAAACTGTGAATATAAAAAACCTTCTATATTAGCATTACAGTAATTTAACTTTTACTATTTAATATTACCTTATTGTCCCAAATGAATTAAAAAAAAAAAATTGCTTTTTAATGTTGGCTAAATAAATGGAGTAAATGATACTGCAGCCAACCACAAGGGGGCGCTAGGTCTCAATTTCCAGGCTATGTCCCCTTGTTGAGAGACTGGATCAGAGACTAGGACAAAGTGGACCGGACTGAACCAGAACAGTTTTAAAGCAAACGAACGACTCAAAGGAAAACGTGTCTGAAACAAGCCATGTTCAGCGTTTACAATCATGTTAAAGTGCAACGTCTTCATTCTGCTGCCCCGGTACTCTTCTAGGTAAGGTTCACTACATGTTTCTGCTCATAAGAAAATATTTGCTACTCTTTCAGTTTCTCATGGATTTTTTTCTCCTGCGTTTTTATTGTTATTTCTGACCTAGAAGATGGTACAGAGTAGAGAAGGGTTTCCTCTGCTGCAGGGATTATTGAAATTTACTCAGCTGCTGTTAGAGGTCTCATCAAACAGAAACCAATTGCTTCGTTTGTCTTCGCCGATCATGCAAGAAAGCTGAAAAGCCTCAGAATAAACTCAAAAGTCCCTGTTATTTACTTTGCTGATTGGATATCTCTGCTGTAGACGATAAACATAAGATTTGGATATTTTTTAGTCGATCCTTGTTGACAGTAGTATAATCCCAAGTGGAGGTGTCAGGTGTCCGACATGAGGAAGATCCAAAGAAGATGAAGGTCTGTGTGTGGGTGGTGGTGGAGGGGGCCGGGATGCAGGTCTTCAGTCAGTCGTTTAACGATCCAGGTAACTCATTGGTCAACGTGTGCCAGCGTTCAATTTTTTTGTCCTTGTTTTTGAGGCAGTCAAACCAGTGTTTGAGCCTCTCTCCGTTTGCATTGATACCCAGAGACACGCCACCTAACACACACACACACACACACACACACACACACACACACACACACACACACACACACACACACACACACACACACACACACACACACACACACACAGTCACATGATGAACTCTCAGCAAAAACTTCCGCAGGAACAAGAATCAATCTGACAGTATGACATCGAAGTTATACATCAACATGTCAAATACAAAATCGATTTGTTCAGCTGAGAGGGGGAGAGGAGACATTAGTGATCCATAAGAAGGAGTGTTTGTATTTTACTGGCATTTACTGTGAGCTGAGAGTAAGACGATGAAAGGGGTCCCAGAACTATGTTGTTTCTCTGAGCCTCCACATAACACATGAAACTTTGTTGGGGCTCAACGTGGCCCTGGAGCGATAAATGGCCAAACGCAACCCCATAATAAAGCCCTGCGATGGAAAGAGCGGTTTGCCCCGCCCATTTGGCCAGGACATGAATTTAAATGAACTGCATGTTGATTGGTTGGTTTACTCCGTTGACTATGATGGTGCCTGAAGCTAGAAACTCTGTTCAGCTGTGTTCAGAATCTGGATAACTCAAAAGACAACCTAGGGATTTATCGGGCATTATTTTAAAGTCTGGACATTCCCGGTACATCCTGGAACGTTTCATGTGTGCTCCAACAGTGTTGTTTTCTTCTCGCCTAACAAGGATGTTAGCAGCAGCTCTGGCTAGCATTAGCAGCAGCTCGTTGCGGTGGGTTGGGACATGCATATTTAACTCATTCACTGCCAATGATGACTAAAGTCGTCATTTGCATGTTTTTACTGTGTGGGCGTCGGAACGAGCCCCCGCACCGTGAGAACAAACATCTCAGCTCTAAAGGTGATCTTCATCCACATACGTCACACGTCACGTGATCAGGAAGCAGAACATCCATGTGTTAGGAGATCGTTTTGGGCCGCTGCTGTAAAAAAAGTGAGGCGCAAACCGGAAAAGCTTCTGCCGATCACAATTCAACAACGGATTATGAACGAACGGATAACGCTCCAAACGCGCTGATTCCTCCTGATGTAAGAGGTGAGTCTCCTCTTTGTTTTGGTTGTTTTGGCGTCATCTTAGCGTGCAACGTTCTGTCACTCTTAAAAAAACAGTAAAAACGGTGAGAAACGCTGGACATCTACAAGATGTCCAACATCATCACCAGCATGTTTTAGATCTTTTCCTGGTTTAACACAGCTGATGCATCTCTGGGTATCGAGTTCTGCAGAAACCTTTTAAGACGTGATGGAGACTACTGCACTGCTGCCAAAAAGGACAAAATCTAACCTTACTGCAATTTTCTGTGCATTTTCTGTCTTTAAATCAGACTTTTTAGATCCTCCTAGGACCTTGCATCCCCCAAAGTACCTGTAGAGTGTTTACGCTGAAGTCAGATGGAGTTTGCATTTAGATTATAAAAACAAACGAACAAAAAAAAACATCTGAGCTGTTATTTGATGCTTAACAACACCGTGGTTGTCTGCAGCTGAGTGGGCGGGACTTTCAGCTCAACATGACTCAACATGGCAGCTCCTGTAGACAAAGTGTGGCTTCACTTTTCACCAAAAGAAGCAGGAAGACCACCCAAGACGACTAAGAATCATAAACAATGTGTCTTAAAGATTCTGCGAAGAGTATTTGTGCTTTGAAGCAGAATTTGATGCCTGCTCACTTTGCTTTTTTTAATTTTCCGTCCTCGGGCTTTAAAGGGATGAACATATGGACTCTCAGCTAGACAGAAGGCCAGTTGTGCTGCTGAGGTTTCTGAAAATCACTCCAGCTCATCCCACAGCATCACCTCTGACGAAAGCAGAGCTGACATCACCTGATCTTACCTATAAAGTCGTTGGACTTGCCAATGTCGTAGTCCCACACAGTGATCTCCAGGGTCTTTTTAGTCAGGTCTGCATATTTTATATCGTAACAGAATTCCTGCAGAGAAAAGAGGATTGCAATAAAAAATATCAAATTAACTCAACTTATAAAAAGGTTTTTAAATTAGCCTCTGCCACTGTCCTTGCACTCTTCAACCTGCGTATTTTTAAAAAGCAGCAGAAAACCCATTTGTTCACTCAGGTTTTTAATGACCTTTTAATTCTATGGTACCTTGTTTTATGCTTTTATAGGTGAAACTTAAAAAATTTAAATATGGTTCAAAAGTTCATTTATGCCAGTAATTCTACTTAAAAGTCTCTTCCTTTCAGAGTCTGACAAAAGCATGGTTCATACCACAGGGTAATCAGGCCGGTAATCTTAAGGATGCGGACCAACTAACAACTCTAAATATAATCTTATCAGATGGTCCTACCTTGTGTGGTGTGTTAAGAGCGCTCTGGCCGGGACTGCTCTTATCATAAAGCTTTCAAACGTGTTAGATCGTCTTGGTCTGATTTTTTAACGTGTTGAGCGTTACATCCAGCCAATCAAAAACCATGGCTCTTCCGCCATGTTTGCGCACATCAACGTCACTTTTAACTTGTAAAATCTCCCGTCTCAGCGGGGAATGTCTGTGAGGGAAAGCGGAGTTTCTGCACACCACACACCATAGGACCAAAAACAGTACATCCATGATTTTTTATAACTCTGTAAATGGTCTCTCTTGCTTTGAAAATCGACTAATTGTGAACCTGGTTTAAGCAGAATGTTCAGCATCACTACCAGGTCTGCCATTGTTGCGTTGTGTTTCTGTTGCGTACAGATCACATCGTGCTTGAAGTTACGACGAGCCCGCCCACAGGAGCCGTTCTCAGTTGAGATGAAAAATCCACCTAAATGCATAAAGGCAAGCCGAGTCGAGTGGTGGATGCCCTCAATAGAGACAACCAGAGCACCAGGTGAAAACCATTGGGGAGAACATGCTAACTCCACGCCGAAAGGTCACAGTTGGGATTTGATCCTGTGACCTTCTTGCTGCAAGGCCACCGTGTGGCCAGCTGCTCCACAATGCAGCCGCCATGTTACCCATGGCAAACGTTTCAAGGCATTTTCAAAACTCCCTCAGGAATATCACAGGCCTAAAGTCACATTTAAAAAACGCAGTTAAGAATAAAAAAAAAACAACCTTTGATGTTTATCTGAATCATTAAATTTACAGAGGAACATTTCAGCGTGTGGTTTAATGGAAGTTTCTGCTCTACTTTAATCACGGACGATGCTCGTCTCCGACAGAAAGGCCGAGAGGTGATGGAAGAATACGGGTGCCAAAAATGTCAAAGGAAATGTCAAGCTGCTGGCCTGTGGGAGTGTTTGACCAGCCACGTCTGTTTGTGTACAGGTGGATATTTCCTGTGCTGCGACATACCGAGGAACCCGACGCAACCCGGGAGGCATTTAATATCCTTCTGGAAAAATGATGACTACAGCGGATATTAAAGATGGGGAAAATGGGGAAAAATCACATCGAGGCTTTTCTTTAACATTTAAACTCAACGTATCAGATTGTGTAGGTTTTTGTAAATATATTTGATCAGAAAAGGTCAAAATCTGAGTGTTTTGTGTAGAGATGCTGAAGCTGAGGCTGCAGCACATAAAAGCACCAGAACCGAAGAGAAGGGTAACAGACATAAAATAACACATTGACTGGAACTGCAGGGAGGTTTCAGAGAAAAAAGATGCTTTTCTCTTTTTTCATACCTCGTTGAACTCAGGATTGAGGGTTTTCTTTTTCACAGCAGTCTTGTGCTTCGACTTTTTGTTCTCGTCAGGCTTCAGGTACCTGGAAAGCAGAGGAGAAGGCTTAGTAGCAGCCTCAGGCTGTGATGTGACTTTATGATGACAGAATCAGCATCACGAAACTCCGCCAACAGCTCAAAGATACCGTCATATGTAGATTTGCATAATTCTGTCCTCCAGGGGGTGCTGTGGCACTACCCTGCATTAAAACCCACAAACAGATGCATCACAGCCATCAGCACATTAGACCCAAATCACCCCATTATCTGGCTTTAATAGGTTCCCTTGTTTTACTGGGAGGATTTGATCCTTTTGCTGGTAACTCAATCTGGACATTGTAACAAAGATTTCTTATTTTTCTGACGAGACAAATGAAGAATTATTGATAAATGTCCTCATAAACTTCAGTGCAACATTCTTACAGCTCCTTTTAGATGTACTAAAATGATTTTGTATCATTACAAATTTGTTTATTGCTTATTTAATGATGCAGTTTTGAGTCATCGCTGAAATGAAAATATTGAATAAAATTAAAATGCCATTTTTCCTGCATGTACGAATGGTAAAGTTAGCAGAAGAACGAATAAAGTCTGTCAATTGTGAAGTTGTATTTAACAGAAAATGAACATTTGCTGTGCAGGATTGAAACAACAAAAGTAAATCTAGGAAACCGGAAGCAACGCCACTTTTAATTATGGAGGTGTTCAGAAAACACGCAGCAGTGTTTAGCTTGTTTTCTGTTTGCATCGACTGCAGCCGGTGAGTCAGTGGTGAGAACAGATTCTTGGTGCCACTGTTGCCCCGGGTGCAGCGGTGTGTGTGTGTGTGTGTGTGTGTGTGTTTATGAATGTACAATCAGCTTGTGTGGGGATCTGACTGTCGTTTCTGTCTCTATAAATTATTCAAAAAGCAGGTTGAATTTATTTCTCACCCTTCCTGCTAGATATTTTACTGTATTTTAGTTACACCACATCCCCTCTTGTTTCATAGGACGGACACACACACACACACACACACACACACACACACACACACACACACACACACACACACACACACACACACACACACACACACACGTTATTTCCCAGGATAAGGAAGGCTAAGCGGGTTATCCCTCTCCAGCTTCACCCTGGGGAGAGGTGGGAGCAGACGTTCTTGTCGATGAGGACGTTTCAATAATTTCTGTCATGTAACGAGACCACTGACCTCCCCTGGAAGTTACCATACAGGATTTTCCTGTCTGTTTTTTGTCATTCAGAGGTTTATGCTTCTGCTTTGATGAAGGCTGAGAGAATTAAGCCTGAACGTTAATCCGAATGACTTCCTGCAGCTCAGTCAAACAGTTTTACATCAGCTGGTTGTTATAAAATTGGCCTTTTTAAAATAAATGGATGATTCTTTTGCCCATCTGGGTTTGTTTATTTTGAGTGAACTCTCAAAAGAAACATTACAGATCTCGTTCACTCATTTGTTTTCTGTTTAAAGAAAAAGCTCTGGCGCTCCTGTTTCAGCAACTAGAAGTTATGCCTGAGTCGTGCTTCTGCGTCAGTGCGGGGAAACGCAACGCCATTATCCGTCCTTGCGGGCCAGCTGGAGAGCCCCCGCAAGGACGGACAGAGTTGAGCTCTCTTTTCTAAACATCCGTCCGTCGAGACGGAGAACGCAAGCTTGTGGTTGGTCAGGGCGTCACTGTCGTCCACACCGCCGACATTGCACCCTCAAAAACATAAAGAAAGCCGAGGATAGTGGCAGACATGGAGCAGCTTGAAGAATACGTCGTGAAAAAACTCTAAAAATATGAATGTTTAATTCCCCCGTGACTGAAGGAGTGAAAAGACAAGCGTTTTATTTGTGGACGGAAATGACGGGAAACGTGGGATTAGAGGTGGCGAGCGCATGAAGAGGTGGAGGAGGATGAGAGACGAATTTGTTTGTGTTAAAGTCTCTTATATACAAAAAAACACAACATAAACGCATGATCTGTTTCATAAATCAGGTTTTTGACTGTTCGTACGAACATTCTACATTTCATTCCTAGGGAGGAATATTGGGACAGTTTCTTTCAACATTTTGATAAATGAGGGCCCCGGACTTTCTCTTCATTTCTTGGAGACAGCCAGCTTTTTATCTCAAGAGCTAAAACATCTGGAGAGAAATGACTGCAGCTTTGAGTTTAAACCCCAGTTTCCCAGTGATTCGCACCTTTGGGATCACGAGAAAACATCATGAATGCAAACCAGAGTTTTGTTTTCCGTCCAGCTCTTTGTTTGATTGCTCATCCTTACTCTGCACTTGATTCACGCCAGCAGGAAATTTAGTTTTAATCATCAATGCATCAAAGCCATCAGAGCTGTTTCATTTACTATCTATTTATTTATTTAGGATCCTGGTTTGTTAACAGTTGCATCCTCCTGTTGCTCCAGTCTTTGAACCCGTTTGGAAGTTGTGGGAAAGATTTGTTGGTCGGAGTCATCGGAAGACTCGGAAAGTGAGAAATGATCTTTCCCGTCTTTTGTAGAGGCCGGGAATGAAAATTTAAATAAACTGAGGACAAGTTCATTTAGTTTTTAACTGGGTTGTGACATTTTTCAAAAAGAAGACCATTTAGTTTATTTCTTAACTAAATGATTGTCTCATCGACTAACAGGCCGTTTATGTTATTCGTTACTGATACCCTGTTTCAGTAAGAAAATGTAAACCCCTGACCGTTTAGGCGACACAGACACATTCTGACCAGCTCGTGGGTTTATCTGACGGCGGACACGTTTCCCGTGTTCCTGCTCACTCCTCGGTTCATCTCTGACGGTCTGCTCCGTGTCCTTCAGGCGTCATGGAGAACCCCCTCAACCTTCAACGGCTACAAAACTCATTCTCAGCACCCCCTCCTACCGTAACAAGTCACGCTTTTGTTCTCAAGGTGTGCACAGCAGAGTCAGAAATTAATTGCAGTTCCATTGCTCAGCCAGATGAAAGACTTGGGGAAATGTTCAGGTGAGATAAATAGGACTCTCCTCCAAATTACAGCCCATCACACGGCCCCGCGCGCCGTCTCTCTCATGCTGCTGATAATCACAGGTTATCTTCCTTTCTGCTACAACATCAGCTCTGGCAGACAATCCATTCCAACACTTCCACGTTGTCTTGCACGAACACTAAAAATAGAACTCCAGTGTTTGGACGAGAAGTGAAGTCGGCTGATGCATCTGTTTCTGAGATATGTTGGTGACCTTAAAGAGTCACTTTGAGCTCAATGAAATGATTTGTTGATATTAGAATTGGTTTTATTATTTGATCATTAACATTTAGATCAAATAAACTCATTTTATGACCTTTAAAGTCACACTTGTCGATTTAATGTTTGTGTTTTTTCGCCTGTTGGCACAAAAAAAAGTTTTATTTTATTTTATAATTGTATAAAAATGCACCAGGGTCAAATGGCCCCTGGGCTGCACTTTGGACACGGCTGCTTTAAGGTTTTACGTCAAAAGAAATGTGGAGACTGCAATATCTTCACAGAACGTTTGTATTTTTTGGCTTGCTCATCACCTTCTGATAATCTGAAGGATGTGCACGATTTCCGATTTTCAACTCTAAAGATAATCTTATCAGATAATCCTACCTTGCGTGGTGTATTAAGAGTGCTCTGGTCGGGATCGCTACAATCCTAAATTCAGGCTTTCAAACATGTTTGACTGTCTTGGTCGGATTTTTGGGGACAAATGGACATGCTGCCTGTTGAATGTGACATCTAGGCAATCAAAAAGCCTGTTGGCCACCAGAGCGAACTGAATTTTCACAACAATAGCTAAAAGTTAATTAATTTTAATGGATGTTGAGCGCAAATCTGATAGCTCTCAGAGTAGGATAACATCAGCTAACAGATAAAATTATGACAAGTTATGACTAACGTTTTAACGTAGGGATCAGAGAAGCCGTTGGCATCCATGGCGGCGAGGTGAGCACAGCGAATGATGCCCACAATCAGGCACGACTTCTGTGTGTTGTACTTAAGAGAGATCATGATCCGTCCACGTTCCTCCAGAGACTTGTCTTCAGTCTTGTTGACCTGAAAAGAAAAGAAATCATCACAACACCATCAGATCCGTGGCACCAAAAACCCTCCAAGCAGTTAAAAAACAGATATTCTAATTTAGCTTTTTAAAAAGCGAATATGCATGTTAGGAGGACTCATTTTGTGAAGATATGCTAGTGCAGTAATTGCAATCTTGACATTTGTGTTTTGAATATCATCCAATCAGTGATAAGCTGATTGATGCTGTTTTGAGAGCATATGATGAGTTAATGTCCTCATAATGTTCTTAGAGATAAAACTCTTTCCACACAGTGGAAACAGGACCTCAGTAATGATCCTCTACCGGTTTATTACTTTTGCTTCGACGGAAATCGACTCATTTGAGGATCCGTGTGTAGAGATGAACTAATGAGGTCCAACAAATCGACTTGAACATGTTTGTTTCTAATAATGTTTCTGTGACCTGGGATCAATGCAGCCCCCAAAAGGAGACGATAGTCCCAAACTGGCTGCTTCGCTGATGGGCTGTTGCATTAGTCATGCCACGTATCTTCAACCCCGCCAACAATGTTGACCCTCGCCTCGGTCTACAGATGGCACGCAACTTGAAAAGTTCATAGATGGCACGGAGGAAACGTAACAAGACGCATCAAAAATAGGAGCTCTAATACTGCAGAGTCTCACAAACGGAGCCGGAAGCAAGGCTTTTAGAGACCAGACAGAAGTTTTACAATGGCCTGGAGGCTGCTGGTGCAAGAGATTCAGCAACAAGTGTGGTAGGGCAGCAACATTTCTTCCTCCCAAGTTTAGAGTAAACATCTCCAAGAAAGCAATGGGGTAAAACAGCAAAACAGTGTTGTACAGTGTCAAATTCAAAATATGAATATGCTTATTATGATGAGAAAACAGTGCAGCGTCTAAGTATGAAACTGTGCTTATTCTCTTTTCTTTTCATGGGCAGGGGACATTATTATTGTTATTTATACTAACACATGGAAGCCCATTATGCCACGTAAAAGAAAGAAAAGGTCACATGGTATGTTTATACTTCTAAAAGTCACAATAATGACTTTGAATCTTTAAAGAGACAATGTGTAGTTTTTACCGTCAATCTCTGGAAACATCCATTGAAGTGTTGTTGAAAAATACTGGCAGCTTCTTAACATATAATAGGGCTGGATATCGACATTTCTGACTCTTATTGTGATGATTTTTCCCATGTCAATAAATTTGATAATAAAAAAAAAGAAAAGATGTGTGCAGGTTGGCGACATTCATGTCCCTTTAAGAACCTGTAAAACCTTGAGTCCCGTAAAAATGTGACTCAACATGATACATGTGACAGCCCCATCTTGTGGACTACTTGTGTTTTTGCGCATACCTGTAGTTATCGTCCATTTATCGTTATCGAGGTGAAATCCTCAATATACAGTATTGTGATATAAATTCGCCCATATCGCCCTGCCCTAACATATAACCAAATTTTGTCTAAAGTACATGAGGGCGGGTCAATGGGTATTTCTTAATGCCAAGGAACCTCACCTTGATGTTTTGGTCCTGCCTTGGTTGTCTAGGAGATACATCATCAGGAACCGCCAAGGCGTGTTCCAATGTTCATATTCTACCGAGGTGTGTGTTCTCTGTTTGTTAGCCATTTAGGTAGCTGAGCAAAGATACACGGGAGGTGTCTTGTAGCCTAGCCTTGGACAAAAATTATCCAGAATACACTGCGGTATTTTCAAAAGGATGGCGGATCAGACGCCGGCAGCTACTTCGGGGGAAAATTTCAAGTTTAAAAGTAAGTCAACAGATTTCAAATCTTTTTTTTTTATCCAAAAAAGTTATCTATTGTTGGTTAGTTGCTTAGTAGTTGCAGCTTCGGTGGCTAGCGGGTAGCAACTCACTTATATATTTAATTTAATAAACATACACACAATTTAAAGAGTAAAAGGCTCATTTTATATTTATATTGAAACTAATACGTGTAAAATATAGTGTTATCTTCCGTGTCACATGATGTTATGTGACCGCCGTGGAAGCCGCGGTCACGTGATGCAAGTCTGTTCCATTTAACAGTTTTCTTTGACCAAGGATGGACAGTGTCCTCGTAAGTAAGGCGCCTGGCCTCGCAAGACATCGCCTCGCAAGGCCAGGCGCCTTGACATTGAGAAACACCCTAAGTCTCTGGGTGACACCATATTTGATGCCATGTTTCCTTCTAAGGAAGCCTGTGAGGACAAAAATCATTTACTGATTTGTAATGAACGGTTAAAAAACTTTCACCATTCATAAACGTTTTACACATTTACCTCTGCACTCGTTGCCAGTGACCTGCTTGTCTTTTTTCTGAAGGTTGCGCTCCCTGGGATTTTTGACCCTACTGGCCACCCGTTGGTAAGGTCTTACTCAAACACAAAAATACTGCTTGCTTGCAATGATTTAGGTATGTACTGCCCCTATCGCCAAGGAAAATACACACAGTCACTTTAAATAATGACTTTTACACTCAAAATTATGATACACCATGAGACGTATAGGTTCTTTTATGTGTCAGGAATGGGCTTCCATAATCATCATAATAATCACCAACATATTTTTTATTTGCTCATCAGTAGTTTTCTAAATAAATTGAAGCACCTTAACCCTAACCCACAGATCAGAAATCAATCAATCATTGTGTAGTGCTTTTCACACCTGCAAAGGCGCTGAGCATAAAACATTCCAAATACGACAATAACAGTAACATACATGTAGTGAATTCTTGATTAACTCAGACCAAGCGTGTTGCATGTTTATAGATTTCCCATAGCATCCATGTAATTTTGCGTTTTTTGCTATTTTGGTTCTTCAGAGTACTCCAGGCTCTCGGGGGAGAGAAATACACACTTCAGCATCTAAAAATTACAGACATGCAGACCCTAAAGAGCTATCAGAGGGTTTTATACCCAGTCAGTTAGAAATGTAATTTGTGAGCACCTCTACGCCGGCTGATGATTGTGTGAATATGCAGCGGATTTCCCTTTGCCTCAGCGCTTTTTTTTAAAACCACAAACAGAATAAGGCCGTTTCTATCAACTGAATAAATGCACAGCAGCCCAACAACTTCAAGCTTATAAGAGCTACTTGAAAGTGAAAGAGGCAATGGGAAAGTGGACATTTAGGGTTTCTTCATTGTGGTTTTCCGCTTTTAAAAATGATAGGAATACCGCTCCGTTCTTCCACTCAGTTATGGATAAACTATTAGATTCACTGAACAAACACATGTTGTGATTATTTGGACGCCTCACTGATTATAGAAAACATTTTAAAAGCTTCAGCAGAAGAAGAATAGCCATCAATCATCACCTGATCTCTTAGTGATCTTGTTTTAGCCCATTAACTGCCATTGATGACTAAAGTCATCATTTGCATGTTTTTACTGTGTGGGCGTCGGAACGAGCCCCCGCACTGTGAGAACACACATCCCAGCCCTGAAGCCGATCTTCATCCGCATACGTCACATGTCACGTGATCAGGAAGCAGAAAATCCATGTGTTAGGAGATCGTTTTGGGCCGCTGCTGTAAAAAAAGTGAGGCGCGAACCGGAAAAGCTTCTGCCGATCACAATTCGACAACGGATTATGAAAGAACGGATAACGCTCGAAACGCATGGATTCTTCCTGATGTAAGAGGTGAGTCTCCTCTTTGTTTTGTTAGTTTTGGCGTTGACATCATCCTAGCGCGCAACGTTCTGTGACTTAAAAAAACTGTGAAAAAGCAGAAAAACGCTGGCAGCGACGGGCTTTACCGATCAGGAAACAGCCGGAAGTTAATGAGTTAATCTCTAGCTGCTGTCACTGAAGGTCAGATGAAGCTTTAAGCCAAAAAGTTTAAGTTTCTTAGGCTTCAATTTGCTCCAGAGCGCCCCCTGCTGATCAGTTATTTGGGAGCATTGTTCTTTAACTCATTTACTGCCATTGACAACGAAAGTTGTTTAAATACATCAACTGTGTTATTTAACGGGGCAGGCCTGGAAACGATCCCCAGCCATTGGGGGGGTGTGTCTTTGCAGTATAAATATATAAAACACAATCGGTTGTTTTCCGCTTGGTCCCAGTACTCAACCAGCTTCCATTTAATATTGCATAATACAGTTTTTGGATGGTAAAAATTGCAGGAGACAAAACTGACTTTGGAAAAAATGGGGGCCCATCCCCCCCAGCACCTTGAGAGCTAACATCACAGCTCTAAAGCTGGTCTTCACCCGTGTGTCACATGCCACGTGATCAGGAAGCAGAAAATCCATGAATAAGGAGATCCTTCTGGGATGCTGCTGTAAAATAAAAGCGAGGAGCTAAACAGAAAAGCTTCTGCAGCTCACACTTCAACGACGGATTGTGAAAGAACATAAAAAGCTAGAAACGCGCCGATTCTTCCTGGTGTAAGAAGCGAGTCTACTCTTTCATTTTGTAGTTTTGGTGTTTACATGGTCATGGAGCACAATGTTCTGTGGCTCTTCACAAACCAGTAAAAATGCTCACAAACGCTGGCAGGTAATAAGTTAAACGAGGAATTGTTTGACCAAACAAGGTTTAAATTTTTTCTAGTAAATAAACCACCTCAGCTGACTGCTCTGAACGTGGAGGAGCAGCAGCTCTACTCCAGGCTCTTCCCTCCCAAGGCTAACCTGAGAAGTCAGAGGCAAATCCCCAGATGAACCCCTTCTGGAGCAAAACGTCACTCATCATCAATCACATCATTCCTGGGAAAAGGAAACATTCCTCAAATCTGTGTTTCATGTGAAAATGCTCCTCTGTCTTGCTTCAGGAGCCATTTTAGGGCAAAAAAATCTGTGATTGTTACCTGACGTGAACACACAAATAATAAAATCACACAGACCTCCGTCTCCACTACAGTTTGTTGAAAATGCTTCCTGCAGATTTCGCAGCAGGATTCAATCAGAGATCCCAGAGGAGCCGACTCCCTCCACATGAATCACCAGTGACGTCTCCCTGAATTCGTGGACGTTTTAAACTCTCTCATTTTACTGTCCAATCCATTTTTTGTCTTCTCTCCAAAGGATGCTCAGAAAATGTCCTCATTGCATGCCACTTTACGAGTCCTTTAAAAGCTCTTTAACTTTGGAAGGAGACAACAAACCTTGAGTTTGTTTCGTTTTTTAATAGAAGTAGTAAAAAAGCTCGACAGTTGAGTTTTTAGCATCGGAATATAAAAATGCTCCGACTTCAGGGCCGTACGTGCCACTCCAGGATGTTTCTGATTATGAGAAAAAACATGCAGGTGGAGGAAATCTGAGCTTAATCGTTAGACGGTCTCAGGTCTCCTGAAATGGCACATGAACAACATTCAGTCGCTGGCTTGTGTAATCACACGCTGTTTGGCCGTTTTTACCCAAATGAGGATATCCGCGCTCCATAAAGAGACGACACCCTGCAGGCTGCTGATGTGAAAAGCTGCAGTTGTGACGCGTTGAGTCATGTTGCACGATATAAATTAGCATCCTTTTTGATATCTCATGTTTAAAAATGCTCAATAAATCATAGCGGAGTTAATTTCAGAATCAAAATAACAAAAAGAGTGTGTTAGGTTATTTATGCACCTGACTAAATAGGTAAACAAACCTGTCTTATTCTACATTTGTCACTTATTACATTTTTGCATCCTACACCGTTAAAATCAAATGAACTCTGTAATGTTATTAATCAATTAAATGGCCTCTGCGCCTCAAAGACAAAGGTCTGTGCTCTCTTTACAGTGAGTCCGCTCCTCTACTTTCCATTAATAAACTCCAGCACCAGCCCGCTAATGTGCTGTTCTGTTTGCTTTACATTTTCCAGCTACTCCTGCTTCGGTTAGCAGGGAAACTCAATTATGATGAAGCAGAGTACGTCTATTAATTCAATTGAATGCAAAGTAAAACCGGACACCTCTAATGTGACTTTCTCAACATCATTTTGAATTAAAGCAGCTTAAGTGCTAGTTAATATGGCGGATGATGAATCTTATTGTATGCTTCCTTTTGTTGTTTCCTGAGCGAAACGTTCTAGCAACAAGGCACAACGTTATCCAACATAATGATCCTCAATGGCTTCCAGGGACTAGACAGTGCCCCAGATGAAAACTGAGCAAGAACAACAAGAGAGATTTTACTAAAAAGGGAACTATTTGTGCTGTGAAGAGTAGCTATGAGTAGTAAGTATATTACCTCCAGCAGATAAAGTCAGGGATCCAAGAGAAATCTTTATTTCTATTTGATGATTGCACGACAGATATCTCTCAGTAGTCATGTTGAACATCTGGGGTCCATCTGGAAACATCACCCATAGGTTTCTGAAGAGCTGAATTAAAGTCCCATTAGTCATCACACACTGGTGAAATTCATCTCAGCATTCGACCCATCTCCGTGGGGAACGGTGAGTTGCAGCTGTAGCTGCACTCGGGAACTATTTGGTGGTTTAACCCCCCAATCCAACTCCTTAAAGGAGAGTGTCAAGCAGGGAGGCACTGGGTCCCCCGTCGTTGGTGTGACCCAACTGGGATTTGAACCCCGATCTCTCGGTCCCAGGGCAGAAGCTCTACAACTAAGCCACAGAGCTGGTTATTGATGCCCAGTGGGCAGTTCCAACCACCGCCATCTTGACTGTGTCACGCGTCTCGTCACTCATGGAAAATACAAAAATGAAGCTGAGAGTGGGCCTTTGAGGGTGGGGACAGATGGCTAACACCAAAGTATCTACAAGCTAACTGAGCTAACCCATAGCTAAACAAATCTAATGGTTGCTTTTAGCCAGAATCAAATTAAATTACATCAAAACTTTATTTATATAGCACTTTTCATGCATAGGATGCAACACAAAGTGCTTAACAGATTAAAATGACCCATATAACCCACATTCCCTCCCTTTTCCACACTTAATACAATTGTGACAGTTTCACCCCCAATCCACAAACCATTCCCAGGCGCGCGCGCACACACACACACACACACGCACGCACGCACGCACGCACGCACACACACACACACACTAGGCTGAGCTCAGATTGGACAGGTAATGAAAGACCCGCCATCAAGGGAGCCATCTGCCTCGACAGCAGCAGATCCACGGCAGCAGCCAAGACACCAATCCAGGGCGCCCTGGGCGGGAGGGTGGCAACCCCCACCACTACCTGGACACTACCCTAGGAACGCCCCAGCCACTGCCACCGACCACCGGTCCCGAGGCAGAGGGCTCCACAGAGGAAACACTGGAAGGATTAAAATATGTGACATGTAAAATAACAAGAGCTAATATAGAAAATATCTAAAATGTATGATGTAAAATATCCAATAAAATAAAGTCTCCCAAATATGGATCGACTTCCTCTTCTGGGGCTGCCTCGTCCCTTCAACGATTACGTCCGCCCTAATGCGTCATCAGCCGAGGGTGTGCCGCTGTCCCACTCCTCTTCTCTCCTCAGCTCCGCCTCTGCCTCTCCGAGGAAAACACAAGGAAATACCTCAGGGGGAGCGTTCACTTCTCCCCAGAATCCACAGGCACGCAGGTTGCAGCAACAGTATTTCACGTTCCTTTACTTAGCTGTTTGGCGGGCGTAGAATTATTTTGGTTTCACGGCTGGATCCTCCCGTGGCGTCCTCTGGTCTCTCCCAGGAGACAGAAAGTGCCTGTGCCGCAATCCAAGCTGGTTTCAGGAACGTAGATCCCGCTGTTGCTCTGTTGTTGCTTTCCCCGTTCCACTGCACACCCCTCCTTCACCTGTCAGCGTTCTTATGAAAGGTCCAAACCCCTCAGGGGTCCAATCCCGAGCCGTATAGGTCTGTGATTATGAGCAGCGCAGCTGCTCTCAATCGGAAGTTGTTGGAGATTTTTAATGTATCATTGTCTTAAATGTTCCTTTTTAAGTAATCACATGTTAATCATATGTTGTGAAGTAGAAGTAAGCCACAAAGTTCTTCCCTCTTCTTTCTTGGCTCTGTGGTATGCGGCCTGATGTTTATCTGTAGGGGGTTGGGAAGGGTCTGCTTGGCAACAGGGAAGCTAGCAGCCACCCCTGTAACTTGAGACTTCCTTTTTAGAAGGTCCCGCCTTATGGGCTCGACACACGGGAGGCAACAAACGACCGCGATGAGCGAAATTTGTCGCCATCGCTTTTATTACCTGACACACGGGAGGCGACCCGCAGCAGCGGCAAAACCGTCTACACGTTCTGTTCCATGGCGAAATTGAAACTTCCGTTGTTTTGTTTGGCTGTGTCAGGTTGGAGGGAATTAAGGTTATTCAAGCGGTTCAGAGTTAATAAAGTGGTAGATATGATGTTTCACAAGGTGTTGCTAGAGTTATGTGAAATCTTACTTCTGATTTTACTATATAAAACATAATAATAGTCAACTTCTCCTTCATGTTTGCTTGGAGGTGTACGGAGCATCCTGCCCGCTCATTGGTCAATGAATGAAACCTCCGTTGATTGGTCCTCGTCCGAGCGACAGTGATGAAAAGTTGAAAATGTTTCAACTTTCTGGGATCGCGTTGCTGGGTCGTTCGTGCACGACATGTGCACGAGCACAAAAATTTCACACGCACGTTTTTTGTGTTTCGCTTTGTAGGAGGGAGACCTGCGATTATCGCTTTGTCGCGCATGTCTCATTGAAAATGAATGGAGGAGAGGCGATGTCGCCTCCCGTGTGTCGAGCCCATTAGATAGAAAAGAGTGTTATTGGTTAAGTGTGGACAGTGATGGATTGTTCTTTGTCCTTGTTTGCCTGTGTTTTAATAAAACCAGCTGAAGAAAGAGAACACGCCAGAGTTGTTCGGACAAGGGCCTTGGACAGGCTTTTGGCCGGCTGCTCTCCGCTGTCTCCTCACAGCGTAAAAAACCTACTGACGTCTCTCACTGTGTGGTTCAATTCAGGGTTCAGTTTCAGGATTTAAAAATACCCAAAGGAAGTTCATTGTCCCATGCTCAAAAAACAAATCCATGCAAGTAAACAAGCAAACATCTAAAAAATATGAAATTGATAACCACAAAAAAAAACTGACTTCTGCACAATAAAGGAGCACTGCATAAAATGCCCAACTTTGACATACTACTTATTTTTTGTTAGTTCTGCGTTAGCTTCCCTTTTGGCAGCCAGAGTTTCCCCCTTATCCAAGATGCGACACTGCGTACCCGGTGGACACACACACATCGAATATAATGGCGATGATTAGCTTCATATTGTGACGTTACACATCTGGGGTTTGAGTCAAATTGTGATATTATTACACCACTTTGTGACTATAATCAAATTATTTTGCATGACACTTAAACATTATGCTACATGACCTTGATTCATAAAACTTATAATTCAGTTTGGTTCCATCAGATAATTTGCAGATTTTCCTGAAATTTTGTGTCTCATGCTAGCTTCCAATAGTAGCGGCTTGGTTTGATTCTGGCTTCAGACTCTCGTCCTCTCACTCTGACATAACTGGAGAAGAAAACAAACATCACATCACAAATATTGTGAGCAGATCTCATCTCAGTTATCACTTTCATCGTCTAATCTTCAGATTATAAGTGATTTGGTCTGATTCAGTTCGGCATCTGAACCTTTCTGAGACAACGGTGTTGCTGCAGCAGGAAGCTGTTCCAAAAAACAAATCCTGCCAATGTCCTGATCGGATCCCTGGGATCAACACCCGTCAGAACAGTGGGGAGCTCAAGGCTGTGTTGATCCTAGAGGAGAAGCTGAGACACATGCGGCATTCCAGTTACAGACAAAGCTGTGATGACATCACAGAAGGAGGTTTATGGTTAAGGAGCGTGGGGATTAGGTGGCTAGACTTCCTCTGGATGTATTTTTGGATTATGTTAAAATAAACCCTTTGTTAGTCTTGAGGGGTGCCACAGTGGGACGACTCATTTCAGACAAAAAAATCATTTTAATATTTTTGAGAAACAAACCACATTTGTTCCTCCTTTACAGCCAAAAAAACACCCCGGGAATTCTGAGGTTTGGCTCGTCAAAATAAGAGCGTAGAGAGAAAGTTCATGGCAGAAATGTAAAGGAGACTGTCATGCCATTTGAGTTGAGCCGTTTAGTAGAGATTTAAATTATTGAAGGACAAAATTTTACAAAAATAAAATTATTAGAATCAACAAAAACGAGCATAAAAATTGTTATGACAAATGAAGTCGAAAGAATGTTTGAGTAACTATCTGATTAATTAAACTTCATTTAGAACTTCAGTCACACAAAGAAAGCTATAAAAGCAGAAAAGAGCTGCTATGGGAGCCTGGATGTCCAAACAGGGAGTCGGTGTGCAAGAAAAAAGGTTTTTACAATTTGGCATATTTCTAAATAAGAGTCTTTTGCTACGAGTGTGTTGTGACCTTCATATTTAGATTTAGATTTTTTATATTTATTTTTTTTAACAAAAACACAAAAAAGATTAGCTTTTGCACTTGTAACGCCACTTTGAAGGCTAGATAAAATAAAATAAAGTTGGCAAAGTCGAATGTGACAAAATATCTAAAAATGTCCTGTGATCATTTGGAGCTGAAATGTGATGAATGGAAGAATGACAAGTCTGAGCGCATCAATACTAATGCACTAATCCCCTCACATAATGAAAACAGGAAGCAGAAGACAGACACGTACACAGTTTAAATATTGCAGATTTAATCCTTGAACTTTTTGTGTCTTTGCACATCTCTCCCTATAGGTCAGCCCTGGATCAGCTGTGATCCACACTTTGTAGAGGACAATATGATGTAACGGGGACGCCCAAAAAATCAACTTCGGCATAAATGTTGGCATCCTATCATGAAGGCCAGAAGTTTCTAAGATAGATTACGGGTCAAAATCATGTTAGGGACTAAAATAAAAGGATCTGCATAGCAACACTTGGATGTTCAGCACTGAAGCGTAAGTCCAGCTCGGGTTGAGCTTTCAGGTCGTTTGGGTAATTAGACAAAATGACATCCAAACTGGAATTAAATCTGTCATTTTGTAAAATAACAGGGTGAGCCACTAATTAGTGTCTGTCTCAAATGATTAAACTTTTCATTGTTCAGCTGAGCAGAGAGGAAAAAAGTACCACCAGATTTAGCTGCTGGTTTTCACTTTTCCACTGCGCCAACATTTTTCCAGGTTTTATTTAAATCTCCCACATCTTTTGGTCCCATTTCTACCTGCAACATGTCTTCCTGGTATTTTTTTTCCCCAGCCTGATTTCTTTTGACGAGGTGTTCAAAATGCTTTATAATTGAGCCAAACCCACCAGAAAGTCCAATGCAGTGAGCTGTAGGAGATAATTCAATAGTCTGTGCTTTGTCCAACGTCCTGCTGCGCCGACAGAAATCCTTATCCAAAAGCCTGAAGCTCCTTCTGCTTCTGCAAACGGCTAAACTCAGATCTAACTCGCCTTGAAGCAACATGAATAAACTCAAAATGACTCAAAGGGTTATTATCATTTATATAAATGCTATGTTGCACTGCATCATGTTTTTAACTCATTAACTGCCATTGATGACAAACGTCATCATTTTAAATCCAACCGTTCACATTTTTTTCCTGTGTGGGCGTCGGACGAGCCCCCGCACCGTGAGAACACACATCTCAGCTCTAAAGCCGATCTTCATCCGCGTACGTCACACATCACATGACCAGGAAGCAGAACATCCATGTGTTAGGAGATCGTTTTGGGCCACTGCTGTAAAAAAGTGAGGCACGAACTGGAAAAGCTTCTGCCGATCACAATTCGACAACTGATTATGAAAGAATGGATAACGCTTGAAACACGCAGATTCTTCTTGATGTGAGAGGTGAGTCTCCTCTTTGTTTTGATAGTTTTGGTGTTGACATCATCCTAGGGCGCAACGTTCTGTGACTTAAAAAAAAACAGTGAAAACGCTGAAAAATGCTGGCAGTGAAGGGCTTTTCTGATCAGGAAACGGCTGGCAGTTAATGAGTTAATATAGAAAAACATCTTTTAGGTAGTGAAAGTCTGACAGAAGACAAAAACAGTCATTTAAATTAAATGTTAAAATAAAAAAAATGCATTTCAAAGACCAAGTTCACTCGTTTTGTCAACACATCTGCAGTGGTCTCTATTAGAAATGAATGCCTTGTGAGCCGATCTCTGTGGAGAAAAAGTAAGTAAACTTTATTTGTATAGCACCTTTCCCAGGCATAAGCCACAAGGTGCTTGAAAACATTGTAAAAGTTTAAACAAGAAGTGAGAAAACAAAAACTGTGAATAAAAACAATAAATAAAAACAATTTATAAAAATAAATAAAAACATATCGTAAAAGGCCAAGACCACAAAGAAAACACAACAGCCCTAAAACAACTAGACCAATGCCTGAACAAATAAATGAGTATTAAGCTCACTCTTGAACTTGTCAACAGAATCAACAGAACGCAGAGTGAGGGGCCGGTTATTCCAGAGCTTAGGAGCTACAGCTTCAAATGAACGGTCACCTCTAGTGTGATAGTAAGTGTGAGGAACTTTAAGCAGATTAAGATCCTCTCCTCAGAGCCCACACTGGGGTGTAGGGTTGGATCAATTCTCTAATGTAGGAGGGAGCTTGTCCATGCAGGGCTCTGAAAACAAGAACCAAAATCTTAAACTTGAACCTAAAAGACACAGGCAGCCAATGAAGTTCCTTTAGGTTGGGGGATGTGTGAAACCTCCTATTCGTGCGCGTCAGGATTCTTGCGGCAGAGTTCTGCAGTAGTTGTAGACAATGGAGCTCCTTCTGGTTCAGACTAGAAAATAAACTATTACAATAGTCTAAACGGGAAGACACAAAGGCATGAATGAGGAGCTCCAAATCATTTCTTGACACCATACGTCTAAGTTTCGAGATGTTCCTTAGTTGAAAAAAGCAGTTTCTCGTTAGCTGCTTACAGTGCTGCACAAAAGACATTTCACTGTCAAAGATGACTCCTACTCAAGATGACACCAACTGTCTGCCATCTATAATCCAGTTTTGAGATCCCTTCCCAGATGCCTCAACGCCCACGCATATCCTGGGCCATCTGACCCAGGAATTCACATGATAGGGTGGAGCCAGGCTTCACAATGAGCTCACCCGAAACTCTGGCTGAATAGGACCCACACCCACCCTCACACCTTGGCTCATGTGTTTATGTAGAAGATCATCAGGGGGTCTTTTGTTCCCTCTTCGGGGGGAAACTCCCACTGGGTTTAAATCTGGGACTCTCCACCATTTGACCTTAGAACTGAAGAAGCCTCTCGGATGAGAGGTGAAACGCCTTCAAGCAACTCAAAGAAGTCCAGACGCTTTTCTTTCAAAGCTCATTAGACTACAATGACCTGGATGACTGAGAACCTTCAAAAACATAAAAAAAATATTTTTCTTTCAGTAAACTTGGTCTTTTAAGCAGTAGGATCAGTGTGCTTTGAGTTTCATTTACTAATTTTCCCACAGAAAAAGCACTCTGATGTAGCCCAACTGTGGGTGTATTTAAGGGCCGCTGATCACAACCAAAATGAGCAGCTTTTTGTTTTCTTTGATTAAAGATCCAACATTTCAGTGACTGCTGGGCAACACAGTTCTGACCTTCCTTTGTGTTTCCCATGGCAATGTTTTACTGCCACTAATCCCAAACATCCAATAATATTACAGAATCATTTTACACCTTTCAGAAAAATAATGAGTAAATGCTGATTTTTTTGTTATTTCTGCAGCAATGACCATTCAGGGAGCACCCACTCCCCAGAGAACAGAAACTGATTCAGTTCCTTACATAGCAGGTTTTTATTGGAGAAAGCCTGTTTTTGCGTAAAAATCTAAATGAAAGAGTTTTGTTCCAACAAAAGTCACAGGTTTGTGGCGATGAGGAGAAACAGGATCAGACCTTCCATGAGGACTTTATTTAAACAACAAAACAGTTCACAGAGCTGGTTTTTGAGTCTATAAGTGGGCTGCTGGAGTGGATTATGTGTTATGAGAGCATGGGAGTAGAGTGTCATTGAACTGGGATTGACTGCACTTCTGGAATCTGCCTACATGGTTTAAAATTTAAGAAAAATATGCAGAGTAACTTAGATGGTTACTGTTGAGTACTGGCATGTGTTTGGACAGGCCAGGGGCTTTACCTCACCCAGGAACTTGTGTGGAGGGGGCGGGGCTTAAAGACAAAGACAAAATTAGCCAAATCCAGAAACAAACCAGTGAACAACAGTAGGTTGAACATTCTGTAGGAAACAGAGGCAACAGGAGGATGTGCATGACAATATTCAGTCCACTTGAGAGGTGCAGAATATAAATCATCTCCTTTATCAGGAAGTTTCCCCGGAACCTTATTCAAGCACATTCAATGAAAGTTTTCAAGACTTTCCAAGATTTGATGATTTACTGAAAAACAATGACGACAAGAAAATGTGTTTTATCCACAATTTCTTTAAAGATTCTGCTTTAGAATAATCAGAAAAGTGCTTGATGGAATTAATTCTGGCAGAAAAATAACAAATCTGTTATTTTGCTTCCTGGCCTCATGCATGTTACTGAGCTAGGACCAGTTTCAACAACTCTTAAAACCTTATAAATGAAAACATTCAAGCAATTTCAAGGATTTCAGAACTGCAATAATAATTTTACGGTAGCTTGAATATTAAATGTCCCTCCTATCATTTAAACAAACTCAAACTTTAGATATATTGGACACATTAATAACCCAGCTTTAAATTAAATAATCGAGGAGCAAAAGACGCAATCAAGTTTGTGGAGTAGTGATTTCTATTTATGTAATTTTTAATGGTGAAGTGGGTCAGAATTGAGAAATCTTGCTTTGAACATGACGGTCATCACCAGTATCATGCACAAACAAAGTCCTATGTTCATATCCCCGACAAGCCCCCAATTTTTAGGGTAGAGCGGGCAGCAGAGGGCGACAACGTCCTCTGCTGCCCGCGGATAAACGGAGAAGGAAGTGACGCCACCATCAGCGTCAGCCTGAGGAAGTTTGCAGCCGCAAACAAAACGTAGCGGGAAAACAGGTAACAAAACTGTTCTGTGTTTTAAAAAAGAACTACAGCATGGAATTAGAAATACGACACAGCAAGAACAAACCTAAGATGTTCAAAGAGAAATATGGACAACAAGGAACGAAGGATTTCTGCCATTTGGAGCGATTACACCAGAAACGCGCACGTCTAAGAAACCATCTTCGCTTCTGTTTAAGATGCCGGGACGAAAACATCACACCCACAAGCCTACAGCTGAAAACACCGATCCGGACCAAGACGGCACAAAATATAATAGAAAGAGCACAGAGAGCACTGCTCAAGGAGAGGATAAGGAACGTCATAACCAAACAGAAGCAAGTAGAAGACAAACTGGAAAGGAGACACCTGGACTTAAAAAGGAATTACAAACTTGTTAAAACAAATGGATGAACTAATTAAAGGACACATGATGGAAAAACAGGAAAAAGAGTTCACAAAAGTAAAAGAAAGACACATAAAGAAGTTAAACAAACTCATAAACAAGAAAAAGAGAAAAGAAGTACAAGATAACACCACACGAAGCTCATGGGTATGTAACATTTCACAATACGAACTAACAGAAGCAGAAGAAAGCATATCAAAGAAAGGTTTAAACTTTGCAGTCACACCAAAAGAAATACCATATGATGAATTTATTGTAGCAACAGAACTAGCATGTCAACAGATCACAGATGAGGGAAAGAAAGCAGAACTCAGAAATAACATAGTTGGGATATTAAAAAACAGCCAAATTCAACACAGCAATATTACAAAAGAAGAACAATCAGCCATGACAGCTTTATCCAAAAATGAACAGATAATTATTCTACCGGCAGATAAAGGAAGAACCACAGTAGTTATGGACAGAGAAAAATATAAACAACAGATGAAACAGATGCTAGAGGACAAAAATACATATGAAATACTTAAAAAAGATCCAACAGAAAACATTAAGAAAAACATGAAAAAATTACTGAAGCCACTGCACGAAAAAGGCAAAATAACAGAAAAAATGTACAAACACTGGATACCTACAGCAAACATAACACCAAGAATATATGGAACACCAAAACTACACAAACAAAACACCCCACTTAGACCAATAGTTGACAGCATAGGTACACCAACATACAATATGGCAAGCGATATCAGCAGAATCATCAGCCCGTTATTAGGAAATACAGACCAACACTGCAAAAACAGCATAGAACTGGCAAAATAACTAAAGGAGATTACAATAGAAGACAACGACATACTCATCTCACATGACGTCACATCCCTGTTCACAAAAACACCAACCCAAAAAACCATAGACATAGTAGTTAACAGAATCAGACAAGACAAAACTTTACACAAAAGAACAAACCTCACAGCAGATGACATAGCACAACTGATAGGACTGGTAGCTAACTCCACTTACTTCACATACGACAACACAATATACAAACAACTGGAAGGCTTCGCCATGGGTAACCCGTTAACAGCCACCCTGTGCGAGTTTTTCATGGAAGACCTGGAACAAAAAGCCATAGCCACCGCCCCCCCAAACTGCAAAATAAAACTATGGAAACGCTACGTGGATGACATACTGAAAAGCATACCAAAAGGTCAAACAGAAACACTAACACAACACTTGAATAACATTGACGACACAGGCAGCATAAAGTTCACTTATGAGTCAGAAACAGAAGGCAGAATAGCATTTATGGACATGAAAATCACCAGGCAGACCGACGGGACCCTAAACATAAACACATACAGGAAACCAACACACACAGACCAATATCTATTATGGACATCAGAACACCCCACCATACACAAAATGTCAGTAATCAGAACATTATATCATCGAACAAACATAATAACAGAAGAAAGAGATCGTAAACAAGAGGACAAACACATACAACATGCTTTAAAGACCTGCGGATACCCAACATGGGCAATAAACAAAGGAAAACAACAAACAAAAACAGAAAGAAAAGAACAACCTAAGCAAAGAACCAGAAACCCAGAAAGACAAGAACCAGAACCAGTGATAACCCTACCATACATCAAAGGCATAACAGAAAAAATAAGAGCAACAATGAAAAAACACAACATAAACACACCAACAAAACCATACACAACAGTTAGAAACAGACTAGTGCACCCAAAAGACAAAATACCAGCTGGACTTAAATGTGGAGTCATTTACGAAATCCCATGCAAACTTTGCAATAGTCAAGTCAAGTCAACTTTATTTATATAGCACTTTATAACAGCATAAAAGCTGACCAAAGTGTTTAACAAGACAAAACGAACAGAAGTTCCCTAAAAATTCTAAAAACAAGATAAAAAGTTCATCACAAGGTAAAAACATGATAAAACAAACATATCAAACTGACAAAAGCTACTAAAAACAGATGCATTCTCAAACTGAATTAAAAGCAACTGAGAACAGATGACTCTTTAAGAGTGATTTAAAATCCGACAGTGATGAAACCATCCTAATCTGAATCGGGAGTGCATTCCACAACTTTGGAGCTGCTACTGAGAAAGCTCTATCACCCCTGAGCTTTCTCTTTGTTCTCGGCACCTCCAGGAGAAACTGGTCGGCTGACCTCAGTGACCGAGACGGGGAGAAAGTTACTAAAAGCTCACACAGATACTGCGGAGCAAGGCCATGTACAGCTCTAAAAGCCAATAAAAGAACCTTGTACTGGACCCTAAAAACCACAGGCAGCCAGTGCAGCGAAGCTAAATTTGGGGTGATGTGCTCCCTCTTTCTCGAACCCGTCAATAAAACATACATAGGAGAAACCGGACGCCATCTCAACACACGAACAATAGAACATAGAAAGGAGTGTGAGAAAGAGGCAAGTCGAAAACACACAAGAGCAGCAAAAGAAGAAGCAGAAAGCACAATAAAGAAGTCAGCCGTAACAGATCACTGCATACGAGAAAATACCGTATTGGACTGGGACAACACAAGGATCATAAACACCGAACAATAAAAATACAAAAGATGGATAAAAGAAGCTATCGAGACAAGGAGACGTGGATGTGAGACCATGAACAGGGACGATGGAGTTTACACATTGGATCGTGCATGGGACTGCATCGTCGGAGAGGGGAGAGCAAGCAGCAGAGGGCGACAACATCCTCTGCTGCCCGCGGATAAACGGAGAAGGAAGTGACGCCTCCATCAGCGTCAGCCTGAGGAAGTCTGCAGCCGCAAACGAAACGTAGCGGGAAAACAGGTGACAAAACTGTTCTGTGTTTTAAAAAAGAACTACAGCAAGGAAGCCCCCAATTTATACTTTCATCTGAACCAGAAGACAAATCTAGTTTTATTGTTGAAAACCGTCGTCTAAAACCCTCACCAATGAAAATGTGTTTTAATTCTCAACACTGAGTCAATGTTCACAGGATTTTTCAGGTGATGCAATAAAAACGAAGTAGGCTGTGGCACCAACACTACAAAAAACACAAAAGTAAATACATTTTTTTTCTATTATTTTTTAAAAGACCAGAATTTTCGGGTAGAGGTAGAACTGGGCAATATGGACCAAAACTTATATCTCAGTATCTTTTAACTGAATTCCGATACACGACATACAATATATATCTATATTTTTTCTCCTGTATAATATTTTCAAGTTAACTCCCTTCAAGCTTTCCTTTGAAACTGTATACATAAATTCATCAGCTGATTAAATGCATGAAAATGTATTCAGTCTTACCAAACATATACCTTAGTGCCATTCTCCATAAGTCTGAGCTTTAGAATAACTGGTACAGCTGTCTGTTAACACACATGTAGGTTCACATCTCCATAGGTTTGCCTGGTATCACTGCTGCTTTCTGTACCTGTTTTCCTGACACAGGAGAGGGGTTTGGCCTATCTCTCTACACAAGCAGGATAAACAAAGCTCCGCCAGCTGCCAAGGCAAAAAGGCTCACTAAAATACGAATGAATGTCCCAAAAAGTTTAAACCATGAAACCAAATGCAACGATTAGGGCAGCGCAGATGTGTGAGAAAACATGTAATGACAGCTTAGAGATGGAGCAAGCTAGCAGTAG
The DNA here is from genome assembly GCF_043380555.1 of Nothobranchius furzeri. Classification (NCBI taxonomy): domain Eukaryota; kingdom Metazoa; phylum Chordata; class Actinopteri; order Cyprinodontiformes; family Nothobranchiidae; genus Nothobranchius; species Nothobranchius furzeri. The sequence goes on from NC_091750.1 coordinate 67,987,750, forward strand.
CTGCGGCGGCTATCTCTAGAAATACACTGATATAAACGATGCTGCATCTCGTTTCTTGTTTGAAATTATATTGATATTTAAAAAATATCAATACATCAGTATACAGTAATCAGGTAGAGGCACTGGTTGGCTTTAATTACCCTTCCTGGCACAGCACCTGTATGAAGTAGGCTGGACTCACCGGCAGCTGCTTTTCCAAGCAGTTGTTGAAGTTTTTTACTTGGTTGGGCTTCAGCTTCTTGAGGGGAATTCGCGTTTCCCCGATGAACTCATTGTGGCGAAATTTGTCCTCATCACAAACTGAGATCCTAATTAGAAACAGAGGAAAGACAGAAATGAAGCTTAAAAATGCATAAAAGCAGTTGTTTTCCATCCAGACGCCATCACCCAGGGATTAAACTCTCACCAAAGATTTAACTTACAGCTAAAAGGCAAGTCACTCTGCAGGGAATGACGGGGACTAATGAGATAATTAAAAGTTAGGAAGCACTCAGTCATACACTTGATCAAAAGCCTCAAAAGGCCCAAATAAGAAGAAAAACTTTTAGATGACAAGCCAATTCGTTTGGCTAAAAATGACATTCCTGATTACATCAAAACCATTTAAAACTAAATTTTTATTTTGAACCACGGCCGCCTGGATTAGGTCATCTTGTTCAATGGCATCTATTTCAAGATCCTTCAGACACACAAATCCAAGTAGAAAGTAATTTTAGGATTTAAAACGTTAATATTCCTGACGAGGTTGGATATTTAATGGACTTTACAGATGTTTGAAATGTGTTAAAGACTTTCTGAATGACCTCTGAAGAATTATAGTTTGTCCTGCATTGATTGATAAGCCAACGGCTAGTCTCAGCAGAGTCGAGACAAAAGTATACTGTTGCCCTATTAAAGTAGCTTTAATTTTTAACATTACCAGTAATTTTGTGCTTTATTTATTAATAATTTCATCATTTCCATGGGATTCAAATTAAAACTATTATGTCTACACTGTTGTGCCCTTGGGCAAGACACTTAAACCGCCTTGCCTGCTGCTGGTGGTCCGAGGGACCGGTGGCATCTGTGCTCGGCAGCCTCACCTCTGTCAGTGCGCCCCAGGGCCGCTGTAGCTACGTAGCTCCTCCCCACCAGTGTGTGAATGAGTGAATGACTGACTGTGTTGTGAAGCACCTTGGGGGGTTGTAGATCCCTAAGAAGGTGCTATAAAAATACAGGCCATTTACCATATACTATATGTCTACACTATATGTTTTTGATCTTTGGAAGAACAAAGGAGTATCCAAACAAAACCCTCACATGCATGAGATTTACATCCTAAATCCACACAGAAATAACACAGCTGGAATTTGAACCGAAAACCTTGCTGTGAGGCAACGGTGCTAACAACAAAGCCTGGACTTTCTGGGTCAAGTCCAGACTCTGTTAAAATTTCTTCCAAAATAACAATTTTCTATTATTAAAGGAGGCATAATATGACTTTTTTCTTAAGTCTATTGTCAATACCAAATGTCGTCATGAAATTCTTCGCATAAATTTCTCTCAGATAAAACAATTTAAGTCGTTTTATTCTTAACAGTTTCAGTGCCTTCCTGAATGAACTATCTGAGGAGTCGTTCACTTAAAAAACACAAGTTGTTGCTGGCCACGCCCACTCATCCCCCACTCAGGCTGCATTTGACCCTTTGCACCCACGTCACCTAATCACGTGGGTCGGGTCCATCATGGTGGACGGCAAAAGCGACACGATTACTAAACAAAGGGAAAAGTAGAGCCTGAAATTGTTTTTGCGATCAAAGCAAAAACAAAACTCCTCCAGCATTCCTTCAACTAGTTCATGCCCAGTTCAGTTATCAGAAGAAGTAGCGCATCTAGCGGGGGCTCATAGAGAGCGGTATGCTAACTAGCTTACCAACGTTAGCAAACGTTCTCTCTGCAGCTGTTCACCGATGTAAACATGTTGCTGACTTTGCCTAAATTCACCCCTCTGGATTTATAACTTCATGTTGTAAACAGCGTTTCACTTCACACCAAAGCTGATTGTTAAAAAGTCCGGATCCCTACCAGCTTCTGTTGCTGCTGGTGTTACCGGGTTCAGCTGCTGCTCTCACACCAGAATGAGAAGATCTCTGAACGCCGACGCTCATATAAATTAATAACGTAATTTTAACACACGTAATCATACATCGGAGCTTTAATATTGTTAATAATTGTCTCGCTTTACACTACAGTGGACGGAGCGCAGCCTCCGTGGTGAAATACCCATCCATCAGGATTATCAATAACTTGTATAAACACATCACATTTATCCCTGTCCCCGTCTTCCTCGTGAAATAAATTAACGTTAATCTTACTCGCTAAAAACATGTTAGCTGCTAATCTGAGGCCTGCTAGTCCGCTTGATTGAACGCTGCAGTTCATCCCCGTCCTCAGTCTCCATCAAAGTTGTTAAAAAAACACAACTAGTTGAGTTTACGTCCTTGTCTCTTAGTGCAGCCGACCACGCAGCAAGCTAAAACCATTTTACTGTCAAATCAACTATATGAAAGCCATAAAAGGCTACAAACTGGCTTGTTTTGACTACCTTCACTGGAGTTTCAACGGGTGTAAACGGTCTTTTGCCGTCCATCATGGTGAAGGGGGCGGTCACATGAGTGGTGTGACGTCACGTGCAAGCCGAGAAGCTCAGATATCCAGGAGGAGCTCATAGTAGAGCCGATGATCCTCCAACAGCAGCTCTTTCTTGCACGTGAGAGTTGTCTCTGGTCTAATTTGTCTGCTTATGACATCACAAATGAGAATTATTTGAAACTGCTTGTTTTAGACACAAAATTCCTAAAAACAGTCCCTGACACAAAACAGATGACTGTTTTAGTTCACATTTGGAATGTTGCTAGAGGGAGTAGAGACCCACAACGCAGCACAAAAACATGCAAAAGGTGAGTTTTGCGTAATATGGAAATATTCCTGTATAACTGTCATGTTGCTTTGGTATTAGAGCTCAGAGGCAACGAGTGCAAAAGGATTTCTCCAGAGGAAGTTGTCTACAATAAGTAAGATGTTTAAAACAAAAACAAGCTTTGAATTAGCTGGAAAACTCCCTTTGATCTTGTCATGGGCATCCCAGAGGATGATACGACACTGAGTCTAACAAGGAAGAAAAACAACACTTTCAGATCTTATCAGGACAGGTGAGGTTTTCATTTATAAGAAATGAGTGGCGTTATTTAGGGATCAGGTCACGTGTCACTTTTATAGTAGTTTAAAGCAGCAACAATATAGTAGATTCTGCAGCTTTGAAAAGACAAAATAAATGGGCGACATTGGCCGGCGTACCTGCAGCACGTTGATAAGCACGCCTGAGAGTTCAGCAGCAACTTCATCGGCTGCTGAAATATAGAAAAGTCTCTACAGCAGATTTGTAATTAAGCCTCTCGCTCTCTTTTTGATAGAAACAGCAAATGATTGAATATTTTTATGAGTAAGACGCAGCATCTCTCTGGTCCAGTTGTAGGAAAAAGAAAACCGCAGCTGTTTTTCCTGACTTAGGGGGTGTTGACACTATCAGGAATCAACAGGAAAACACAGGAACGTCAGTTCTTTTTGGATTAAAAGGTTGAGTAAAAACTAAAGTATGATCATTTATTCACCAGAACAAAGAGGAAACGCTGTCAAGCTTCAGGAAAAACAGAATGTATTTTATTTTGTTTGTCCTTTTGTTTTAATGTCTATTCAGCTATTTTCTTTAATCATCCTTCTCTGCCTCCTCCATTTTTCTTTCCCTACTGCCTTTTTTGTCCATCCAATCTATTTTTATTTTCCTTCCCCTGCACTCGTTTTCTTCAATTTTGATAAATCACTCATTTTTCTCCCTTGGTTTATTTCTGCAACTTTCTAAGCTTTAATTCCCTCCATTTCCCGTCCTTTCCATTCTCTCCTCTCTGCTATCATTTCATTGATTCATTTTCACTTTTCACTGATAGTTTTGGGAGTTTTTATTACCGCCCTCCATTTCCTTTTCTTTTAGTCATCAGGACACGATGATCTTTTAGTTACCTGAGAGTTTTGCGAACCATATCCTCGTCGGTGATGCCGTAGTAGGTCAGGGTCTCGTTCCAGACGGGGTTGAGTGTGTTGTGCAGGGTCTTGGTTCTAAGTTTATTGGCCTGGAACACAGACACATTTGTTTTTTTTAGCAAAAATAATGAGTCATTCCTCTGAAAGCTCAGCGTTTTCGTCTGATGGTTAATGTGCAAACAACTTAACCGTTTAAGTGCCAAAGTTGCAATATTGCGACAAGCACCAATGCTGACTTTAACAAGCCACAGCTACAACTATGATCCCTCATGAAGTTACTACTTTACACTAGAGGATAGTGGAGATGTGTAACTTCGGGCTGAGCAACACTTATGGGTGTGTTTAAATTGAAAGTTTTGGAGTTTTTGGAGTTTGAGAAACGCCTCCCACCAAGAGGTTCCCAGTCGGGGAGAGAAGAAGAAGAAGAAGAAGAAGAAGAAGAAGAAGAAGAAGATATCATTTCTATAGCACCTCTCAAGATAAAAATCACGAGGCGCTTCACAAAAACAAAAAATGTAAAAATATAAAAAAGCACTTAGAAAACAGTTAAAAATATATTTAAAATGAGCAAAAATAGACAATTGTGATTAAAAAATGTTAAGAAAGAGAGAGAGTGAACAGGAAAGAGGGAAATCAGTGGATCCTGAGGAAGGTGGAATAGGTGGGGAGAGCAGAATAAAGAGAGAGTGGTGAAGAAGGTCGTACAAAAGCCAGCTTGAACAGGTGAGTCTTCAGCTGTTTTTAAAGGAGACCACTGAGTCCACTGATCTCAGGCTCAGGGGGAGAGAGTTCCAGAGTCTGGGGGCCACAGCAGCAAATGATCTGTCACCTTTGACCTTTAGCCTGGTGCTGCACAACCAGTAGGCTTTGATCACTGGACCTCAGGGACCTGCTGGGGGTGTAGGGACTACGAAGATCACCAATGTAAGATGGTGCTTGTCCATGTAAGGCCCTATAGACCAGAACCAGGATCCTGAAATGAACCCTGAAGTTGACTGGCAGCCAGTGAAGCTGGAGGAGAAGCTGGGTGATGTGAGTGTGCTTGGAGGACTTGGTCAGAAGCCGAGCACAGGCATTCTGAACCACCTGTAGACGGTTCAGGGAGGTTCTACTCAGACACGTGAAAAGAGAGTTACAGTAGTCTAAGCGTGAGGAGATGAAGGTGTGGAGAACAGTCTCAAGTTCAGAGCGGGACAGAATGGGACTCGGCTTAGCAACGTTCCTGAGATGGAAGAAGGAAGAGCGAACAAGAGAACTGACATGAGAATCCAGGGTGAGAGCTGGGTCAAAGGTCACACCAAGATTCCTGACAGAAGGTTTGGTGTGAGAAGCAAGCTGACCAAGACAGTCTCTGACTTTGGGAATCAGCTTGTCTGGAGGTGAGCGCAGCACAAAGAGGGCGAACATTAGAGGAATAAAACTCACAGTTGCCGGCAGGTCTGGTCGTTGTTGACTTATCTCTTTGTCTGGTCATGACTGACTCTGAATATGAAGCAGAATATTGACTCTCTGATGATGAAATTACTTATCCAGCTGGAAAGATTGATGCTGCGCGCTGCGGCAGCATCAGCCAGCTGGTGCTGCGCTTACAAGCTCCAAACGTTGGGTTTGACACTTGTTTCACCGTCTTTTGGACATGATGGATGTAGAAATGATGAAAAACACACAGCTAATGTAACAGACGTAGCTGCAATGGAAATATAAGCCATGAAAAGCAGCAGACGCCAATGCGTTATATATGGAAGTCATAGTGTGCCACATAATCATAAAAATTGAATTCTAACATTAAATTAAAATTAAAAAGGAGCTTTATATACTTATATAAAAACAAAAAAATTCTAAATATAATGGAAATTTCTAAATAATATGCGATAAGACGGAACATCTGTAAAAATGATGCATTCCAATACGGCAGTCTGATCTCTTCACAGTATGCTAATTACATGAGTGAATTTGCTCCCAACACAAACTTTGGGTCCTAATGAAGATTTTTTGCATCTACAGTTTACCTTTATCTCTAACCATTTCCAAGCTACAACCTTTTAAATCAGTCATGCCAAAATTGAATATTTTCTTAAAAAAAACTCTGGTGCCCAAAGGGTTAAAGGTCTCATTCACTGTATTTATTTATTTTTATTATTATTTTAGTTTTTTTTTTTTTTTTTTTCAAAAAATCGGCTGTGGTCTCTAGTATAACGCATTGTGAGTCATTTTCTGTGGAAAAATGTTCCGGCACTCCTGTTTCTGGAAATACAAGGTAGCTGGGGTGGGGGATAACAGTATTTGGAGTGATGCTCATTAATATTCATGATATGCAAATGCCCACCCCTGACTGACTTCCATTGCCTCCGTTTGCTCTTCTTTCCTGGGTAAAATGTTAAACGTTTTTGTTTTATCCCTACTAATAACACAGGCTGAATGTGTGCTGCCATGGTGGAGTTGCTAACGCTAATCTGATCATGTATAAACAATAGAGTCACTTCCCGCTTCCTGTTCTCAAGTCCCGCGTGATGTGTGTGCCCAGGCTTTCGACACGCCAAGATGCTGTAAGTTTGATTTCTCTTCAGAATTTCTGCCTGATTCTCCAAACTGAGATCACTCTGGCTGCTGTCTGCTGCAGGTAACATGCTGACTACTGTAGCAGCTCCACACAAACCCACTCTTTTCAGAATGGTGCAGCTGCAGAAACACCTTTTTGTTTCATAAGCTCTTGTTAGAAGTTATTGAGTGGCTTGGAGGCAGGGGGGTGAGGAAGAGAGCTAAATTTCCATGCGGTGACATTAAGTGACTTCAAGGCCCGTTTGTCAGTAAATCAGACTGAAGCCAGTAGATGTTAAGGTGCAGTGGGATTTCATTTAAAACAGGAAGTGTTGAAGTCCTGAATGGTCTGAAATTTACTTCCTTTAACTGGACTGATGAAAGAAACAGGACTTAAATAAATAATGAGCGTATCTGTAGCTTCTCTTCACCCCCAGCAGCAGCTACAAATGAGCAACTAGTGTCATTATGACTTCACGCTGCAGAGGCTAAAAAGGCTCTGCTCTCCAGCCAATGATTACACACATTTCCCCTTTGACTCCTAGTTCCTGGCTCTAACTGGCCATAGTTTTAACGGCCCTCGTACCTGAGCTGGACGGAGCTCTAATGAGCCTGACAGGGAGAAACGTGTAGGAGGAAGAATGCTGCGTTTTGAAAGAGAAGCTGCACAAATGCACCATCCTCTACAACATAAAGCATCTTAAAAGGCATTTTAACTAGATTTAATTCACTAAGTTCTTTTAATGTTGCAGAGACAACAAAAAAGCAAAACCGCTTCATTTTAGTCATTTAGATATAAAAGAGCTACATTTTCTAATGGAAACAAGCTTTTCTTCTCTAACGTACTTAAGAGTCAAAATAAATAAAGCTAATTTATCTTCATGACAAAGCTTCCTCAGCAGGTCGTCTTCTGGCCAAGATATGACGTGTAGAATATTATCATTATTAATTTTACCATCAGTGCTCTTTAAGATGCTTCTATATTTTGGATATTTGAATTAGCATTTAGGAGATTCTGGAGGAACGGAAACAGTAAAACATTCCCGAATTACATTAATTTGCCATTTAGTATAAATTATAGTATCCCTGTTAGAAGTTGCCTTCTTTATAATTTGCAGTTATTCATGTTGTGGCCTTGTGGCAGTAATAATATTAATAATATCGAAGTAAAACGTAATTTGCAAAAACTATTGGTTGATTGAAGATCTTGGCTTTACGAGGTAATTGCGGCGGCGACGTATCTTTCTGCGCCCACTCACCCTCAGGTCTCCATCCTACAGTATTTATTTCCTGTCGAGTCCGACAGTTTAATCTTGAACAATTAAGGGTATTTCATCGAGGCTGATTGTAGTTTGAGAAGTGATGAAGCGGTGATCCGGCTTTGCGGCGGAGCGTGAAACTTCACTTGTGATTTGGGTGCAGCAGAACTCATGACCTCTTTAGCGAGCCTTAATGAGGCTCTTAGAGCGAGCCTAATGGCTGTTCTAAGGAGGAGCTGACAGAGAGCACCGGGGAGGCAACGGCATCCTGTTTTGCCTCCAGCAAGGCCTCACGCTGAGATGGGAGACAAATCCAAAAGGCAGCAGGCCTTCAGGGAGAGGTTTATTGAACTTGCTAGTCACAGAAGCCATGACAACTCATATTTATTCCAGTTAAGCTGTAAGGTTGCAACGTCTTAGCTCTGACAACCACCATGATGTAGAAAAGCGGAAAATTCTCATGTAAATTAAATATAACAGGAGAGATTAAAACACCTGTCACAGAAACAGCAAAACAATCATTTCATTGCAAAAACTTAAAAAGAACCTTAAAATTTGCTTTTAAAGTGAAGTTTTTTTTTGTTTAATGTGGATCCAGATGCTGTTGCTATGACGGCCACTTACAGAAGATGTTCCGCTTTATCAGCAGGGAAAGAAAACGAGCTGCAGGGAGTCATACTAAACCAAATGTGAACATCTTGACCTTTAGTATTAAAACGGACAAAAACAGATTGTTTATTTGTGAGTGAAGCAGAAGGTCGTGTTTCCCGTGGGTTCGCCACGTATCGCTCATGATACAGCTTATTCCCAGACATCCTTCAAGCTGTTTTAACACTGCATCAGGTAAGAATCAGAAATCTGCTGGAAATACTTCAAGTATTTTTGCATTTCTAGGAGAATACATGTGTGTTGAAAAGCCAACGTCTGGGTTTTAAAGTCTGCGTGATGGTTCGGGTGACATTTGAACACATCGGCTTCATTTTCAACCCAGAAAATCTTTCTGGAGGTTTATTTTTGTCTCTGATGAAAAGAATTTAGTTTATCCTCATGATCAGCTTTATTCTGAGTAAACGGTTGCATGTGTGCAAAAACACACAGATTCTTCTCTGTCTGAATGTAACTGCAGGATGAGATGAAAACAGGCAACATTCTGCATCCTGTTGCTCAGATTTTTGTTATTCCAGATTCCAATTATCCCACATGTTCTGTACAGTTGGCAGATTTCCTGAGTAAACAGACTGTTTTTGATTCTATGAGCCATTTCCATAAGCTGTGTGACAATAATCACACTATTTCACTCATTTATTTTTGATATTACACAACCTACATTTTCCACAGTTCCGCTAATTTAATACAAGTTAGTAAATCTCCAGGGAATGCAGAATTATTAGGCAAATGAGTATTTTGTCCACATACTCCTCTTCATGCATGTTGTCTTACTCCAAGCTGTATAGGCTCGAAAGCCTACTACCAATTAAGCATATTAGGTGATGTGCATCTCTGTAATGAGAAGGGGTGTGGTCTAATGACATCAACACCCTATATCAGGTGTGCATAATTATTAGGCAACTTCCTTTCCTTTGGCAAAATGGGTCAAAAGAAGGACTTGACAGGCTCAGAAAAGTCAAAAATAGTGAGATATCTTGCAGAGGGATGCAGCAGTCTTAAAATTGCAAAGCTTCTGAAGCGTGATCATCGAACAATCAAGCGTTTCATTCAAAATAGTCAACAGGGTCGCAATAAGTGTGTGGACAAACTAAGGCGCAAAATAACTGCCCATGAACTGAGAAAAGTCAAGCGTGCAGCTGCCAAGATGCCACTTGCCACCAGTTTGGCCATATTTCAGAGCTGCAACATCACCGGAGTGCCCAAAAGCACAAGGTGTGCAATACTCAGAGACATGGCCAAGGTAAGAAAGGCTCAAAGACGACCACCACTGAACAAGACACACAAGCTGAAACGTCAAGACTGGGCCAAGAAATATCTCAAGACTGATTTTTCTAAGGTTTTATGGACTGATGAAATGAGAGTGAGTCTTGATGGGCCAGATGGATGGGCCCGTGGCTGGACTGGAAAAGGGCAGAGAGCTCCAGTCCTACTCAGACGCCAGCAAGGTGGAGGTGGAGTACTGGTTTGGGCTGGTTTCATCAACTCCCAGTCCTACTGCCAGTTTCTGGAAGACACCTTCTTCAAGCAGTGGTGCAGGAAGAAGTCTGCATCCTTCAAGAAAAACATGATTTTCATGCAGGACAATGCTCCATCACATGCGTTCAAGTACTCCACAGCGTGGCTGGCAAGAAAGGGTGTTACGGCCGCCGCCGTTTTGAAGCCCAGTGGTGTGCTGCGCACCGTTCCCTGTGCAGCAGCGCAGCACCACGGACAGCTACGCCTTGGGAAGCTGTCCTTACTCCAGCACCATGGACAGCGCCGGAGCGGCAGTCACGCCAGCTGGGGCTTCTCATCTCATCAGCCGGCCCTTTAAAAGCGGCCAGGTGGAGCTCATCAGGGGAGAGAAATGTTTGGTGTTGCAGAGGCAATGTGTGTTCTCTCCCCGTTGGCGGTTACCAGAAATTTGGTGCCAACAAAACTTTGGGTGAGGGCCAAAAAACCCTTACCTAGAACTTAACTAAGTTATCCTTAGTTAACTGAAAATGTCCAGAGGACCAACCACTCTAGATCCTAAATCCTAAATAAATCTCCTTTAGTTAAAAAGGGGATGAAACTCAAAAGGGGAAAAAATCCCACCCTTTAAATTAAATAAGGTTTGTCTAAAGGACAAAACCAAATACTGAATTAACTTAAGTTTACCTAAACAACGAAAATAGCTCAGGAAACTGAGACTTCAAAAGGGGGAAAACCCCCACCTGGTAATTTACCCACAAGGTGGTCTTGTAGTCACACCAAAACCAAAACTACTGCTTAACTGCAAATATCCCAAACACAAAAGGTTCTAAAGCTGCTTCTTCACAAGAAGCAAACCACAACCTGGTATTAACCACAAAATTTCTGGTAACCGCCAACGGGGAGAGAACACACGTTGCCTCTGCAACACCAAACATTTCTCTCCCCTGATGAGCTCCACCTGGCCGCTTTTAAAGGGCCGGCTGATGAGATGAGAAGCCCCAGCTGGCGTGACTGCCGCTCCGGCGCTGTCCATGGTGCTGGAGTAAGGACAGCTTCCCAAGGCGTAGCTGTCCGTGGTGCTGCGCTGCTGCACAGGGAACGGTGCGCAGCACACCACTGGGCTTCAAAACGGCGGCGGCCGTAACAAAGGGTATAAAAGAAGAAAAACTAATGACATGGCCTCCTTGTTCACCTGATCTGAACCCCATTGAGAACCTGTGGTCCATCATCAAATGTGAGATTTACAAGGAGGGAAAACAGTACACCTCTCTGAACAGTGTCTGGGAGGCTGTGGTTGCTGCTGCACGCAATGTTGATGGCGAACAGATCAAAACACTGACAGAATCCATGGGTGGCAAGCTTTTGAGTGTCCTTGCAAAGAAAGGTGGCTATATTGGTCGCTGATTAGTTTTTGTATTGTTTTTGAATGTCAGAAATGTATATGTGGGAATGTGGAGATGTTATATTGGTTTCACTGGTAAAAATAAATAATTGAAATGGGTATATATTAGTTTTTTGTTAAGTTGCCTATTAATTTTGCACAGTAATATTCACCTGCCCACACAGATATCCCCCTAAAATAGCTAAAACTAAAAACAAACTAAAATCTACTACCAAAAACATTCAGCTTTGATATTAATGAGTTGTTTGGGTTCATTGAGAACATGGTTGTTGTTCAATAATAAAATTATTCCTCAAAAATACAACCTGCCTAATAATTCTGCACTCCCTGTAAATTCAAATTCTTAGATATGATTTAATTTTACAAATTTTAATAAATCATAAATTGTTTGAAAAATCTTTAAAGGTTTTTAATTTTTCTTTTGCATAACAATCAGACCGTTGGGGGTTCGAAGCTTTGAGGAGGAGACAAATACTTGTAATGAAAAATCGGAAATGTGACTCAGGGAGTCTGTTTTTATGTCATTAGATAATCTTCAGGAAAATACACTCAACAAAAACATTAACACAACCCTTTTGTTTCTGCTCTGATTTTTCATGAGATGGACTCTAAAATTCATTCCAGATACACATTATTACCATTTCTCTCAAACATTGCTCACAAATCAGTCTAAATGTGTGATAGTGAGCACTTCTGCTTTGCTGAGATAATCCACCCCACCTCACAGGTGTGCCACATCAAGATGCTGATCTGACATTATGAGTTGTGCACAGGTGTACCTTATACTGCCCACAATAAAAGGCCACTCTGGAATGTGCAGTTTTTTGCTTTATTGGGGGTCTGGGGCCTCAGAACCGGTCAGTATCTGGTGTGACCACCATTTGCCTCATGCAGTGCAACACATCTTCTTCGCATCGTGTTGATCAGATTGTCAATTGTGGCCTGTGGAATGTTGGTCCACTCCTCTTCAACGGCTGTGCGAAGTTGTTGGAGATCAGTGGGAACTGGTACACGCTGTCGTATACGCCGATCAAGCACATCTCAAACATGCTCAACGGGTGACATGTCCAGTGAGTATGCGGGCCATGCAAGAACTGGGACATTTTCAGCTTCCAAGAATTGTGTACAGATCCTTGCAACATGGGACCGTGCATTATCTTGCTGAAACATGAGGGGATGTTCATGGATGTACGGCACAACAATGGGCCTCAGGATCTCATCACGGTATCTCTGTGCATTCAAAATGCCATCAATAAAATGCACCTGTGTTCTTCATCCGTAACAGATGCCTGCCCATGCCATAACCCCACCATCACCATGGGCCACTCGATCCACAACATTGACATCAGCAAAGCGCTCACCCACACGACGCCACACACACTGTCTGCCATATGCCCTGAACAATGTAAACCGAGATTCATCCATGAAGAGAACACCTCTCCAACGTGGCAGACGCCATCAAATGTGAGCATTTGCCCACTCAAGTCTGTTACGGTGACAAGCTGGAGTCAGGTCAAGACCCCAATGAGGACGACGAGCATGCAGTTGAGCTTCCTTGAGACGGTTTTTGACAGTTTGTGCAGAAATTGTTTGGTTATGCAAACCAATTGTTTCAGCAGCTGTCTGAGTGGCTGGTCTCAGACGATCTTGGAGGTGAACCTGCTGGATGTGGAGGTCCTGGGCGTATAAGATACACCTGCGCACTACTCATGATGTCGGATCAGCATCTTGATGTGGCACACCTGTGAGGTGGGATGGATTATCTCAGCAAAGCAGAAGTGCTCACTATCACACAATTAGACTGATTTGTGAACAATGTTTGAGAGAAAAGGTAATATTGTGTATCTAGAATGAATTTTAGATCTTTAAGTCCATTTCATGAAAAATTGGAGCAGAAACAAAGGGGTAGCGTTCATGTTGAGTGTATTAAACAATCATTGCAGATCAGTTAAATCAAGGGTGTCTAAACCTTCCAAGGTGTGGGCTAGAGCTGATTTGTGTTAGTGGCTTTGGCAACATAGAAAACTTCCTGGAACAAATATACCATTTACTCACAATAGAGCTCCGGACGTCACGTGACTCTCAGAGAGTAGACGCCATGTTGGCAGGCAACAAATGTAAACAAATTGAACGGGATCGGCTTGGATTTTACTTCGTCGGAGTTTTTTTCACACTTTAAAACCGAAGAAATCGTTTTAAATAGTCAGAAATTAAATAGACTAAACATCTCCGACCCTTACCGTGCCCCTGGGATACTTTTTAAAAACGCCAGAAGCTGTCGGAGCGGACTTCTTACCGGACCTGGCCGGGGAACCCCTTGGGATTCCCCTGGAGGAGCTGGCCGAAGTGGCTGGGAAGAGGGAAGTCTGGGCCTCTCGACGCTACTGCCCCCGCTGTCATGGTCTGAGGTATTTCCCTGCTGTCACTCCCTGTCTTTTGAGTTTTCCCTCTGCAGGTGGGCGTGTCTGGAGGTGACCAAGCTGCAGCAGATCTGCTCATCAGCTGGCCAGGGGTATTTAAGCAGCTGGGAGACTCCTACACTTCGCTGGATGATTACTCTACCTGGGTACCTTCTAACAGCCACTTGTGAAACTTATTCGAGCTCCGTAACCTCTTGAGAATTAGATTTGTTTTTGGATTTAGGATTTTTGAGATTTTAGATGTGTTTTGGATTTTTGGATTTTGCATTTTATTCTTCCTGCTCTCGTTCACCAGATCAAACCTCCACTTTTATCCCCGACTGGCTATTTCTCTGGAACTCCAACCTGCTTGTCTCTCAGCTGCTCCCTGGCCAGAACCACCTCCAGCTACCCACCTAAGCTCCCTGGATCTCCACCAACTCAGCTCCCTCCACGTCTCCCCTTCTGGATCTCAGTTTTCAGGAATCCCCTCTCAGCCCAGACCGGACCACTCCTCCCTCAAGCTACTTTTCCCCCTCTCCAGACTGTAAGTCCCCCACACAATTCCGAATCCTTGTTTTCCCCTTTGAGTTGGATCTGACTCCCATCTGTCCACAGATTTCCCGCACGGGCTCCCTTTGTGACAGAACTCAGCTACGTTCAAGCTGCTCCCTTGGTTTCCTTTTAATAAATTCTTATTTAAAACACTTTCCCCGTCTCAAGCTGATTCTGTGGGTTAGACATCTACACCACAACATGACACCCGCAGCCCGACTCCGGATAAGTGGATGAAAATGGATGGATGGATGGACAAATAACAGATTTAGATGTAAGTAGCTTAAATAGAGTGCTGTGCTGTTTGAATGTATAAACTGAACGCCAAGAGAAATCACTAGTTAGATTTTTTTCCGTGAATAAAATAAATATGTCAGGCAGGAGCGACTCAGGATCTGTCTGAGATCTGTCTCGGTGAGACAGATAATAGCAATCCAAAGTGCTTTTTATGTGTGATCTGACAATTGATCAATCATTGCTTAAAAATTAAATACAGCTTAGCCGGTTAATTGCTGTGATCATAAAACACGTAAACGACAGCACGCAGAAATCACGAGGCAACGTTTTACGTGATGTTTACTTGTTACTATGAGTAATACGAAAGAAAAAGCCACGCCAAAATAAGTTTAGGAAGCCCACTAAGAATCGTAATAAAAGCATTTAAAATAAATACCATACACAGTTGAGGAAATGTTGGTTTAAGTACCTGATATGAAGCGGTCGCTGCATAAGCGAAAACCTTTACTCTCGGGATCCCACAGTTTCATTTTAGCCCGGTCACTAGCGCATTTTATTACAATGATCCAACGTTTGCGGCGCTCCAGATCTTGGGGAATCCTGTAGATGGCTCATTCCTTATGTCGTCCGCGTCTGTTCTGCATCCTGGCGCACAACAGGAATCTACCATATTTCCCGTTTGATTGAGTTTTCTGACAATAACAAATAGTCCGGCTGCGGGCTTCTGCCTGCCAATAGGGCGCCGTTTCGATGTGAACTGTTGCATGCCGGGAGAAGTGACATCAACTCCCGGAGCTCTATACGAAGTTCGGTAACACTTTAGGCAACACAAATTAACCATTAATTAGCTGCCAATTAATATGCATATTAATGAACTACTAAGTCTGAATTAGTCATTATTAAGCAGATAGATAGATAGATAGATAGATAGATAGATAGATAGATAGATAGATAGATAGATAGATAGATAGATAGATAATGTGAAGAAGTTCAATTTTCCTCACAAAACGAACATTTGTATTAAACAAAGGTCATTTCCCTCTGTAAAGTCAGAGGTACGGAAGTGGGCAATATGGTGGGCAATATCATGTCATTCCTAATATTACCAGTTATTATTTCCTTCTAAGAAAAAAAAATCTATCATGTTAAGCTAACTTCATGATGTAGTTGCATCCATTAAACAGAGGATTATGTTCATGTGTTCATCAGCATGAAGTTATTGAAGTTATCAAAGCAAACATGGCTGGAATCAGATTTACTGTAATCTGTGTCTCTAAGTGTGTGTGCTGCTGTAATGAGTGGATGTCCCCACTGTGGGACTGATACAATTTACTCTATTCTGTTTTATTAATTCATATCAGCCAGTAAGAAAAAAATGTTTGAGGAGTTTTGGCCTTTCCAGGCTTCCGTACCAGTAACCTGGCTAGGGAGGAGGGGTTCATCTCACACACAGGAAAAATGTACTGGTGAAGCGGTGAATTAAAATACTAGGATTCCTAATGTTTCAATTTACTGTGCTGCCAACTAATGTAGGAGAGGGAATATGTGAGTGAGTCACCACGGTAGGAAGCCCAGCTTGCTGTGAGCGAGGATCTGTGGCTGATGAGTGAAAACAAAAGAAAATCATTCGGGACTGAAGCTCCGTCAACATCAGCTGGCAACCACGACGTGGCTGCATTAAGCATGTCATTTTGGCGGCGCTCGCAGCCGCAGCTCACGGTTCTAGGAGAAAGAACCGGGCCTGCCCATCCCATCAACAGCAGGTGGAGCTCACCACTCCGCCCATCTCACAACCAGAGCGGAAAAAACCCATCGGCTTGAATTATACAGATGGGATTCTGTGTGTGAAATAATGCCAGTAAAATAATTACTTAAGTGTTGTTTGTGTGCATGTTGTTCAGTAGCTAATGCTATAATTAATATCATCTGTTTTTTTATAACCCTACACACTGTGCGTGATGCGCGTCTGGGGAGCGCAGGCATTGGTTTAGAGTGAGAGATTGGAGGTGTGGTGTGAGAGCGTGTGAAGAGGGTCAAATGCGTGTGTCTCACGCACTGAGCGTGAGAGTTGGCGGCCTTGCCATCATAAATAAGATGAGCATACATAAGACAGATTAGTTTTCAATGAGTGTTTTCAACACGCACCTTGCTGGCACCAGGCAGAAGGTGGAGCTTGACGTATGGATCCGACAGCCCATTGTGATCCATGGGTTTGAGCCCCTGTGGATGAAAAACAGACATAAATAAATAAATAAATAAATCACCAAAAAGCGTTAGTTTGGTTTTAGACGAGTCAGAAGGCGGGAGGACACTTAAACTTTTCATGTGTAAAAGAAATGACAGAAAGCAGATCTTCATCCCAAAGACAAGTGGTGTTTCTCAGTGCCAAGGAACCTTGCCTTGATGTCTTGGCTTTGCACCGCTTTTCTAGGAGCTACGTCATGGGGAGCCGCCAAGACGTGATCCAATGTTCATGTTCTACCGAGGCGTGTGTTCTCCGTTTGTTAGCCGTTCAGCTAGCTGAGTGAGGATACACGGGAGGTGTCTTGTAGCCTAGCCTTGGTCAAAAATTACCCAGAATACACCATGGTATTTTCAAGTTTAACAGTAAGTCAGCTAGTTTAAAATGTTTGTTATAGATCTAAAGAAGTTATCTATGGTTGGTTAGTTGCTTAGTAGTTGCAGCTTCGGTGACTAGCGGGTAGTAACTCACTTATATATTTAATTTAATAAAGATATACACAATTTATAAAGTTAAAGGCTGGTTATATGTTTATATTGAAACTAATACATATAAAATATAACATTGTCTCCCGTGTCACATGACCATTTAACCATTTTCTTTGACCAAGGAAGGACAGTGTCCTCATAAGCAAGGCGCCTGGCCTCGCAAGACATTGCCTCGCAAGGCAAGGTCAGAGTCCAAGCCCCCAGGCCGGGCTCTCCCAGCTGACCGGCTTCCGTCTTGGACCACATTACCCAGCATGCCCCTCGCGGGGATTCCCTCCACGTTGCACCTGCGTCAATCCATGTCTATATATGGAAGACGCCACACCGGCTCTTCACTCAGTCATCGTTCCACCGTGATCCATGATCAGAGTATTCAGAAGCTAATACAGCTTAACCTCCACCTTTCCTACTCAGACCTCATCCAACCTCCAGCCTTTCCAGCACCACTTTCAACCAGCAGTCTAAATAAAGCTCTTACTCCCGAACCCAGTCTTCGAGTCTGACACCTTAACACTGAGAAACAGCCCTGATCACAGAGGACATAGGAGTCCACCACTGCGCAGCAGAGTTTACAGTTTGAGATTTGGCAACAACATTTCAGACATTTAACTAATCACGTAGCATACCGTATTTTCTGGAGTATAAGTCGCACCAGCCGTAAAATGTATAATGAAGAAGAAAAAAACATATATAAGTAGCACTTTGGGGGAAATTTTTTAATATTTTTCTTACAAAGTCTGAGACCAAGCATTACACATTGCAAGACAAGTACCGGTAACAATAACAGAATAAACAACCAGGGCGCAGCGTGCCACGGTCTCCAGTAGAGGATGGCGGTGTTTCAAACCCTCCCAGCGGGCGGGGAGAGCTCATTCCTGGGCCGGAGCCGGCCCGCAGCAGCACGGTAAACATAATTTGGTAAATAAGTCACTTTGGTGTATTAGTTGCAGGACCAGCCAGACTATGAAAAAAAAGTGCGACTAATGGTCTGGAAAATACGGTAAATCATCTCAGGGATTTGAGAAATCTTTGAGAAAGAAATCCCCAGTTAGTCCCAAAGAAATATCTTTAAAATAGACTTTACATTATTTTTAAGAGCAAATCAATAAACTCAAAAGGGGCAGATGATGTAAAGGCCAGCCACTGAATGACCCCAAGGAGGCAGAGTCCCATTGAGTCATGTGAAAGAAAATCCTGAATTTGGTCATCCACCCATCAGGTTGTTGTTGACCTTCTGTAAAAACTGCACTATTTAAGTTTAAAATTCCGCCAGAACTAAAGCTAACCAGTTAAAGCCTAATTTATACTTGTCCGTCAGCTCTGCGAGGGACAGAAGCACTCGCATTGACAGAGACGTTTTGCTTTCAGACTTCTCCGTCAGCTGGGGATTGTTGCAAAACAATTCCCCGCCAGGGCAACAGAAGGCGTAGCGCTATTCTGAGGTATCATGCCACCATTACAGTCACATATCCGGTCCACAACGGTGTATTTACTCTTGTGTTTACATTGTTCTAATGGTTTCAGAGATGTTTTAACACGAACAAATTTGTCCCTCATTCCCCTCCACCTCTTCATGCGATCGGTGAGACAAGGGCAGCAGCCTTCTGCAAATCTAGAAACCCAATGCTTCTTTCCGTAAAGTCTGTAACGTTTGAGAGGCCTTCAAGAGCAAGTCATACCCAAGTTAAAATTCTTTGCTGATAAACTGTATAAATGAGTTTCTCATAGTGTTGAAGACATAATTATTTGGGGATTTTAGTGCATCTTATTTCAAATATAAATACTTTGCTCAAAACCATCAGCGTGCTGCCCTCTTCGGGATAAAAGTCTGCTCAACATTTGCATTTTAATCAGCCATTGCTATTGGCTAAGTGCTGTGTGATGTTAGCCAGTACAGTGGTGTGTTACGGTACCATCCCTGTCTGGAGCAGCTGACAAGCCTGTATCCGGCTTGGCACCGGTTGCCTCGGGCAACTCAGAAGTCGCTTGCCTCCTCCAATAAGACCTTAATGCAGTGGTGGAGGAGGAGGAGAGAAATCCTCCAGACTAGAGCTGCTTTTATAGAACCATAGCGTTTTCAAAACAGGATTTGCCACGGCACCCTGGGGAGGATTTTGGCATTTATAGTAGCAAAGCTGAAGCTAGAATAAACTGCCATCAGGCACCTCTCAAACCAAGGTGGGATATAGGGAAGTCGCTGGGCGGCCCCCCCGCATGTGACGTACAGGGTCGTGCATTCACTGTCAGACGGAAGACACATCAGACTGATGAAATTTCTTTTTCAGGACCTTTAGCTTTGATGTGACCTGCTTTTTGTCCCGCTTGACGCCCCGCTCAGCCAGTGTTTTCACTACTCTGTCGAACAGCTGGCTGTCTCTCACCGTCCCCGTAAAAAGGCGACTAATCTGTTCTGCTCGCACGGCCAAACGCTCCATGGTCTCCGCGTTCGTCCAGCCGGCTTTCATTCCGGCCGGCACTCGACGCGCAGTACACATGAATAACGCGACCACCCTCTTTTGCGGGGGGGCCTTCCACAGTCGCTCCAAAGGAATTAGAGAGCCTGGCACGCGTTTAGCTGTCAGAGGCAAGGGGCTGATGTGGCAATATTATTACCAAGCGAGGCGGAACAAATGCCGCAATATTCGCGCAACACCATGCCAGCACTGCGCATTTATAGACATACCATTGCGGTAATATTACGCCGATTTGTCGGCATGGTGTGTCCTATAAAAGCACCTTAAGAGGCCTGCTGCCGTTTCTCCGTCAGAGTGGGTGTGTTTGTTAATGTGTGTTTGTTAGTGGCTTGAAAAACTCTCTGAATGGGGGAGGAGGTTTGGTGTCATTGCTGCAGCACCTCCCTCACGTCCTATAGTTTGGTTCAAAAGAAAAAAGCTACTTCTGTAAACTCCTTCTCTTTGCTGGCCAAGACCCTCAAGACCTTCAATCTATTTATTTCCAAAAGAAAGAGCCATTTGAGGAAAGCCAAAGTAAAGGATTCACTAAAATCTGACTTTCCCCACGCAAAAGGAAAAAAATTACTACCAGCAACTCAAAGCATGTTTCCAAAATATCACTCCTCTTGTAAATTTCTTAGTAAATGATTTTTATTAAATTCGCACACTACTGGGAGCCGAGGCGATAAACCTTCATGGTGGTATTCAGCCGACTGTATTTTCCACACAAATGATTGGTTGCTGTGACGCCAGGAGAGGTGATTGGAGAGGTTAAAGTGTCACTCTCATCTGCTTCTATTGTTGCCTTCAGCAAACACCTGAGCTGGGACATTATGTGAGGTTGGACCGGGATGAACAGGCAGATGTGTCATGCTGCTGATTGCACGAGTGAGCTCTGAATACTCTGTTGATCATAATTACTCAGGGTTGAAGGAAAATGACCCTTGCAGAAGGCAGATGGGTGGGTTTCCACACATCTATCTCTCACACACTCATTCAGAACAGCCCCATTGAATTAAGGCTTTAAAATGATGGAAAATTAAGTTGAGCTTCTTTTTTGGGGGGAAATAATGATAATCTTTCAGATAGTCTGGCCTGGGGGAAAGAGAGAAAGTACTGATGATCTATTCAAGCAGAACCCTGCATGCAGCCATTTTAAACAGTTGTAAAGAGGAAGTCTTTCCAGTTTGGGACACAGGTCCATCCTCTACAGCTCGATTCCAGAAATGTCCTCTTGTAGGCTGTGAACCGACATGGAGATGACTCTTTGTAACATTCTCAGGATTTCTTGGAATGGAACGAGAAATGGACAAATGGATCGAGGCTTTAGCTCGAGTCACGAGTCAATGATGTAATCGTTTAATTCGTTTGGGTTTGGACGTCCTGTGGTTCCTGCCGTGGTTGCTGGAGTTCTATGGTTCGCCCGGTCCTTGCTCATCTGCTTACTGCCTAAGGACTATGTTAAGTGGAATTATCTTTGCTTGTTTGTAATTGTCTCTTCAAGTTTGGGAGTACTATTGACTATTCTCTGGTGTGGGGTTTTGTTTTTCCTCACTCCTGATGCCTCTGCCTGGGAACTGACCTTTCCTTCCTCGAATGAGTCCCTAGGGCCTCTGGGATTATTCAACGACCCGTGGTTTCTGCCAGGACCCCGTGCCCTTGAAAAGGGGGGTTATGTAATGCCCAGTAATGGTCAGTTTTTAAGTACAGTTTGACCCTTCAATATCTGGTCGACACGGAGACAGGAGTCTGCATGTTAGCTTTTAATCTGCCGGATCCTGCATTCCATCAGCTGGAGTTCAGAGCCTCTCTGCAGCTCTGAACACATGATAAAGTGTCAACAATACTGTTCCCTTCTCAAGGCCCTTCTGTGCCAAGCCTGCCTCGTTGTCCAGGCCAGAACGGACTGTTAATAGGAGGAGTGCTTCAGCTTATATGTGATGATCATTCATGAAATGAAATTAGCAAATGTTATATGGATAATAATAATAATAATAATAATAATGATGTTTTCACTAATCTGTGCTTAAATCAATAAGTTTGATTGATCTGTGCTTTAATTACTGAAAGCATGAAATGAAGTATTACAAAGATTTTTATATGGATCAGTAATGCTTGATATGACACGGCCATCATCATCTGCACCAGACACAAGGACAAATTAAAGTTAAGTTAAACCCATGACACATAGATTTTCTTTACCCCAGATCAGAGCATCTGTTCTCTCAAGGAGGCATGTGTTCTGAGGTTGTCTTGGTAATATCCCTTAACATGGCACGCTCTGATTTATTAAGTAAATCATAATAAGAGAATACAAAAACAGAGCTCACTTTACGGTGACTCAGTTCTAGAGGAAGCTACGGAAATGGCTGTCCGTAGTGAAGTCTTTTTAACCCAGAGCAATCTTTGACACTCCCTCGAGGTTGCTGCAAAGCTGACACAGCAAACGGTTCCTGCAGAACAATGCTGATATTGTTCCGACTCCTTAAGAGTCTCCTAGACGCAAACTAGTTCCAACCTGTGTGCCTGGCGACATCTCTGGACTGGAGAAGTCGGTGCTGTGGTAATTCTACTGGACCTGGGTGCCCAGAGGTCATCCGACCACCCTGACCTCCGGATCCGCGAAGAGGATCTCCGAGAAGGGCGAGGTAGAACACAGTGTGATTGCATCTGATGCCTTTTTGATAAGAATCAACTTCATAGCTTAACGCAAACCAAATTCTTTCCCTTTACACCCAGAACTCAGCTTTCCTAGATCCGGAAGTTCTGATAACATCATATTCACACAAAGGCACCATACATCACATCTCCTCCATCTAGATTCATACATGACAGTAAATATTAGTTAACTTGTCGTGTTTTAATTGTTTGGATAAGAAATTCTTACTTTTACAAACCTGACTCTTTCCTTGAATCAAAACAAAGTGTGTACAATCCCTGAATAAACAAAGAATCCTAGAATCTTCTGATTAAACATCCAAAGACCAAACAGGTTGGTATTCTATATTTATATAGAGTATCACAGCTTATTGGTCATAAGTAGAGGTAATATATTAAGCTCTTAAAGCACTCAATTTACCAACTCCTACAACGACTTATAGTCCATCTATGTTCCCAATGTTTGGATCATGAGAGAAAGAACAAAAATCTGAATACAAGCAGCTAAAATTAGGTAGAGATTCACCGGTTTCACATCGAAAAGCTGCATATAATTAATTTATGGTGAAAGGATTCAGGAGATGTAAAGAAAATGACATCACAGGTCTTAGCGACAAAAAACCTACAGTACTTAAACATGTATTATAGAGCAGTTTTGTTTCCATCGAGTTTCAATTCCTGCTTACTCTTTATGATTGTTAATTGTCCATTACACCAAGTAGCTGTTATGTTTAAATTATTTTGTTAGACCTCAGATGTGCGAAGCTTTAATGGGCCATTTCCCAGCTGTGTGTTCTAGACGGCGCCTCTTTTCTGTTGTGTTATTAGCCTCTTCATGGACAGGACATACGTCTTCATTATCGCAACTGACTGGGGTTCTAACACACAGGTGGAGGAAGCATCAATCACCAGGAGCAGCAGATAACAGATCGAACAAGATAAAGAGAGAGAGCGGGTGGTTATTGATCTGATCCAGAGTCATGTTAAAGGCCAGGTTCAGAGGTCACCTGGGGTCATGGGGAGTGGTCGAAGCTGTTATGATGGAGGCACAAACAGATCCATTCTTCACTAGTGACTGTATTAAAGGGTTCAAGTAAAATATGTGGGTGAAAAGGAATGGTGAGAGTACAGTCCCCTGTGGTGCTCCAATGTTACTGATCGCCTAAATATCTTTCTGATATCATCCACCAACATGTCCCGGTGCGTTCCCTTAGGTCAGCTGACCAGAGATTACTAACTGTGCCTAGGTACAGCCTGAAGTCTCGTGGTAGTCGAGCCTTTTCAGTACTTGGACCAAGTCTCTGGAATGAGCTGCCAGCTGATGTAAAACAGGCCACGTCATTAGAAACTTTTAAAGGAAGACTGAAAACACATCTGTTCTCGCTGGCTTTTGGACTTTGAAGTTGGGGGAAGTAGGCCGGATTTGGACTGTGAACTGGCACTCAGGTTTTTGTACTGTATTTTAAAATGGATTTCTTATTGTATTTTTATAGGATTTATTACAGTATTTTACAGGGATTTCTTAGTGTATTTTAATGGATTTATTAATGTATTTTAATGGTCATATCTCTGTCCTATTGTGTTGCATTTTATTGGTGTACAGCACTTTGTTTGTCCATTCTGGCCATGTGAAAGTGCTCTATAAATAAAGTTGATTTGATTTGATTTAACAGAGTTTTAATGACTCGGTCATCAGTGTTGTGCCCAAACACATTAATTGAACAATTGTTTGTGAATTTGTTCGTTTTTTTCGTGAATGTGAACTGAACTCGTTCGTATTTTCCCTGACGAACGTAAAAGTTGGTCCTGGTGTGCGTGAACAGGTTTATTTCACCGTTTTATCTTCGGATCTCTATGGAGCTTTTCCGGAGCTAAAGCCTAGCTAAAACATTGTGTTAACCACAGAGGTTATAGAAAGTTGATTTCGCAAATGTGGCCAAACATAGGCAGCAGCGGTTGGTGCGGCGTCTACTCCTGTACGTCTATGATGTGTGCAGGAGTCAAAGCTCATTTAGAAAAATTGACAGGGGACTTAACTGAAAGATTATAAAATTGTTTTATTTTTTGCACTTTTAATATTGCACTTTGAGTTTGCTCACTCAGCCTACTTCCTAAGATTGTTAAATAATTTCCCATTAAAATAACGTTTTCCTCGTGTTATAGAGAATATACTGTAGGGTAAAAACTGCAGCTGGGTATGAGTGTGGACTGAACGGGTGCCAACTATTGGTAAATTTTTCCATTATATATATATATATATATATACAGAGAGAGAGAGAGAGAGAGAGAGAGAGAGAGAGAGAGAGAGAGAGAGAGAGAGAGAGAGAGAGAGAGAGAGAGAGAGAAAAGAACTATGAACTGATTCGCTTTTGGAACAGTGAACTTAGTTCAACATTTTTTAAATTATGAACTAAGAAACAAACTAGTCCTTTTTAAAATGTATGAACTGAACTTTGAACTAGTTCATTTTTTTAAACGAACTTTCCCAACACTGTTGGTCATATCACATAACAAAGTGCATCAGCACCACATCAAAAAAACTGTGACCAAAGGATGTAGTAGTGTGAAAAATGGCAAATGGCCTGTATTTGGATAACACGTCCTTATGAGGCAACAACCCCCCAAGGCACTTCACAACAGTCAGTCATTCACACGCTGGTGGGGATTCAATTCAATTCAAAAATACTTTATTAATCCCAGAGGGAAATTGATTACTGTAGTAGCTCAGAATAATAATAACAATCAAGTCTTCAAAGAGTTGTTGTATATTACAATGGCTGTTGGCAGGAAGGATCTCCAGTAGCGGTCAGTGTTGCAATGAAACTGAAGAAGCCTCTGACTGAAGACACTCTTCCGTTGTCGGACAGTCTTGTGAAGAGAATGCTCAGGGTTGTCCATCATTTTCTTGATTCTCTGGAGAATCCTTCTTTGCATTATCTCCTCCAGTGGTTCCACAGTCGTCCCCAGAACAGAACCAGCCTTTGTTATTAGGCTGTTGAGTCTTTTCAGGTCCCTGCTTCTGATGCCACTACCCCAACAAAGGATGGCTGAAGAGATTACACTCTCAGCAACAGACTTGTAGAAGATCTGCAGCATCTTGCTACAGACATTGAAGGACCTAAGCGTCCTCAAGAAGTGCAGTCTGCTGTGTCCCTTCTTGTAAACGGCTTTGTTGTTCTTTCTCCAGTCCAGTCTGTTGTCCAGGTGAACTCCAAGGTATTTGTATTCCTTAACCACCTCCACTTCTTCTCCCTGACTCCACCCTGTTTCTTCTGAAGTCTAAAATCATCTCCTTTGTTTTGTTCACGTTCAAGGTCAGATGATTGTTTCCACACCATGCCACAAAGCACTCCACCAGCTCTCTGTACTCAGCTTCCTGTCCATCTCTGATACACCCGACAACTGCAGAGTCATCGGAGTATTTCTGTAGATGACAGGTCTCTGATTTGTACTGGAAGTCTGAGGTGTACAGGGTGAAAAGGAATGGTGAGAGTACAGTCCCCTGTGGTGCTCCAATGTTACTGATCGCCTGGTTTGATGTGCAGTTCTTCAGCCTCACAAACTGTGGTCTGTTTGTCAGGTAGTCTTTAATCCAGGCGATAGTGTAGGCCCCCACCTGTGTCTTCTGGAGTTTCTGGCAAAGTACATCAGGCTGGATTGTGTTAAATGCACTGGAGAAATCAAAGAACATGACCCTCACAGTGCTGCCTGCTTTGTCCAGATGACAGTGGATTGGTTGATGCCGCTGGATGATGACATCTTCAACTCCAACTCCATGGCGATAAGCAAACTGCAGCGGGTCCTGATATGTTCTAGTTTGCTTATTCAGGTGGACCAGCAGGAGTCTCTCCAGGACCTTCATGATGTGGGATGTCAGGACAACCGGTCTGTACTCATCATTGACTGATGGGCGAGTTTTCTTTGGAACTGGAACAAGGCAGGATGTCTTCCACAGGACTGGAACCTTCTCCTGGGCCAGGCTGAGGTTGAAGAGGTGCTGCAGCATCCCACAGAGCTGCTCTGCACAGGCCTTCAGTACTCTGGGGCTTACTCCATCTGGACCTGCAGCCTTGCTCCTGTTCAGTCTCTCCAGCTGCCTCTTCACCTGACTTCTAGAGACAGATAGGTGGGAGGGGGAGGTAAATGGGACAGCAGCATCTCCTGACTTGGTTGAAGACAGATTTATAGAACCAGAAGAGTCCATGACTGCGTTAGAAGACAAAAGAGCTGGCATGTGACAGGAAAATGTTGGATCAGAGGAGGATGGGATGTCTGATTGGCTGGGGACAGGCGAGGAGGATGCTGGGTTTGTTCCTGAACTGAACCTATTGAAGAACTTGTTCAGTTCATTGGCTGTGTCCTGGCTGTCATCTGTGCAATCCTTCCTCTGCTTGAAGCCTGTGATCTTCCTCATCCCTGACCAGACATCTCTGATATTGTTCCTCTGTAGGTTGTTCTCCAGCTTCTTCCTGTATGCCTCCTTGCTGTCTCTGACCTTGATCTTCAGTTGCTTCTGTATACTCCTCAATAATTCCCTGTCTCCCTCCTTGAAGGCTCTTTTTTTCTCATTTAGCAGATTCTTCAGTTCACTGGTGATCCAGGGTTTGTTATTAGCGAAGCATCAAGCTACCATGTAGCCACAGCTACCCTGGGGCACACTGGCAGAGGCGAGGCCTGCCAAACACAGGCGCCACCGGTCCCTCCGACCACCACCAGCAGGCAAGGTGGGTTAAGTTTCTTGCCCAAGGACACAACATCTGCATTCTCTCTCTGGTTGGAGCCGGGATCAAACCTGCAACCTTCCAATTACTGGACAGCCTGCTCTACCTTTTGAGCTACTGCTGTCCCAAATTGGATCCTAGAAAACAGCGACTGGTGTTTAGCGCTTTCTTGTTTCCTCTGGTGATGTGGGTTTCCTGTTCCAGCAGAAGCGTCTCAGGGAAGGTACCCGAGGGGAGGGGGTGGGGGGGTGGGGGGGAGTGTTCTTTGACCGTGTTTACATTGAAAACCTAGCTTGTTTGCCTTCACAGTTCTGGAACAACATCCTATGGACTGATCAGACCAAGATCAACTTGTACCAGAGTGATGGGAAGAGAAGAGTATGGAGACAGAAAGGAACTGCTCATGATCCTAAGCATACCACCTCATCAGTGAAGTACGGTGGTGGAAGTGTCATGGCATGAGCATGTATGGCTGCCAGTGGAACTGGTTCTCTTGTATTTATTGATGATGTGACTGCTGACAAAAGCAGCACGATGAATTCTGAAGTGTTTCGGGCAATATTATCTGCTCATATTCAGCCAAATGCCTCAGAACTCATTGGACGGCGCTTCACGGTGCAGATGGACAATGACCCAAAGCATACTGCAAAAGCAACCAAAGACTTTTTGAAGGGAAAGAAGTGGACTGTTTTGCAATGGCCAAGTCAATCACCTGACCTGAATCCGACTGAGCATGCATTTCACTTGCTGAAGACAAAACTGAAGGGAAAATGCCCCAGGAACAAGCAGGAACTGAAGACTGTTGCAGTAGAGGCCTGGCAGAGCATCACCAGGGATGAAACCCAACGTCTGGTGATGTCCATGTGTTCCAGACTTCAGGCTGTAATTGACTGCAAAGGATTTGCAGCCAAGTATTGAAATGTATACATTTGATTTATGGTTCTTATTCTGTCCCATTACTTTTGGTCCCTTAACAAGTGTGAGGCACATATGCTAACTGTTGTAATTCCTACACCGTTCACCTGATCTGGATGTAAATACCCTCAAATAAAAGCTGACAGTCTGCAGTTAAAGCACATCTTGTTCGTTTCATTTGATATCCATTGTGGTGGTGTATAGTGCCAAAAATGTTAGCATTGTGTCCATGTCCCAATATTTATGGACCCGACTGTAAATGCACTTCATCAAGATCCCGAGGGCTTTTAAGACAGGAAACCCAGTTCTTGATGATCTGGACAGCTCAAAATTTCCACGGACCTTTCACAGATGCTCCATCTATCTGAGGTGGATTTAAGTACTGTTAGATCATCTTTAAAGCTTCTTCCAGCAGCATTTATCCTCTGAAAAAAGGCGTCTGGGGGAATACTTTCTTAAATGGTTCCTAAGTGAGGACAAATCAAAGCCGCACAAGGGAAATCCTTTTGTTTATTTCTTCTTTCTGACTCTGTGGACATAGCTGGAATGTAACAAAAGGGTGTTAGCATAATGATAACTGTGTCTAATCCAGCGCTTGTGAATGTTAAATTATGCACGGCTGCTCCGAGTTCTCATAACTGCAAGTCAAATATTCATCAATATTAGCTGTTCAACCTTTTTATTGCAGCTGTTGCCAGATTGTTCCATCCTCTTTGGTGTTGCAGCACATTCAGGCCAAATTTGTTTCAATCTCTGCCTTTTTTCTCCTCCTCCACCTTGGTCCTGCAGCCAACATGCCTGATCCACCTCCATCTGTCCACTAGCCAATCTCGTCTCCAGCTCCTCTCTTCATGTCGTGTCTGCCGTTTCTGACTCAGACCATTCTCCGATCAGCCTGCTCAGTCTGCTTGACCAGATCCGTGTTCCTACATATCTCAGTTTGCAGCGACTCGTTTCACACAACAAAACTTTTGTGCAACACAGACTTTGTGCAGAAGGCTGCGTGCTGTTTGTGGGCCTGTTCTCTGAGCTGAACAGCTGTTGCAGCCGTTTGTTAAAAGTCTGTCTCATTTTAAATTATTTATTTGAGAAAACAAGCTGTTGACTGCAGCCGAGATGAATTTAGTGTAAATGCCGACTTCTACTGAACCAATTCTGTCATGTTTTTGGAAACTAGTAGTGATACAAACTAAAAATGTGTGTAAACAAACAAATATTAGCTAATTTAACCAGATGGGTTTTATGTTGTCAACAAATGGGAAGGTTTAAATGTAACTCAAGAGTACGTAGCTCCACAACTGATGTAGTCAACTTGATCCAAGATGGCCACCAGCCAGAATGGCAATTATCTAATTTAAACAACCAAAATTGGATCGACAAGAATACAAAGAATTGGTTTTGAGAATTCACTGAATGAAGGTCCCAGATTTCGTCTTTGCTCGTTAACTTATCCGACTGTCAGAGTCGGTGATGAATAAACAATGGAAATACAATCCAGGTATTCCCAAGTATTTCAATAATTTAATTTGTTAATTAGTTTCCCATTTCTCACATCTTTAATGCTACCTGCTGGATAGAAATTGCAGAGAAGTTTTAAAAATGATTTAAAAATAACTAAAATAACATAAGAAAACTAAATGTGCAAGAGGGATCAAAGCCAGCGCGTGCAATTATCTTACATCAAATGTGGTTTCTGGTCCTGTTAACACAAATAGAAACATCAATATCATATGTACCCATGAAGACATCCAGTATCATGTGAATGAAATATGTAATAATTATGTGCCTTTGATGGGTAGAGAAACACGTGAAAAAATTTAGATTAGCATTAATTCTGACATGTTTTCCGAGAGAGAGAGAGAGAGAGAGAGAGAGAGAGAGAGAGAGAGAGAGAGAGAGAATGCACTGAATAAAGATTATCTCCTGTGTGCAGAAAAAGCATCAGAAACAGATTACTTTAAGTCAGAGGGGAAGAAACGTCGTAGGCGCCAAATTGAATGTTTTTGTTTATTAGCCATGGCGCACTGGTGTTTTAATTTTTCCTCGTGCTGCAGGTGATGGGGGGGGGGGGGGGGGGGGGGTATTCACTTACCTCTTATCTATCAGTTGAACGTCCAACTGGTCAGTGAGCGGTTGTCATGAAAACCTTTCTGTTGACCATCGTTACTTTAAACCATTTAATATAACAGAAGCCAATTCATTAATCCCAATTTATGTATTTTAACCACAAATAAAAAACAAATAAGACGACTGCTACAAACTAATGAAGTAACATCAGAGTGATGATGAGATCAGGAGGTAAGTCACAGGGGTTTGTTGTGTTTCGATTGGGGTTCACTGGGTTTGGACGGGATGGAGTTATGGATTAATTAGTGAGGATGGGTTCTAATCTGAGCTCATCTCTGCAGCTTACCTTTTTGTATCGGGGGACAGGAAGCTTTAATTCCGTCAAACATAAAGCAGCAACATACAGTGAGGCAATGAGAGCATGCAAAAGAGAAGGATGGAGAAAAGATAATGTGTGAAATTAAAACATGCAACGTAAACAAAACTTAGCATTCTCCAACAATCAAAAAACACATCTAAACAAGTTGGTTTTCATTGTTTTACACATGTGCCAACATTTCATTCATTCATCTGATCTGTAAGATCAGCTGCTGTGATTAACCTTGATCTGAAATCATCTTGGGGTCTAACGGTGCGGTCACTCTGAGATTCTCATGTATTTTAAACATGAAAATAGTCTCCTACACCTATCTCCTGCATTAGCTTCTGACAGAAAACAGACGGTGTAACTCTAGGATTAGAAAATCCTGACAGATCTACGTCACACTGTCACTAACATTCATGGACTCACCCATCTTGACTCACAACAAGGGAGGCTGTTGTTGGTTAGCATCTAGGAAACAGCAGAGAACACCTCTGCTAGTAGAAGCTAACATTAGCATTAGCAACTTCACCACATGGCAGAACTCCTTCAGGCTTGTGTTATTTGTGGTGATAAAACATCAACGTTGCAGAGTCAACAAATTCAGTGGTAGAGTTGTGTTAATGTTAGCCAATCAGAGGCGAGATGTCCAGATATCAGGAAGTTTTAGGGCAGGGGTATTCAATTCTGGGCTTGGGGGGTCCGATATCCAGCACATTTTAGTGATTCTTTGCTCCAACACACTTCAGTGGTTGAAATACTTGTGCAGCAGCTCATCGGGCTCTGCAGAAGCCTGTTATAAACCTGCTGATTGAAATCAGGTGTGTTGAAACAGAGGTAAAACAAAAACGTGCTGGCTATCAGCTCTCCAGGGTCGGAAAAGAATACCCCTGTTTTGGGGTTAGGGTTCGCTGCTTTGTCTAAAACATTGAGAGCATCAATCAATCGTCCTAAAATGAATGAGCCTTTTCTCCCACAACAAAGGATCGTAAGCAATACACCCAAGTATTACTGCATCGATGCAGACTTGGGTGAACCAAGGGTGCAGAAGGGGTGTGATCAACTTCTGCACTTGAGAATCTCGACACCCTAAGGACTCAAGCCACTGGCCAGGATTGCACAATTCAATTGTATTGAGATTGGGCCTGAAGCTCTCCTCTGATCTGGCAATTTTCTAGATCCTGAAACAGGCACATCAGGGATTTTTGTACCCAGAGAACAACTTACAAGGCATTCATTCTGACTAGACACCACTGCTAATATATGAAATGAGTGAACCACACCTTTAGAATATTTCTGGCCTAAATTTTACTCTTTCTGGCTGAAGATGGTGTGCATAACGAAACATAAGCTACTGAAGTACATATTTTATATGATCTGTTCTTAACTTTTAATACAAAGAAAACTTTATTCTTTAAATTTCATTAGTGTTTTAAAATATTTCTTACTGGAAATCAGATTTCCAGAAATCAAAAACAAACCATTATAGGACTTAATTACTTTCCAAGCTTTATGTAAACTATGGTTGTTTCTAATGCTAAATTTGTTGATTTCGGATCCATTAAAGTCGCATTTAAGCCCATTTCCACTGTCAAAACCAGTGTCAAAACCTGGTAATTTTACCAGACCTTCCCAGTATGCCAGGTTTCCATTTTCCCAGGAGGCCTTAAAGGTCTATGTTCCAGACCATTTCAGGAACCGGAGCAGTGCCTGAACTGGTGTATGTACTCACAAATTGCACTGTGGAATCACTGGGCGGGGCTTGTTGCTAACCAATACCGATTGGTTGAAACTCAGTAGGAAATGACATCAGCAGACGTCGCCAAACGGCTGGTATTTTTAAAATTAGAAAAGCTGCTGGTGAAGAAGCATAGAAGGAAAAGAAAATGAGCAGCATTGACGTCAATTTAAAAGCAGTTTCTAAACTCAAGGCCAAGAAAAACATCAGAAATCCCGCCACAACGCCGTAATTCACTTTGCTTTGTCGTCTCACAGAGAACAGCAAAAAAAGACGCTTCTTCTGGTTATTTAACGCCACTTTTTACTTACACATTGCTGAAATGGGCTACTGACAACGGCTGAGAGGACCGAGCCATCGAATTTTCCCCTTCCCCTTCTCAGAAATGTCCCTGTACTCCTTTAGTGGAAACACAGCTTTTCTATAACATTTTACAGAATTTTATCCTAATTTTCTCCAAACAGATCACTCAAATAGAAACTCTTAAAAGACAAATTCTTTCCAGTGAATTTTAGGCCACAAAAGTTGAGAAATTAATTCATAAATGTTATTTTAAACAAACTGAAAAGTGATGAACAGGCTATGAATAAAAAACGGATGTAAGAAAAATCTGGAAAAAATTAAAAATAAATACATTAATTGGGCAAATTAATCATTTAACTTAGGTGTGATTATAAGGAAACTAGTGCCAGCAAAATACCTCAACAAAAACAAATCTAGGTTGCACAAAAATATGTTTGATTGAAATAGTCATTCTCATGTTTCTTAAATGAAATAGTTTAAAAACTCAACTTTGTTTTTTCTGTACGTGTTTTCTGATCTGAACATGAATAAGAATGTAAAGTCTGCATGGTTGTTCAGGGTAACTTTGTCACTGCTGTATTTAAGAAGGTGTGGGTGTGAAGTCTTGTCTCTCCACAGTCGAGTTGCCGGGGCTTTGAACCGTGCATGCCTGCAGAAATGCTGCAGCTTACTGAGGCAAAAATGTGCTTTAAGACTGGATCAGATCAAATTTGGACGGACTGCAGAGACACAAGTTAGACAGGAAGTAGATGCATGCTGTCGCTCTGTTAGGACACATTTCTGAATAACTAACAACGTATTCCTACCTTCAGCTGATGATGCACGATAGACTGTCTTTAAAAAAAGGCTTGGGAGGCCAGTCACTCTTGAAATGTATTGTTTAGCCACTGGACTCTTGCCATCGGCCTGACAAAACCAGCATTAACTGCTCAGATAGGAAATCACAATTGATTTTGTTGCAGCTAAACTGCAGCGCTTCACTTCATCCTCCCTGAAAAGCCCCGTGGTCTATTAGACATTTCATCAATATTTAGAGCCAAAAGCTGACATGTTGGAAAGAAAAACAGAACCATTCTCTCTCACCCTTCGTTTTCTGCAACAACAGCACGGCGAACAAAGACTAATCATTTCTAGAAAGTATTTTAATGTAAAAACAGTAAATAAATAAATAAAAAACAGATCCAAAGATAATGAAAAGGAAAGAGGAAAAACATCTCTAAGAAACTGGGCCAGAGTGTGTATATGTGTGTGTGCTCCTGCACTAACGTGGGCGTACCAGGCAATGAAAGGCCAGTCTGCAGACAGAAGAGAATGAAAGACTTGATCCAAGTGTTAATTTGGGTTGTGAAGTGGGCGGTGCTGAGCAGACAGGTCTCTGACTTGCGACAGAATTGTAAGATGAAGTTTGATTCACCCATTAGAACATTTATTTTATTTCATTTTTTCATGGGAGGAGCAGCTGTATGAATGATACAGCTGATGAAGCCACAGTGCACTGGGGTGGGGTGGGGGGTGGGGTGGGGTGTCACTTTTATGGTTATTAATGCACTTTTTATTTCTTTTAGAAAAAATAACAGCATCTAGTTGCATAGGTTTCAACGAGATATACTTGCTTTGTGTTGTAATTAAATAGCAAGACCTACTAAACCTTCTGTTTACAGAATTAAAACCTTTATTCAAACCCACGGGTTTGCAACTTGAGGCTCTGGGGTCATACCGGGCTCACAAAAATAACACAATCTGAGTAATATTCACTTTTAGGTTTGCAATACAAACTCGATATTTTAACAATTTTTTGGACCAGTTTCTAGTGATGTGAGTTTATGTAGCATAATGCAAAAAAGACAGGCTGCTCCATATTATTTAAAGGGAAAATACTATGCAAAACACACCATTTGTCCTGCTATGTTGTTATCTACTGCCTCTAAAAACACACCGAACATGAAATAATCCATCAATCCGTCTTTTGTCAGTG